>NC_034600.1:34685811-34708954 GCF_900095145.1 Mus pahari | reverse complement strand
TATATATATATATATATACACACACACACACACACACACACACACACAATTTAACCCAGGAAGTCTTTCCTGTCTCCTAACACACTTCCAAGGGACATCTGGTTGTTGGCTACCAGAACTTTTATGGAGTACATAGGGTAATCTGTTGTGAGAATAGTAACCTAATTTATACTCCTTTCTGTCACAGTCTGGAAAAAGGTGAAATTCAGGTTAACAGTCTTGTTTGTCTGACTCCGGAGCAGTATTCAGAGTAGATTCTTTAAAGACTTATTTTCTTTTTAAAGCACATTTTATTTTTACTCATCAAATACTGAGATTGTCAAACAAACAGAATCTTCTGATTCTTACATGAAACTGCAAGGTAAGAACTTTTAGTCTCTATCACTTTATAAACACAACATGAAAATATATAATCTCAGAATTAAGATAATTTTTAAATTAACTAAATTGCATACGTGTTTGTTTTATTTTGTTTGGAGGTTGTTGTTTTAAACAGGATCTCTCTGTATTCCTGGCTATCATGAAGGTCACTTCACTGTCTAGTCTAGGCTGGCCTCAAACTCACAGAGACCCTCCTGCCTCTGCCTCCTAAGTACTGAGATTAAAGGTGTGAATTACCATACAAGAGCTGGAGAGATGCTCAGGAGTTCAGACCCATGGCTGCTCTTCCAAAGGACCACCCAGATGGTTGCTTACAGCCATCTATAATTTTAGTTCCAAGGGATCCAACACCCTTCTTTGGACATGTGGGCACTATATACACATGGTGCCCGGGCTTACATCTTTTCTGGAGGATCAGAGTTCAGCTCCCAGTACCCACATCAGGCAGCTCACAGCCATCTGTGACTCCAGGTCCTGGAGATTTGACACCTGGCCTTCACAGGCTCCTGTACACATGATACACATATACCCATGGATAATAAAAATAATTTAAAGATAAATTATAAGTAAAAAGCAAAGAAGTGTAAAGCCTCTCTGAGGATTTAAAAATTAGCAGAATGTCTTTAATTGAAAAAATAGAAACATGCAAAATCTCTTAAGATTTTTAGCAGGAATATTTACTAATTGCCTCCACAGTCCATTGGCACCCATCTTGCACTCTCATCACGTGCATACAGCATGTTACAGTATACCAAAGAATATGTAAAATAGCAGATAAGCATGCCAAGGGGTTTCTGTTTATCTGTTTCTACACTTCCAGTTCCCTCTGAGATCTTCCAAGAACACCCGTGGGCTCACTGAATGCCCAGAGTGCTGGAGCTGCAGACATGGGCCGCCATGCTCCCATGAGCCTGTCGGTCTTGTAGTTTCCAACTCATCAAAATTTTCCAGCTGATTGTACATAGCATCCACACCTTTCAGCATCTAAATCTGGTTATCTTGTCTCAAATGTGCTCATAGCTCTAGCATCCGTATCGTGTGAATGTGGGTCCTCTATTGGCTTTGCATCTTTGTGTTTCTCACAGGTTGATTGAAAGCCAGGCATTTGAGTAGAGACTATGGTTAACTTTACATCTAAAATTGGCCCCTCATTTACTTCTGCTAGGCTTTTCATATAGGGTATTGGCTCATTTAGTAGTTAGGTAGTTCCAGAGCCACCACTGCCTGGATTAACCTCTGTGTGCTGCAGACTTGCTCTTGTTCCAGACTGTGTCTAGAATTGATTTGCCAAAGTTTTTCCTAAGCCTCTTCCACTTCTCAGTACTCAGAGTAGGTCTTCTTCTTTCAAGCACTCTACACGCAGTGGGCTGCCGTTGTTTGTTCGCTACTGCACACTAGTCTGGCTGGGGGTGGGAATCTATTGCAGTGGTCTGACATCAGTCTCTATTTTGTTGTTTCTTGGTTTTGTTCATCTTTTCTTGAGTAAACACCCCAGACTGAACTCAACTCCTGGATACCTGGGATCACTGGTGTGTGTCACCACACCTGGCCAGAGTCACCCTTAATCAGAGTAGCCTTTGTCCTGTGTCTTAAAAATGGATCCAAGACAGTGGTCCTGCCTCATCTACAGCTGTAGGTTTGAACACATGGTGTATTTCTGCCCTGTAGGGGCTTTTTCCTGTTCTGTTCCCCAAGAGCAGCGGGTTTGCACAGCTGCTCTAAGAACAGCAGGGTCTCTCTTCCTGTGGGTATTAAGGCCTTGGTCTGTAGGAGACACATGAGATGTAAGTGATGCTTCGTAGCCTTTCCCTGACTGATGCTGGCTCAGGAGTGTCTCCCATCCCCATCCTTTTCCTGTATAAGGTCTGACACTGCAAGTAATGCTGCTTTTCCCTTGTGTGCAGCCCCGTGGTTCCATGTTGTGTCTAGACCAGCACCGAAGTAGTTGGCTGAAATCTCCTATTACTGTGGTGTCCAGTATCTGCCCAAACTTAAGATGCAGGGGGCGGGGAGGGGGGACTCAGGGGACCAAGAAAATGTCTTCTGGTGTCAAGTCTGACTTAGTTCCTGGAAGAAGACATGACATGTTTTTTGCTAAAGAAGAGTGTCCATTTTACAGTTCTGTGTCTGTCTCCCAGGGAAGGAAAATACAACCATGCGGCCTGCTTTGGTCTCCAGCCAGGCTGCCTTCTCCCTGATGGCAGTCGGATGATGTCTGTGGCTGCCCTGGTGGTCAACTTCTCTCAGCCTGTAGCAGGTCGGCCCTCTCTCCTGAGACACGATGAAGTGCGAACTTACTTCCATGAGTTTGGTCACGTCATGCATCAGATCTGTGCACAGGTGAGCATGGCAAAGCCACCAGCTGCTTCTAGTTGCTTCTTTCCTTTCAGTTGCTGCTGTTTCCACAAACTGAACACAGTCAAGAAGTTAAGCCTACAGAGGCACAAAGTTTCCCTTTTCACATCCTCTCCCACTATACTTTCACTCTGAGGTAAGCCCACTGGTGAAAGATCTTGTAGCATAGCTACTTGTGGAGAAACAACAACGGCGTCCAACCTCTTCAAACCTTCATTCCTTTTCTACTGCTGAGTAGCCTCAAGTTAAAATCACAAGTAACACAGCCATGCGGAGCTAGGAGTGGTGGCTGTGTTAATTGTAACCCTACACTTGGAAAAGAGGCAGGAAGATCAGGTGTTCAAGACCAGCCTTGACTCCATAGCAAGTTCAAGGCCTCCTTGGGCTGCATGAGAGCCTAACAAAAAATAAATGACTGTAGACAGGGTGTTTTTCCTTTCCAGGAAAAAAATGTATGTGCAGTCGATTGAAACATACTTCTGAGTGCCAAACAGAAAAAGAAAAGTGATTGTTACTTGTGTGTGTTCATTTGTATGGTGGCCAGAGGTCAGCATGTAATGTTCTTCAGGGACATGTGGGTGCCAGAAAATGAACCTGGGTCCTCTGGACAGAAACCCAGTGCTCTTAACCACTATGCCATCTCTCTAAAACCAATCAGTTCTTAGACCTTTGGCTAACCATTCATGAACAGAGTGTGTCCTTTGGATGAGTGTGCAGATTCTGCCCTCTGGGTGGAACTCTCAGAATGGAGTGTTGAGATATTTGTGCTTAGAACTAATACCTTCTACCCCCTTTACACAGAGATCTCTGTATTTGCTGCTTTTAAGTTTATAGAGACCTTTTGTATTGATCTGAAATGGATGGCAGTTGAATAAGATCCATAACGTCTGTGTTCACTAATGACTTCTGAATTTGCCATACATATGCAGTAGATTGGATCTAAGATATGACACCTCATAGTTTGGATTCTACACTGCCACAGTCTGGAGGTTGGGTGGCCAGAGGAGCTCATTGGAGCTTGTCATGGTGATATTTAAATGTCTGTGCAGGAACTTCCAGTTTCCAGGCATGTGGATGCCCTAGTTCACTGTTTACCGTGCTGTCATTAGGGACCTGAGTTTCACTGTGTTTTGTGTGTCAACTGCCAGGCTGGTAATTTAGAAGATATCAATCAGGAGGGCATTGCCAGTATCTGTCCCTGCTTCGTGGGTTGTGCTCTCTGTAACCCCCGGCCTTTTGAACTTCTGCAGAAGGAAGAGTAACGCCTCTCACCAGTTTTCATCCGTGATGATGTCTTTGTTGGTTGCCTGTTAAAAGCAGTTTTCAACTATAAAGAGATAATTATTTTAATAAACATCAGAATCATAATAAAGCCTTAATTAAAAGTGAAAGGGCTATAAATAGTCAGACAAACTTCAAATGATGTGACCTGAAATACACCATTGGTCTTTTTTAAATATTTGAATTATATACCACTGTAGAGAAACAGGCTCTGTCGGGGGAACCTTGGCATTGTGACAGAACATTGGATTAAAATATATAGGGCTAGGTTCAGTCCCATGTGCACCATCCAAGAAAAAAGAAATGTGACTTGGCCTTTTAAAAACCTCTCATTTCTCCATTCATAAAATGGGGACAAGTCTGGCATATTGGTGCACGCCTTTAATCCCAACACTCAGTAGGCAGAGGCAGGAGGATCTTTATGAGTTCAGGGCCAGCTTGATCTACATTGTAAGTTCCAGGGCAACCAGAGCTGTGTAGTAAGACCTTGTTTCAAAAAACAAAACTGAAATAAAATGGAGACAATAGCAGTTCTTAGTCTTTATTTATTTTTCTTTTTTCTTTGTGGGGGAAGGGGCTGAAACAGTGTTTCTCTATGCAACCTTTGCTGTCTGAGAATTCACTCTGTAGACCAAGCTGGACTTGAATTTAGAGATCCACCTGCCTCTGCCTTCTGAGTGCTGAGTGCTGGAATCAAAGCTGTGCACCACCACCTCCTGGCTAGTATTTTATATTTCAATAGAATATCTTTTGTTTATCCTTTGGTTTTTTTATTTTAGTATTTTCATAACTGTTTATGTATGACTCAATCCTTTTAGAATCAAAAGTGAAGAAGTGGGGGCAGGATCAAAAAGAAGCAGACCACAGCCATGAGGTTCAAGGAAACACATGGGTTCCCCTTCAGAGGGCTGCAGTGAAAGGAAGGAGACTTCCACATCAGAATCAAGACCCTTGCCTTGCTCAGATGATCTCTAACCACTTCAAAATTTGAATCCAGAAGCAAGAAGAACATGAGCTATTACTATGCTGGGGATGGTAGAGGATTAGTTGTAGAGAAGCATAGATATTTTATTTTCAAAACTAACATTAAGATATGATTAGTCGCTTAGACATAATTGCTTGGTCAGAGCAATCTGGACTCAGGCCAGATACATATTGGGCAGGCTGAGGAGCAAAATGGAGCTGTGTAAGGTGTCAGACACCTATGGTCCTTGCACTCCCAAGGTTGAGGCAGAAAGATCGTAAGTTCAAGGCCAGCATAGGTTACATATTGAGTTTGTGACCAGCTTGAGCTATGTAGCAAGGCATTGTCTCAGAAACTCAAGAGAAGCAGAAGCCAGAGCTGTGGGACCTTCAGAATATGTACCAGCACAGCACTGCTTCCTCCGCGCAGCTCTCACTGAGCTGAGCCCAACATGGCTGTTCCTGTTTTCTAAGTGACGAGGCTGTTGAGGCTTAGCACGAGTTCCCCAAAGGCAGCCCAGCTACTCTGCTGCCTGCTTTGCCAGCTGTGCACTAGAGGCAGCTGTGTTGCATGTGACCTGAGCCAGTTCTCCCACATGCAGAGTCTCCATGAATGGGCTTCTTTCTCAGTTATTAGGCGGTGTTCTGATAGCAGGGCAAAGCATGAATGTCTCTACTTTCACATGTCCCTGTGGACTCTTAGAGTTTGTGACTTTGACATCAGACATGATTTCATTGAGGATCCCTCTTTTATTGTTTTATTTGTTTGTTTGTTTTAAATCTGTGTATAAGTATGTACATATATGTTAACATAGAATAAATGCTAACATAAACCAAAATGTATAATGTGTATAATGTGTGTTTGGAAAGTTGCTCATTTCTTTTGTTTGCTACAATTTTTATGTATACTTTTTTAGCTTTTTAAAAGATGACTTTTTCGTGTCTGTCTTTATGATTATGGATGCCAGTGGAAGCCAGACAAGGGCATCAGATCCCTTGGAGCTAGAGTTACAGGTAGTTGTAAGCCCTCAACATGATCCTTGGAACTGACCTCTGGTCTTCTGGAAGAATGATGAGTCAGTCCTCTTACCCACTCAACCAGTCTCTCCAGTCCCTGTAATATTTTATCTTTCTAATAAGAGAAAGAGGTTTTTTTTCTGAAGATGAAGAATGCTCAGGTGATTTTTTTTAAACCAGAATTATTGATTATCTCCCGTGCACAATATACAAAGAATGGTAGGATAGAATTCAAAATAAGTTAGAGTACCTTGCATTTTTAGGATTCAAGGACATGAAAGGCAAGAATCTAAAAGTGGAAAGCCTAATACTGTCGTAGAGGTGAGACAAATCAAATGTTAAGCACTCAAAGAACACAGGGGATAGACAGGAGGTGGGCGCTAGGTCTGGTGGAGCCTAAGAGAAGCTGCCTTTGACTTAGGTTCTCCACAGCGCACATTCTTCTCACGCCTCAGTGCACAGACCTTGAGCGGGGCATCCCCTGGGCATGTGCTGGGCTGGCGGGCATAGGATGGTGAGCCAAGCTCTCTCTGACTCAGCATCGAGGTTAAATGGGACTTCTGTTTTTATCTGGAAAGGAGCAGTTTAAGTAAGTGCCTATTTAGGACAGCATAGGTAACCTGAAGGCAAACCCGTGAAGTTCAGTTGTGATCCTCAAGACATTCCCAAATTGTGTTTCTTCCTGTCCTCAGACGCTGACCTGCTCAAGTGCAGGGCTGCTGTGAAGACTAAGAAAAGATGAACCATGTCTCACATCTTCTTTGCTACTGATATTTTTGTCCAGTGATGCCTAGATATGTTCGAAGATAAAACCACGACCTCTTACCCATCTAGTGATAGGAAAGTCTAGTAGATAGTGGCCACTTGTTTTCAGTTCCTTGTCTTGTTACGTGAACTTCTCATTAGCCGAAGATGTGGGGAAGATCAGACAGATCAGGATCTGGACTGCGTGCTATTAAGTCAGCAGTGGGCCCCATGGGTCAGCCAAGGTCTCTTCTCCCGAGGCCTGTCATTGTCCTAAGCATGTTGTGCTAACTCATTCCAACAGTTGCCTTTGCTTTGCTTTGCAGTTTGTTATCATAAAAAGGAACCGTAGTTGTAACCAGTAAAAGGATTTGGTCTCTTAATTCAATACTAACAAGCTGTAGTGCTTAAGAGTTACAAGAGCTCACGTGACAAATTTAGTTATGTTCGTGTCCTTTGACTCTACTGTGTAAGTTTAAACATTAATCTCTACATCAGCAAGACAAAGGTTTTAAATCTGCCATGGAATAGATTTTAGGCATCCTAATGTCTATTTGGGAGATAGTAACACAAAGACTCATATTTAGGGCTGGAGAGACAGCTAAGTAGTTTAAAAAAAAAAAATGTTGCTCTTGGGGAGGACCCAGGTTCAGTTCCCTGCACCCACATGGCAGCCATAACCATCTGTACCTCCAGGTCCAGGAGATCCAAGCCTACCAGCCTCCATGCACACCAGGCACGCGTGTCTGTGTACATACATGCAGACAAACACCCACATGCACAGAGGGAATCTTAAACAAATAAAACCAAAAAACAGAAAGAAAAGTAACTTCCTCTCAAAAATCCCCATCGAAACAGAAATCTAAGCTAACCGTATTTTTTTAGGCTCCCGTGATCAAACATTTTCTGCAAGAAGTGCGCTGTGATTTGCCCATTGGGTTGTTGTATGATGTCACACTTAGTTTTTATCTGGAAGATAGATGAGCATTGCTGGCTTTTATTATGTTTAACATCCCCAAACTGATCATGCGGAGAACTATGTAGGGAATCACTCTAGGACTCTAAACCTGGGAAGTCGGTCATGAGTGCCAGTTCAGCCACCCACTCCGTGGTCCTGCGCAGGAGGTCCTCTCACACTGCAGAGCCAAAGCCCCCGTTTCCGTGTGTGTGTGTGTGTGTGTGTGTGTGTGTGTGTGTGTGTGTGTGTGTGTGCTGACTATGGGATCCTCTGGCTTAGGGGTTTACCTGTTTGCTGAAAATTGAGCTTTTGAATTTTGTAGATTTCTTTTTTTTTTTGTCCTCATGTGAAAAATATTTAAATGATGTTGCTCAAAGGGTTCACAGAGGCACAGCATGGCTGACTTTTGGGAAATCTGTAAGCAGGCGAGCTATTTTTAGCTTTTACTCCTTCCTTGCAAACATTTCCTTTTGTTCTCTAGAGAACATTGTTGATGTGTTCATTCACTGGCCGTGTTCTTCCCCGCTAGAGGACTTAGGGAGAATAGGCCCTCTCTTCTCCACGCTGGTGACGTAACCGTGTTGCTTCTTAGTTGTCCAATTTTGGCTCTAACTCATGAGTTACTCATTTGTTCATGTTTTTTTCCTGGATACTGAGCAAACCCTTCCCCCAGTGTGTGAATGTGTGTGTGTGTGTATGCTCACGCATGTAGATCCTTTCTCCAGATTTTGTGTGTCTGTGTTGCCTGCATGGAAATCTTCACACAAGCAAGAATCACAAAGCTGCTGATTTTGTCATGTTGTATGACAGTAGCTGATGGCTTGATTTTTCCTTGTTTGCACTGCTCGTATCTGTTTAAAAACTGTGCTTCATAAAACCATGCATTTAGCATTACTGCTTTGGGATAGACAGTTGCACAGCTTAACCTTGTGTACCTCAGCCTCCTGTTCTGCCCTTGAAATCTTCTAGTCTCAGGAGGAAGTAACTTTTCTTGGGGAACATAACTCATATGGCACTTTAATTCTTCACATAAAGGAGAAGAGCTTTTGTTTGTTTGCTTTTTGTGTTTTTTTTGGTGTTTTTTTGGGGGGAGTGGTTTTTGTTTTGTTTATTTTGTACAGTAAAGATGCACTATATTAGAACATTCTTGTTAAGATTATACGTTACAGACTCATCTGCTGCCTTCTCTGTGGCTATGTGTCTTCCTGTTCCCATCTGGTTTTAGATCCTACATTTACTATTATTCTGTGTGTGCCTCAGTTTTCTTAGAGTTCACCAGTATAAGCTATAGGACATACACCATCAATAATGTAGGAGTGGGGGGGGGGTTGTGCGTGCACATGTTCATGTGTGTGCAAGTACATGTTTGTACACCTGGGTGTGCTAGCCAGAGGTCAGCCTCTGGTATTGTTCCCAAGTAGTTTCCATCATTCATTCATTCATTCATCCATTCATTTTTGAGATAGAATTTCTCACAGGTATCTGAGCCTGAGACCAGGTTGGCTACCTGGCCAGCCAGTAACTCCCCTCTTTGCACTTCCCAAGCTCTGGGATCACAAGTGAGCATGGCCCCGTGCCTGCTGGTATTACAGATGTGTCTATGCCATGCCTGCCTGTTTACCTGTGTGCTAGCCATGGGATTTAGGTCCTCATGCTTATGCAGCAGACCTTTTACCCACTGTACCACCCCGAGCTTCTTGGATAGAGATTTAAGCCACACTGTTCATGTATGAACCGGACATGATGCCTGGCACAGGAATCTTCTCTGGGTACTGGCTTTTACAATACTGCATTAGAGTGGTCTACCTATAATGCAAATACAATCTTAAAATGTTACATACCAGAATGAGGCAAAATACTCTCTTTCTAGGGGTCTTTGCCTCTTCCCCTGTACAAATGGAAGCAGCCAGTGGGGGTTGAGGGATGGGGTATGCCCTCAACAGAGGTGTCCTAATTCCAGTGCCTACTGAAGTGTTTCCCTGGACCTCCTGTATTGCAGCCTTTCCTATCTAGAATCAGCACAATTATAACATGAAGTCAAGCAGAGTATTTTGCATAGAGGGGAATGCAGAATGTGCTGTCATTCTGACATCTGTGCCTATGCCCTGGGCCAAAAGCAGAATGGTTATACACTGCTGATTTGGCATCCCATCTGCTGCCTTCTCTGTAGCTAAGTCCTCTTCCTGGTTTCTCCTTTGAAGAGCCTGGGGTGATGAAGCCAGGGACAGTGCTGGGGTGTGAGGCATAGGAGAGGAAATCAGGGCTGGAGGAACAGGGAAACAGGAGGGTCCCATCCTATATCCGACCCCTAACTCATCTCAGCTGCTCACGGTTTGTAAGTGTTCCTCGGATGGGGTGATGGTTCCAAAATGCTAGCCTGGAAAAGGCAGAAAACAAGCCACAAGCCTATTGTGAGAAATCTCTGTCTTTCTGCTTGGCTGCTTGTATAACATCCAACTCAATCAAGAATCTTTGAAACTTGGCTTTCAGAACTCTTAGCCCAGGCCCCCTGAGAGTGAGTCCCTTCTTTCCACCACAGAGGTTTTGAACTTTGAGTGTGTGGCTTCTCTCTCCCCTCCGTTCATATTCACTCACCCACTTGCAGCCGTTGGCAGGCTCACCTTCCAGGCTCTCGACTTAATCTGAGGGGTCCAGCTCAGGTTCCCCACAGCATAGCTGTCTTAGGATCACTGGTATAAACTTTAGAACACAAAACATCACACACACACACACACACACACACACACACACACACACACACCCCAGGCTGGAATGTTGTAACTTAACCCCTTAACTGATTTAAACTTGAGTAGTTGAGCAACAGTGGTGAATGCCCTGAAAGGCATGTATTGAGTAAACAGGAATAACCAACTGCAGGAGGAGCCTGAGAGAGACTGTTTGCCTTCTCCCCTAACCCCAACTGCTGGGGTCACAGTCACAGCCTCACACAGTGGACAACCTCCTGCCAGTGAGCCACACAGGACTCCAGTGCTTTGCTCTCATCCTGCCTTAAGTGTTGACGGTGCTCATTATAATTCGCTGCATGTATATAGTTCTACTCAGTGTTTTTAAAAACACTTTTATGTTTGCTTTCTAGACTGACTTTGCACGATTTAGTGGAACAAATGTGGAAACTGACTTTGTAGAGGTGCCATCACAAATGCTCGAAAATTGGGTGTGGGACATTGACTCCCTGCGAAAACTGTCAAAACATTATAAAGATGGACACCCTATCACAGATGAGCTGCTGGAGAAGCTTGTGGCTTCGAGACTGGTCAACACAGGTATATTCAACAAGAGAAGCAAGTAGGAATTGTTTAATGCAGAATTCCTGGTGGCTCCTTCTGTCAGACGTACTTTGACTTTAATAACATACTCCAGGAGTGCTGTGCATGGAGGGAGGGAGGCTGGGTATGTTGGGACTGTGTCGAAGGGGAGTGTTTCCTCCTAAGTCATATATGGTCCAGATGCTGTTTGGCCTTTCTACCCTTTTGTGATGAATGGTACTGAATCGCTCTTCAAATCTCTGATCTTGTGATATTAGAACACATAGTTCTCTCTCCAACACATTGTTCAAACACTCTTAACCTTATTAGGTCTTCTGACGCTTCGCCAAATTGTTTTGAGCAAAGTTGACCAGTCTCTCCATACCAATGCGTCGCTGGATGCCGCGAGCGAATACGCTAAATACTGCACAGAAATTTTGGGAGTTGCAGCTACGCCAGGTATGAGGCGAGAGCGCCTGAGTTCATTTTTTCTTGTGAGACCTGAGTCTCCTTAGCCTTACAGGCGGGTGGAGTTCCTCAGATCTCATTTCATTCCTTTCTGCTCTCAGTAATGAGACCACAGCTTTCAGATAAGCGCACCCTGCCTTAGGAGTTGTCCTGTCCAAATGTGCTTGAAGGGGAGGTGGCTCTGCAGTCACAGCATTGCAGTGTAATCAGGCGTGAGCAGTTGGCCTCCACCCCAGAGCACAGCCATTCCCGTTTGGCAGCACCTGCCTGTCCCCTCCCTCCCTGTATGCACCAGGACTTCCCTGTGATTTTCAGTAAGGAGTTGGCAGAAGGGGCATTTCAGGGGGAGACAGGAACCTCCTTCATTTCTGGCTCCAATGCCAGTTCAAGCTTTTGACTGGCAGTTTCTAACAGGATACTTACAGTGTTTGCTATTGTGTGAGTCTAAACTTACATGTCTACTTTTAAGCCAACTAATATGTATCTATTTGGATGTCAATTATAAACTTTTTCACCAAGACAATTGTTGCTAAAATGAATCAGACACAGTTATAGAGGATATTAAGATAAGAGTGGCCATTGAGTCACCTGAGCCTCACCTCCTGATCCGGAAACCAAGGGACAACATTGTGTCTCTTTGACAAAATGGCAGCCCAGTGTAGACTCACTTCGTAAATCTCTTTCAAAATACTTCATTTTCAGAAATTATCAACTTACACAAATGCCATTTTATTTTGAGTCATTGTAAATACAAGAAATGGGCAGGGTTGTAGCTCAGCATTAGAGTTAGGCCATGCTTGACTCCCAACACCTGAGGGTGGGGGGCTCCAGCAGAAAGTAGGGTTATTAGTAAAGTATTTTAAAGGCACATTGGCATGACTTCCCCTGAGCTACTGACGGGTATGGACAAGGCTTCAGAAATTGTTGTTAGACATTCCAGAGCTGGGGCTGAGCTACTGATAGGAGAAAGGCTTGTACACAATCTTGGCTAAGGGCGCATGCCTGCCAACCATGAGGTACTATCCTTCCCTCTCCTCACAGCTGGGCTCCCCAAAGGAAAGCTAGCTCCTTCACAACCTGATTAATTAGCATTTTTATCATTCTGATTGAAATTATCTTTTTTTAAGGCACAAATATGCCAGCTACGTTTGGACACTTGGCAGGAGGGTATGACGGCCAGTATTATGGATATCTTTGGAGTGAAGTCTTTTCCATGGACATGTTTCACAGCTGTTTCAGGAAAGAAGGGATTATGAATCCAGAGGTACTGCATGGCTTTGTTACCCCAGGGTTAATTTTGTAGTTGCTCTCTCTCCCTTAGCTCCAAGTATATAATAGCTAGAGTTTCGAGTAAGAGACTTGGTAGCAGCTTTTAACTTTAAGGCCTGGCATCTTCTCAAATCATCATACATCATTAAGTTTCAGTGTACAAGTGATTAACTCTTAATTCTACAGGTTTTTAAAAAAACCTACTGTACTTTCTTGCTTATTAACATTCCCGTATATTGCGTAATTAAAAATTCAAAGCCTTGTTTATGCACTCGAGAGTTTATAGCTACCAGTTTTGACATGTGCCATGCAGTGTTTCTGTTTTATAAGAGGTTGAGAAAGAAAGGTAAACGTCTTCCTGATGTAAATAGTCTCTGTGTTGTGATATTCTTTACAGGTTTCTTTGTACATTTTCTGTGGGAGGCACCCTTTTTCTTCGGCCAGCGTACTCCACCTATTACATAGTTTGTAACCTAAGTGCCTTTGGGGTAACTTAAGCTGCTTCATTAATCTGAGCCATTCCTTCCCAGGCACGGTGAGGAGGCTGCCAGGTGGCTGCCGGCCAAGCCTTCCTGAGACAGACCCTAGTCTCTGCTCATCGACAACCTGACTGTCAGTTATGTCTGAGGCTGGTATATTTCCAGTGGGTTTCCAAGTTCTGTTTGGTTCAGAAATTAGAACAAATTACCCAGATCAAGCTCTCAATGCTTATTTCAGTCAGCCAACTTGTTCTTTGGGCTTTTGTTTCTGTGCTAAGTAGCGCCCCTGTGCATACATATTGAAATATGTCATATATTTTAGGGTCCCATTTCTTCCGTCTCTCTCTCTCAAAAAAAATACCTCCAGACTAGCCACACTATGATTCATTCCAAGCATCCCCTCCCCCATCCTACCTCATCCAGCAGGTCTTTAAGCTTCCTTCTTTGATTCTACCCACCCAGTCAGCAAGCCTGATACTGACTCCTGTTTAACATTCTGACGTGTGCATGCCTTTCAGCATGCCCAGCCCTCTGGCCTCCACTGTCTTATGTTGAGATGGCGCCCTCAATGGGGTCTTCTGGAGGAAAACCTGTGAGTCCATTACCTGCCCTATACTTGACTCATGCTGGCTAACGTCACCTGGTCCTCCAGTGCTGCTCTGTAGGCCAGTGCTGCTCTGCTCTGAGGACCTGTCCTGTTCTCTATTGATTTCCTTTATCACTCTGAGCCCCCATCCTGTCTACTCTGTAAACTGCCTCTGCCCTCTTTCTTGTTATCTCATCCATCCCTAAGCCTCACTACATAAGGCAAGGTGACATCGAACGAGTGAACCTCCTGCCTCATTTTCCCTGGCTCAGGGGGATGTAGCTCAGAAGTAGAGGGGTAAAGTCTTAGCTCTGCCCACCTTTACACGTCTATTCCTTCTATGCATTGCATTTTAAATGTATGGCTTCTTTTTCTTTTTCTTTTTTTTTTTTTTTTTTTTTTTTTTGTTTTTTGTTTTTTGTTTTTGAGACAGGGTTTCTCTGTATAGCCCTGGCTGTCCTGGAACTCACTTTGTAGACCAGGCTGGCCTCAAACTCAGAAANGGTTTCTCTGTATAGCCCTGGCTGTCCTGGAACTCACTTTGTAGACCAGGCTGGCCTCAAACTCAGAAATCCGCCTGCCTCTGCCTCCCGAGTGCTGAGATTAAAGGTGTGTGCTACAACGCCTGTCCATACTATTCTTTAAGACCCCATTCAAAAAGCCATTCATGGAGCTAGAAAGATGGCTCAGTGGTTAAGAGCATGTGTTTGGTTCCCAGCACCCACTTAATGGCTCACAATCATCTGTAACTCCAGTTCCAGGGGATCCAACACACTCTTCTGACCTCTGCAGGCACCAGGCACACATGTTACACACATCCATACAAAGAAGCAAAACACTCACACACATAAATAATCTAAGAATATTAAAATGCTACTCATGTATGAACTGTTGTAGATTATTCAGACCAATAAACTTAGGAGCAGGTGGGAAAGGCTTTGGTAAACCTTTGCTTATGTCTGGATTATTTGATGTAACTCTCACATAAAATGAAAATATTCTTTGCAAAGGATTTTACACAGTATTCTTACAGTACGGTCAGAACAAACACGGGCAAGAACACTGATGAGTCTGTATGGCGAGATGTTCGGAGGGCTTAGCATTTCTCTCTGCTCCCCACACAGCTGCCCACAGACTCAAGAAGGACTTGGGCACCCCAGTTTGTGGTGGGGTGTTTGGCTTTTTTGTTGGTGGTGGTGATGGTTGTAGTTGTTGGTGGTTTTGAGACAGATTTGCTTCATAACCCCAGCTGGCCTCAAACTAATAGCCAATTCTCCTGCCTCAGCATCCTGAGTACTGGCATTCCAAGCCTGTACTAGCAAGCCCAGCAGAAACAGTGTTTCAAGGAGAGGAAAAGTGGTGTGGGAAAGGTCCAAGTAGGATATAGTCCTGGCTTCCATTATCTCTTAGACTTCCTGGTGCAAGCATACACTCCCTCCCTCTGAGGTGAGCCAGCCTCTGGGCCTTCACTCATCTGGCTACACCTTGGCCCCTCCACCCTTCCAGCTGTCAAAGTGACAGCCAAATTCTAGATCCCAGTGGCTCTCTTGCTACTTGCACGTCCTGCAGAAACAACCCACCGTCCGTCAGGTTTCTCTGTGCTTTTTATGCTCAAGCTCTGCAGCCTGGCAGGCGGCCAGGCGGCTCTTCATCAGGTGAGGACAGGAGTGAACTTGGAGAAACAAAGATCCCACCACCCGGAGCTGTTTCCTGGGATGTTAGAAGCGCAGTCCAGCTGCACTGAGTTTCTAGATGCTGTGGCAGGGCTCAGGTGTATCCACTTCTTAGGCAAGCTTTGAATTTTCAGTTTTCACTTCCTTTTCCTTTCCCTTCAAACACTGTGAGGAATCCTGTCATTTCTCACTGTTTTGTCATGGCAGCAATTATGGGCCTGGATCGAGAAACCAAGGAAGGGGAGGCCCTCACTCTCCACCCTCGTTCTCTCTCTTCACTGCTTGTGTGAATTCTAGAACCAGCTTTTTCAACAGCCATCCGACCCCTCCCCTTTCTGTAGTGAATGCTCTGTTTGTTCTTGTGGGGTGGCTTCGGCTTTGCTTTGTTTTGTTTTACAAATATTTACTCTAGCACCTGACTTACAGAATACAAATATTTATCAGAAATTAAAAATTCTTGGCACAATACTCCCGTGCTATGAAAAGGCTTCCATTGTTCCTACAAGTGCAGAGATAGAGAAAAAGAAACACTATTCTTGAGCAGCGTGCTGAGCACTGCTTGTTTTGGGCATGATCTCAGCCTTGCCATCAGCCAGCACTGCAGAAGGTGCTGTTACCTGCTCTGGGTTGCCTTCGGTTTCCCACATAGAGGTTGGTTACATAAGCAGAGTAACAGTAGGAATTTTTATAGTATAAAGCAGTGCTGCACTTGGTCTGAAGTCATGGGAACCATCCTCACAGTCTGTCACGTAAGCTCTGCTGGCTCAAGGCCTCACACTCCCCAGCGTGTTGGGAGTATTTTGAGAAGGTGGGTGGACATGTAAGGACTCAGTCCCAAGCCCTGGAATGGCTGGGATCAAGAGGCCTCATTGGCCACACTCTACAGAAGCGTATCTCCAGGCTTCTGCGTGAACATCTGCTGTCCTGCACAGCCTGGGGTCTGCTCTGAGCAGCACCTCATACCCTGGCAACAGCACTGCAGAGGGATCCTGCTCACTAGAAACCAAACAGCAGAGTCTGATGTCAACCTGCAGCCTGCCTTCTGATAACGGAACAGCAGTGCTGACTGACTGATGGTGCAGTTGTCTTCCCTCTGCTCTGGGACATCTCTCCAAGTGTCAGAATTGGCCCCTGTCCTGGTGCAGCCTCAAACTATGCTCCCTGTGTTGTCTCTGTAGTTTTTCATATTATTCTTCCTAATGAATAATTACCACATTTTAGCTATTTATTTAGCTTATTTTTTTATTCCTAAATTCAGGCTTTGGAGATGATTTTGTTGGTAAAATCTTGGCCTTATAAGTGTGGGGACATGAGTTGGCACTTCCAGCACCTATATAAAAGCCAGGTACAATAGCACAGATCTGTAAGCCACCACTGACAGACAAAGGCCCTAAAACTCTCTGGCCAGCCAGTCTAGCAGAATGAGTACACTGCAGGGTTAGTGAGGGACCTGCTGCAAATCCCTAGATGGGGACTGACAAAGACATCCAGAATTGACCCGTAACCTACACACGTGCATCCAGCACATACAGGCCCTCACATTGATGTTTTCATACGCGCATGCATACATACATAATACATACATGCATACATACATACATACAGAAACACATACACACATGGCATGAGCACACATACAGACCCAGACACATTCCTAAAGTCTGTTCGTAGTAGGACATGGAGAGGCTGTCTCTGTAGATGTAACCTCTCCATCCCTGGCAGTTGTCTTACTGACAGAGGGAAGAGCTGCGGGGGGTCAGTGCCCTCAGCCAGCTCTGGCACTCTTGCAGGGTATCTTTCAGTTCACCAAGTGTAGTTTCAAACTCCAGCCCCTAAGCACAGGGTTGAAAAAAAAGGGAGCATTTTAACTAGGGCCATTTTCTTTTTAATAAGGCAACTTCATTATGGGAAATTTTCCCAAGAAGTAATAGACATTGTAGGCTCAGAGGCTACTGCTATTGTTATGCCAGAATTGTCTTCCTCTGTTTTAGAGAAATTTCATAGCTTTGTTTCTTGCATCAATAAAGGAGAAGAACAACCAGGCATTGCTTCAGAAAGAAATACTGAGGACATCTGTGGTGTCATAGGAAGACCTTACGTGCAATACCGTACAAGGAGGAATCATGTTTGAATTGGAAAGGGTTGCTTGATGGAGATCTTAATACTAACAATGTCAGTACTCTTTAAACAGAATTTTAGCTCAGTTCTTGCTGTACTATGTTGCTACAGGAGGATATGGAGTGTTTTTACCCTCCTGTGAGTGTCCCTCACAGAGATCCAGTTCTCCTCTACTCTGGCTCCTCTGTGTCTCTGTGCAAGCACTGCGCTGTGTTAACTCTGGTCCCTTAGCAGCCATGGGTGGTAGAAGGGACAGTAGGAATGGGGTTGAATGCATTTCCCTCTGCAGAGTCTGACTGTGCGCCCTGGTGTCCTAGCTTTGAATGCCTGCTCCTTTAGCCTAAACCTTCCAATTGCCGGGGTTGCCATGGGGTGCCACGCAGTCAGCTGATTCCTTTGCAAGTCTTGAATCCCAGCCAGTGCAGGAGGTTGTTCTTTCGTGTTCTGGAGGGGCGAGGACCTCCAAAGCGCTAGGTGAGCACTCCATGCCGGGCTATAGGGTTTAACCTCCAAGGCTGAGACTGGGCCGCACTAGGTTGCCCAGTCTAACCTGGCAGCCCAGGCCTAAAGTTGTGATCCTCCTGTCTTAGCCTCCCAAATAACTGTAATCACAAGCCTATGCCACGAGGCTCTGCGCTCGCTCTCTCTCTCTCTCTCTCTCTCTCTCTCTCTCTCTCTCCCCCCTCCCCCCTTTTTGCTTTCTTTGTGATTCCACTAGAAGACAAATACACTAACCCTAATACTAAACACTAAATAGCCTACCTTATGCTTTGTTCTGAGACAGGTCTTCCTGTGTAGCCCAGACTAGCCTCAAACTCTCCATTTTCCTACATTGGCTTCCCAAGTACTGGAACTATAGGTGTGGACCACCACACCCAGTGCCTAATTATTTCTTATCTCCCTTCTGGGCCAGGAGGCGCTCATAAAAGAGATTGTTTGATTCACGGTTGTTTCTCCTCTACCTTAAAGTTGTATCTAATTGGACCTTACTCTTGGTCCCCCCACTTCCTCGCTGACTTACCCCCAAAACACACTGCTGCTAGGGCTGTTTCTCTCCTGCAACACTCCACTGCCTCTCTGTCTTTACTAGTTGGAGCTTGCTATGAGATTTCCAGGAAACCTTCCAGTCAGATGCCTTTCTTCTCCACAGCCGTCCTCTCTTTCCCACCTTGTTTTCCTCAAAGGCATTTGGTCTTCCCTTCCCTCTCCCCCAGATCACCTCACCCTCAGAGAAAACACAGGGTGTGCCACAGGGAGGGCACTGTGAGCCATGAAACATCTCAAAGTCCACTGTGCAGACAGCTGGGGACTATGCCAGGTGCCCAGGTGGCCTCACCTGTCCTGGGCAGGGCACTCACTCTGCTCCACATGGGAAGGAGACAAGTCTGGCACTACTCCTGGAGTGACTGGGTTGAAAGGCCACGAGAAAGCTATCATGTATGCTGGCTCCGGGATACAAAGTTAGTGGGAGCCAGTCCACTGTCCTTCCCGTGTTGTCATAACTGATAAGCGATGAGCATCCTGCACAGGGTAATTACATTTGCTATTAAAATATTGCCTCAAAAGGTTTGTACTCTTGCATAAATGAAAGTCTCCTCTCTCCTACTTAATATTCTTCCTGAATTATCTATTCTTCCTCACTGATAGTGGAGCTGCAGTCTCTTGTGTTTTCTTTTAGCTTTATTAGAAGACAAGTAATTTTCAGGAAATGTCAAAGCAAGAACGCAGTTATTTCCCTGAACAGAGGTAGGTCAGTAGTGCCTGGGGGTTGCAGGGATAGGAGTTATCAAATCCCACTATGCATCTAACAGCCTGGAAAAGATAAGGACAGCATATTCCCATTTTATAGATAGAGAAGCCAAGGCTGAGTACTGTGTACCTAATGAATCAAGCCACAGTTCAAGGCTAGGCCTAACTCCTAGCCTAACCTTGCCTTAGAAACCCTCAGGGTTAGAAAAGGCCTTCATAGAGCCAAAAGATAGGTGCTGCTCTTTGAGGATTCTAATCCTCTGGCCACTGATTGAGTTCCCTTCTTGGAGAGCTGATAGGATCTCACTGCAATCTCCCAGAGGACCTCAGAGCTCCTCTCCCTGCCTCTCTGACAGTTCAAGTTTCTTTATTGTGTAAACACCACTGAATGGCTAAAGGCCAGCATTCCCTCCACCTATGGCAATGTCACCAACCAGGCTTCTCAAGGCGTACAGCAACTTTTTTTTTTTTTTTTTTTTTTTTTTTTTTTTTTTTTTTGAGACAGGGTTTCTCTGTGTAGCCCTGGCTGTCCTGGAACTCACTCTGTAGACCAGGCTGGCCTCGAACTCAGAAATTCACCTGCGTCTGCCTCCCAAGTGCTGGGATTAAAGGCGTGCACCACCACACCGGGTGTACAGCAACTTCTTAAACTAAGACGCACTCAACTATTCTTTCCTTAACAAAAGCTAGGTCCTGTTACCAAAATGACTCTTAAACTCTTCTCAAAGCTTCAGTGCAAGGGAAATGGAACTATTAAAAGAAAATTGCTCTATAATTGAGGAAATTGAATCAACTTATTTGGAGGCATAAGCAGAGAAGACTTTGAGCGGTGCTGAGCCACATGTTCTGAGACTACACAGTGCCCTGCTCTGACGCGGCTGCAGGCAGAGCTGGCCTGAGCCATCTCTTCACAGCAGTGAGCACACCAGTTTCCTGGGCTTCCTTTCCCTTCCCACGAAACCCCTACTACAGCAGTTGGGGGAAGAACTTTATCAGATGTTACATCTTGGGCGATATCTTAGTATGTTGTTCTTTTTCTGTAATATTGGAGGTATAAATGCCTTTGGGGGGGGTGCAGAGTTTCACTATGTAGCCTTGGCTGGCTTGGAGCTTGGAGAAATACTAATTATTGCCAAGTGTAATGGGACACACTTGTGATGTCACTGCTTGGCAGGCTGAGGTAGAACGTAAGAATCAGAGACGAAGTTACACTTTATAATTACTGTCTCAAAAATAACAGTAACAATAATAATAATGGGCCACTGAGGATGTAGCTCAGTTGAGTAAATGCTGCCTCGCATTCAGAGACCCCTGGATTTGATTTGTGTAGATCCCAGGGACTGAATAACCCAGGCACAGTGGTTCTGTTTGTCACCTCATGACCCATGATTGAGATTGGGTCATAGATGTGTGGGCCGTTATCCTGTGTTCTCTGCTCTTAGGATATGTTTGAAGTTTTCCTTAATACAAGGCTTTAAATGTTGCTATAATTCTAGAAATCTAACTTGCATTGTCTGTGCTGTATAACACCGTTGTTCCAGAGAGCACAGGCCTTCCTCACTCCACACAGTAATGCAAAACAGTGGTCAGACTGAAACATATTGAATAGTGAGGGAGCGGGAAGGAAATGGAGGTGTGTTTGGACTAAGGAGCTCTGATACGCTTCTTAGAATGATGGAGCCTATGACAAGAACAGCCAGTTGTACTTTAGAGTCTCAATTACTGTTGGAAGGGTGGTATTACTGCTGACCATGTAAGAAAAAATGTTTTAAACATGTTAATTTTTTTTCAACATATCAAAACAACACAAATTAAACCCAGCCCCAAATCCTGGTTGGCACAATTTCTAAGAAGTCCAGTAGCAGTGGCTTCAGGTTCTTAGGATGCATCTAAGTAAAGCAACAAGATTGCTGTGCTCCTTCCCCGCAGTGTACACCATTTCCATGTCCTCCTAGACATTGCTGTGCTCCACGCCCTGCGGCCGCGCATACAGTAGCAGCACAGAGCTTCAGAACACCTGCAGTGAAGCAGATGCAGGCTGCCCATCACTGTAAACAGCAAGCAACGAGCTCAACGATATAAAAAGTCTACATGTTGAGTGGAGCAGTAGTGGCGCACCTTTAGTCCCAGGCAGAGGCGGGCAGATCTCTGAGTTCAAGGCCAGCCAGGGCTATAAAGAGAACCCCTGTGTGTGGGGAAGATTACATGTTGAAATGATAACATTGTGGTTACAGTGGAGTTCAAGTGACGTCTCCCCAGTAGCATGGAGTACAGGTGCACACCACTGTGTCTTGGTTGAAGTGTTTAAACAAATATTTATGAATTTCATTAGACTGGAGAGGTATAGCTCCATTAGTAGACAGAGTACTTGCCTGGCCTACACTTGCCCTGAGCTCAATCCCCAGTACAGTATGAACCAGGAATAGTGGCCTGTCATCCCAGCACTTAGGAGGCAAAGACAGAAGGGTCAGAAGACCACAGTCATCCCTTGCATAGCAAGTCCGATGCCAACCTGAGACCCAAAGATACTAATTTCACTTTTAAATATTTTTTATATGTTGTTGATAGAGAAGTTAAACATGTATTTTGTAATTGTATTGGTCTTGCTGCCTGAGAATTTAAGCAAACACTAACTTTAATTGCTTACTCCTTACTAGAATTCAGACTATTAAATGTGAGCTTGCATCAGGGATGACCAACTCAGTACACTAGACTACATGCAGCTGAGAATAGCTATGAATATGACAGCCCATAACAGAATCACCAACTTACCTAAAATGTTTTAAGAATTTTTTTGTCTTGTTTTGTTTTGCAATTTTTTCCTGTTAACACCATTGCCTGGTTCTTAGGTATAAACTTTATAACCGGTGATAACAGCTGTCTCAGCATCAAAAGAGCGGATGAATCAGCTCGATGATTTGTAAGTTATAAGTGATTCCTGCCCAGGCACAAGGACAACCCCAGAGTTTTATTTCATGGCTCTTGTATGGTATTAGCTAGGTTTGCTGCTGTCTAACTTAGTGGATTTCACTCATGCTTTATTTTACATAGTAGCTAAGCCTCTGATGGTTCAACAAGCAGCTTCTTGCTTTTAGTTCAAACTGAAACTACTTTAATCTCTGGCAATTCTCTAGTTTTTCCTGTACCCAAAAGGATTATCATTCCTATTGGTCAGATCACATAATAAACATAAACGTGAGTGGTATCTGTTTATTTTATATGCGCATCTAGAATTAGGACTCCTTACCAGGGCAGTGGAAGGGTCTGAGATGAACGGAGCTGTGCTTATGTGACACTGAGCAGCAGCTGTTCTCTTTCAACGCATCTGCTCTGGTGTTTATGTGAATAAAAACAGAGGAACTGTGGTTTGTTTTAAAATTCCAGACTTCCATCTCCCAAGACTTCTGTCCTTCCACTTCTGACCCCTTGGAATCACTTGTCACATGGCCATCCACAAGAATGCTGCTTAGGTTTCTTTGTGGGGGGTTGTTATGTTTTTCGTGAGCCCCTTATAAAAATACCTGAAGCCATTTGACAGTAGCCAAGTTCTTGCTCTGAAGTGAACACAGCCCCACAGCCTCGGGAATACTTGCTCTGCTAACCCATCTGAATCACACTGGAACCGGGCTAACTGGCAGTAGCAAATTGTGTTGTTTGGCTGTTTGGTGTCCCTGCCTGCCTTCATTGTCAGTTCACAGCTGAGAATCTAAGGACAGGAGACAAGAATTAATATTCGACAGGGAATTCAGGCCTGAGGCTGAAGCTCCAAATCTCTTAACTACAGGAAGGAAGGAAGGAAGGAAGGAAGGAAGGAAGGAAGGAAGGAAGGAAGGAAG
>NC_034600.1:34673500-34685671 GCF_900095145.1 Mus pahari | reverse complement strand
AGGAAGGAAGGAAGGAAGGAAGGAAGGAAGGAAGGAAGGAAGGAAGGAAGGAAGGAGCAAGCTGCGGTGTGAGCAGAAGAGCGTGTCTAGACTTGAATAGAGCTGAAGCCCCTTTTCCTCACCCTCACATCTCTCCCTTGTGTCTGGGGATCTGGAGGATGGCTGTGCCCGTGAGTTATTAGGCATGATGTTTTCTTTTATTAGGTTGGAATGAAATACAGAAACCTAATCCTGAAGCCTGGGGGGTCCCTGGACGGCATGGACATGCTCCAGAATTTCTTGCAACGTGAGCCAAACCAGAAAGCATTCCTGATGAGTCGAGGCCTGAATGCTTCATAAAGCAGGGACGCTGGGGGCTGTCGTGGCTGGAGGACAAGCCAACACCGACCGTCATGTGGTGCCAGCCTGGAGACTGAAGGCGATTTTACAAAGGAAAACTTAGATTTCTATTCATTTGCTTTTGTTTCCTAATTTTAAAAATTATACAGATGTAAATGGAATTATAAATACTGTGACCTAAGAAAAGACCCACTAAAAATAATTGTACTATAAAGTTTCATAAAAACAGATTTGATTTCTTTTGATAAAAGTTTCATATGACTGTAATTTGATTTTTTTACTGTTATAATCCAGATAATATAATGTAAGAGGGCTAAGACATTTTAAATTGAATCACATACATGATATAATTTGATCTTTCTTATATCTTGAAGTTTTATGCCCGAGATTCCTAGTCTGATAAGTGAGTCATCACGTTCTCTCTGGTAAATATTTTCTCAGAGCCCTGTGTCAACCTTGACCCTCTGCCTCACAACTGAGCGACAGCTTGCCTGTGTGTGTCAAGGCCAGTGGGATACACTTCAGTGCTATTTGTCTTTTGTAGTGAGCTTCATGATTCTCGACTTCTGTCACACTTACTTACATATCTCCACTTAGATTTGTTTTTTTTTTTTTCTAAAATTGAATTTCTAAAGTTAATATTATTATTTAGATAATATTTTTTAATTTTGTTTCAGCTGGCCTAGTATATAAGTTTTGTGTCTTGAACTAGAAGCTCGAATGTCAAGGCTTCTGTTGCAGGCACAGTGAGAGAAGCAGAGAACTCAGGCATTTTTTGGGCTCTCCTTCCTTTTAGTCTTTGCTATATATTTGTTTCTGCTTATTTTGCATATATATATATGTTTTGTTTGCTTGAGGCACCATCTCACCATGGAGCCAGATTTGCCTGGAACTCATGGTAATTCCCTTGCTTTGGCCTCCCAAGCCTTAGGGGCACAGGTATGAGCTGCCTCACTCAGCTCAGTTCTCAACTTTTCTAATAAGGATTCTGACCTTGCCTCCCTGAAAGTGGTAGGTAGGCCCTGTAGTCACAGTGTGTTGAAGTGCCAGGGGGAGAGATGACATTCACTGGAACTTAGTTTTAAAAACTCCAGAAAAGAGTGAGTTGGAGCAGAGCATTTGAGAACAGCTGTTCCCAAGGGTTCCGTGGGCACCCGAGCTGTGGGAAGAGGCTCTCAAGCAGCCTGTTTCATATGGCGACTGTTAAGTGAACCTCCAGATCTCCAACTCCTTTTATTGGGACCTAGGTTTCCAGCTCAGCAGCAGAGTAGTGAGCTCACAGCTTTATTTTAGCCCTGGGAGTCTACTCCAAACGGAAGCCAAGTAGGATAGAGAGGAGAAAATGTAAATGAGCTGTGATCGGACTTTCCACCGGGCTTTGAGTTGTTTCTCCACACATACCTGAGGAATGACTTTCCTGGCAGGCAACGAAATTAGAGCCTGTCTGTTCTTTAGACCCGGTGGACTTTGTGTTCAATAAAATATTATGCCGTGTAATAAAGTTCTACAGAGTACCAAGAGCTGGTACAAGGCAGGGAAGCCCTTTGTTTATGTCGTTTGATTTGATTTTTACAGGGCTGGGCATCAAACCTCGGGCTTCTTCACTCATGCCAGCAAGTGCTGTGCTCTCCAGCTGCTTTTATGGTGGTGGTAGAAACCTCTGGAAGCTTCTCACATCTGTCTCCACCCCCATTTTTGTTTCCTACTTTCAGACAAAAAAAGGAAAAAAAAAAAAAAAACAACTCTCTTCAGCTTTTTCTATTATTGCCCAGTGTGTCACCTTCAAAAATAACTTTATCATAAATCTTACTTTACTTGGAAAAGCTAATAGCCAGTGTGTAAAAGACTGCACACAATAAAGTTACATCATTGTCCACGAGAATGAGCTCACGTTACTTTTGTATTTTAATGTTAAAGGCACAGCATATCAGCCACGCAACCACCCCCAGTGTTGTGTTTATAGGTGGATGCCACCACCCTCTGCTCCGGCTTTTATCTGGTTGATTATTCCTGCACGTTCCATTTCCTCATGAGGTACAGGCTTGGTACACCTGTTCAGCTGTGCTTTTCCTCTGTTCTCAAGCTTTCCACCGGCTATTTTCAGATACCCAGAGACTGCCCTAAAGTGCTCTTTGCATGGTACAATGTCTGCAGCATTTGTCATCAGAGAAGCTGGATGCCTAAGGAAGGTTCAAAGAAAGTGCTCACTGTGCCCATCAAGGTACTTGGTATCTCTGTTGACATGATACCTTTATGCTTGAGAGATAGGACTTGGTAACTTTGGCTAAGTGGATTCCTAGCTATTGAATAAAGAGGGGGAATAGTAAGTCCTTTGGCGAAAAGCAAGAAAATCCACTAAAAATTACTAACGTACAAATAACAGCTGGAGTAGTTATATATGAACATGTTATTAAAATTCAAAGATTCCTCTACTAAGACAAACATAAAACAAAATTAATCAAGTCCCATTGTCAGGTAGAGGCAAAACCTCGCTGGGATGGTGTGACTTGGCAACCAAAAGTCTTGGTGACCTTCTAGCCAAATATCAGTAGCAGTTCACTGTGTAGCACATATAGGGAGGGGCCTGTGGGAAGCACAAAGCCTTTGAAGAGGGAACTGGAAGAGGTCCCTCTGGATCCCAGTATGGTTAGCTCCCATAAGGAATGGGCTACTATGGGTTGTCCTAGGAACTACATTTTCAGCAGGCTTGTGTTAGCATCACAAGTGTTTGGGAAACCAGCAATATGGTGATGACTTTGAAAATAGCCCTCAAGAGGAAAGTTCTTCTGGAGAGTGAATTCTCATTGTTTCAAATACTTGCACAATGTGGGAGAGCTGACATCATGGCTAATGATGTTGGAACTTAAAGGTACAATTAGACAATAGAAGACCTCAGTTCAGTATGAGGAACAGCACCTAACTGTTGACTGAGACACTTTCTCTTCCATGGGTGTTACAGATATCTCCTCCACAGGTAAGCTTTGAGATTTCTTTCTGTAGTGATCAGGGAAACATAACTTGGGTGAGAGGTTCATGTTTTGCGTCTTAGGGCACTAAGAACTGGGGATATGGGTTACTGGATAAAATACCTGCTGGGCAAAGGTGAAGACCTGAGTTCAGAACCCCGTCATCTACAGAAAAGCCAGGTATGGCAAGAGATGCTACTACTGTGCTAATCCCAGTGCTGGGGGATAGCAAATAAACCGGCTCAATGGCCAGCCTAGACAAATCGGTGAGCCTCAGTTCAGTGTAGGGGACCAGACTCAAAACATAAGAGGAAGATAACCAATATCAGTCACTGGCCTCTAACATGTACTCTGGCACACACAAATGCACGTGAATGCGCACACACAAATAGAAAAGGCGTTGACATAGTGTAGCTTCCCTCATGCTACAGACAGACCATTTATAGTTAGTGTCGTAATCTGTAGTTAGCCTGCACAACTTCGATTGGAGCTTTTCAGTCCTCCCTGGAATCTGACATAATAGTTGACATCATTAGTCAAGTTGATTCAAGAACCCCTAGTAGATTAACCTCTAGTTGTGTCTACAAAAAAATTTTCCAGGGTGGATTAAGAGAGGGAAGACCTATATTCAGTAGCCTTGGAGTCCACGTGTAATAAAATGGAAGAGGGAAACCCTAAGAGCAGGCCTCTGCATCCCGATGTCCTTAGTGTGAGTCTCTCTGTCTCATCACACCCTCCCTTTCTCATTAGATTGGGTCTTCTGAAATCATTGCCCCTCCCCCTCAACTCCTAACCCCTTCTTTCCTGCATTTGCTCACAGCAGTGAGAAAGTCTATTGTTTGGAATTAAGGATGAAAGACTTAACAGTTGTCTGTGGCCAAAATAGAGGGGAAAGCTCTTTAACACAAGTAAAAGTTACTTTTCTTCCTTTAGACCGTTTCTACTCGCCCCATACTGACTCCACATGCAGCAGTCTCATGGCACATTGCACCCATTGGTCTAGCCCTCCTCCACACTGATCCTAGCTGCTCCTGCTCACGGCCCTCCAGTCTTCAGCTATCAGTGAAGAGTTAGCAAATATTCATTGCTAAACGTTCACTCTTAAATTACCTTTTGCATTTTCTACAGTAACTGAAATGTATAAGTGCATCCTACTGTATAGAATACAGTGGTATGCACGTTTGAGGTCCTAGGTTTAATCCACAGCACCAATTAATTGACTATATTATAAAAAGAAATAACTTTATAGCTAATAGCGGTACCTTTGTACACAAGAAGACCTTTTTCAGAGGTAGTGAGTTTCTAGGGTATGAGGGAGATGAAAAAAGAAAAAAATAATGGAAATTCTAAAGTAAAACAAAGCAGTCAAAAGGGATGAGGGTAGGAGAGGCCTTGCTGGGAGGGCTCAGTGGGAGTGGAGAGTATGAAGAGTAGTGGGTTGAAAATAGCCAAATATATGTGTGGTAGTTTGACCAAGAATGGCCCCCAAAGGCTGTTTGCGTGCTTAGTAAAATTAGGGAGTAGCGCTGTTTGAGAAGGGTTAGGAGGAGTGGCGTTTTTGGAGCAGTTGTGGCCTTGTTGGAGGACTGTATCACTGGGAGTGGGCCATAAGGTTTCAAAAGCCCCTGCCAAGCCCAGTCCTTTCTCCCCTTGCTACCTGGGGATCAGAATTCTCAGCTCCTTATCCAGCACCATGTATGCCTCTGTACCTCCATGCTCCATGATAATGGACTAAGCCTCTGAAACTGTAAGCAAGTCCCTGGTTAAACAAACAGTTCTCTTTATAAGAGTCTCCTTGGTCATAGTGTCTCTGAACAGCAATAAGACAGTAACTAAGACAATATATGTACATAAAGTTGTCAAAGGAAACAAAACTTTAAAATGGGTCTAGAGGTTTTCCTCTCTGTGCTGTGTATTCTAAAGGTAGGATTTTTCCCTCTGTGTTGGGGATTGAACCTGGAGCTTCACATCTTAGTTAGAGTTACCATTGCTTTGATAAAACACCATGAAAAGGGACTTGAAGAAGAAAGGGTCTATTTGACTTACACTTCCACATCACTGATCATCAAAGGAAGTTAGAATAGGATCTCAAGCAGGGCCAGAACCTGAAGGCAGCAGCTGATGCAGAGGCCATGGAGGAGTGCTGTTTACTGGTTTGCTTCCCATGACCTGTTCAACTTGCTTTCTTACAGACCCCAGGACCACCAGCCCAGGGGATGACCCCACCCACAGTAGGCTGAGCCCTCCCACATTGATCACTTGTTAAGAAAATGCCTGACAGGGTTGTTGACAGTTTGATGTTATGAAGGCATTTTCTCAATTGAGGTCCCTATGTTTTAAGACTATCCTGTGTCAAGTTGTACATTTCACTAATGCCAGACCAACGAGTACCCTATCGCTGAAGTACATCCCCAACCCCTAAACCTCACTTGTTCTTGATCTAGAATCTCTGATTTGCTTGACGAATAAGCTAGAGGGTGA
This sequence comes from Mus pahari, assembly GCF_900095145.1. Classification (NCBI taxonomy): domain Eukaryota; kingdom Metazoa; phylum Chordata; class Mammalia; order Rodentia; family Muridae; genus Mus; species Mus pahari. The sequence continues at coordinate 34,679,885 of NC_034600.1, read as the reverse complement.
AGATATCCCATGATTGCCCTGAAGTTATGAACAATGCATGGGAAAATCTCTAATCAGAAAAAAATAAAACTATCGTTTTAGACAACTTGTTTTGAACTTCTGTGTTTTAATCCAGAGACTATACAATACTCAGGACACACTGGCCCTAGAACTGATGAAAATGGCAATCTTAAATCCTCACACTGTGGTAGAGAAGGCAAATAAGTTCATAATGTGTTCAAATAAATACATAGTACAAACATATGTATTGTGCATCTTTCTCTGTTTTTTTTTTTTTCACCTAACCCTAGTTTATTCCACAATTCTGTCATTATGCCATAGAATTTCAAATGGTTACCATGCCATCTGCCACCACTGGCTTTTCTAACAAAATGATTGTTTTCCCCCCTCCCCCCTTTTCCATGGTTCATGGTTCATGGTTTTCCATGCTGGTTAGACAAAGGGCTCACAAATGTTCATTGAAAACATTTTGTGATCAAAATGTTATAAATCAGAGGGACAATACAGGGTCTTCCCTGACCTTGGGGGTGTTATATGCCCCGAGACCAACGAAGCCAGAAAAGAGGTAGTTAAGACAAGCAATTGTTAGAGGTTGTTCAGAATTAGTCATGATACTTTAACCCTCCCTCCCTTCAATGTTAGTCATTTCCATTGCTGTGAGAGTCGAAGGAAAAGCACTCAGCTTCAGCGTCCCGTTGCCTAGGACCTGTGACTTCCTTTATGCAAATAGAGCCTTATTAAGTAGGTCAGTGACCAGTTACAGAAGCTTAACAGTTTGACAGTTTGTGGCAGTGATAAAGGCCAGACCTTAAATGTATAGCCTAGCTGGGCGTGATGGTGCTCGCCTTTAATCCCAGCACTCAGGAGGCAGAGGCAGGTGGATTTCTGAGTTCGAGGCCAGCCTGGTCTACAGAGTGAGTTCCAGGACAGCCAGAGCTACACAGAGAAACCCTGTCTCAAATAAATAAATAAATAAATAAATGTATAGCCCATTTCCTTTTGTTTCTTTAAACTGGAATTTCATGGAATGCCTTGGTTTTGTCTTTCAGATGTGTTCTTATTTCCTTTAAACAATAATTTAAACCTTGGAAGTGATTTACATACATCACAACTTGGAAAAGATTTGCATACATCACAACCAAAATGCGTTTAAAGGGGCGATGTGAAGAGTGAGTTTCCCTCCCGCCCTTGTCTCTCACCTGTCTAGTTCTCCCCCAAGGTGAACGTATTTCCAGTAATCTTTACATCCTTCTAAGATGCTTTACACATAGACGAGAATGTGCCCTGGCCCTGCATGCCAAGGCAGTACCTATCCACATCTTTCATTACTAGTGCTCAGTCTTTAGAGATCTGCTTTTTAAGCAATGGTTGCCTAGTATCCCGTGTGTGTGTGTGTGTGTGTGTGTGTGTGTGTGTGTGTGTGTGTGGTGATGTAATCATCTCTCTACTAATGAATATTTACATCGTCTCTTCTCCGTTGGCCTTTTGTTTTGCTTTGCTTTCAGTATTGAGGAGGAACAACTCTGAGGCCTCTCAAGTGATCGACAAAATGCCTTCCAACCAAGTTATTTTCCTCACTGACCCTGTTTCTAGTCTTTGGGCATTTTATATAACGTTGTCAAGGTTATTTTCAGAGAAGCATTGTTTTCCACATCTGCCAGTTTATCTGCTCAATAAATTCTAAAGAATGTAATCCTGGCTCAAAGGATAGCTATATTTCAAATATTGGCGGGTATTGTCAAATAGGAGCCATGTGTCCTGGTAGTAGTTATTACAGTTGTTTTACTCTGAGAAGGTAAAAATAAATAAGGAAAAGTGATGGTTAGCAAATAAAGACCCCATCCAGTGTGATATCCTTTATATTGCTTTTTCTTCTGTTGGGTGACAAGAAAGATCACTCCTTTCAGAGAGTGGTAGGAGTGGTTGCAGGCAGGAATGTTCTCTCTGTGTTAATGATCGGGTAGGTCCAAGAAGGAATGTCAGACTTCGTCCCAGAACAAAGCCAGCATCAGTGCCTTTGTGTCCAGGACTAAGTGGAAAAAAGCAAAAGATGCATTTTGTCATCCTTGTCCCCAGTCAGACGCCCTTCTGTGGTCTTAAACATTGTATGACTGGCAAGTAGGACTTGTGACATACAGAGTGATCACTGTTCTCAGTATCACATGGCTCACTCAGTCTCAGTTCAGTTAGGGTCCCAGTTAGCCAGGGAATCTCCAGTTGGGATCAGGTGGCATGAAAGACTTGCCCACAACTGTACCTACTGTACCTTTCCCTCTGTAGAGTCCTGTCACTTCTCTGGAGGCCTTCAGACCTGAGACAGTGGAGCCTAAGAATGAGGAGGACATCATCAGAACCTCGGACAATTTATATTCTGAGGGTTAAGAGGAGTCACATGAGGAGAGTGCGATCACAAAGACAAGCCACACGTGGCAGGCAAGCCACACAAGTGGCAAAATCATGATTCCCGCAGAGGCATATAAACAACAATAGCCAGTTTTAGTGAATAATCTGAAGTAAAACACTCCTGTCTGTTACACCTGGGTAGAGCATGAAAACACATTCCAAGGATAATTCTGTGCTTTGAAGAAACTGAGGTCACAAGACTCTTGTTTTCTTGGCGGTTCTCACAGACACTCAGAATTCTCCTCACACAACTCCATTCTTGGACCATGTTCCCTCAGAATCTCTGACTGCTGACATTTTTCTGAGATCATTTGAGGTGATATCTTAGGCTTTTACTGCCGTGAACAGACACCATGACCAAGGCAACTCTTAAAAGGACATTTAATTGAGGCTGTTTCACAGGTTCAGAAATTCAGCATGGCAGCATCCAGGCAGGCATGGTGCAGGCAGAGCTGAGAGTTCTACATCTTCATCTGAAGGCTGCTAGCAAAATACTGATTTCCAGGCATATAGAATGAGGGTCTTAAAGCCCATGTCCACAGTGGCATACCTACTACAAAAGGGCCACACCTTCTAATAGTGCCACTCCATGGGCCTAGCATATACAAACCATCACAGGTGACTCAATTTAACAATGTCCTTTCTCAACCCACCTTAGCTGGGAAGAAGCAGCCTGGCAGTGTCTTTCTAAAGGAAATGGACGTTCCACGTTCAGAACTCCCACTGAAGGCTGCTTACAGCAGTCACATCACCACGTAGTAAATCAGCTATGCCCTCTGATCTAAGCAGCCACAAGACAGACCTCCTTCTCCCCGCCTCTTCTTCTGTTCTCTTCCTTTCTCTCCCCCACACACAAATGGATGGCTTGGGATAATCTGCATGGACACAGCAGAAGTCTGGGGCAGAAAATGTTGAAATGTTGTTGATGACACTGCATAACACAGCTAGATGCTTCTTAACTGGGGAATGGGGTGGGGCTTTTTTTTTTTTTTTTTTTTTTACACAACACACCAGTCCTAAATAGCAATCAGTGTCTGCCTACAGGCAAAAAAGAGACTTGGAAGAATCAGGGTAAAGGGAAAGGAAACTCCTTTTCAACATGTTTGTGCCGAGGCTGGGGATGTGGCTTAGTGGTAGAGCACTTGCGCCTGTGCGCTGGAAATGAAAACAATTGTGCTAAGTAAATACAAAAGAGCTTTGCAGCCTTTCATAACTCATCGGCTGGTTGTGCTTTGTTTTGGTGTTTTGTTTGCATGTTGCACTGGGCCTTGCCTGTACTGCACTGGGCTTCTACCACTGAGCTGCTTGCCCTGTCTGTTTACATTTTTGAGAGGGTGTCACTTTGTGAAACCGGGGTGCCACAGGACTCCTGATGCCCCTGCTGAGCCATCCTCCTGAGTGCTGTGATCACAGACCTGGACCACTGTCCTTGTCAACCTGCCGCCGCCGTTGCCTTAAGTTTATATGTTTATTTGTGGGTGCGCTTTTTCTGTGTGTGAACGAATGTGTGCCACAGTGCATGTGCGGAGGTCAGAGAGTGTGTGGAAGCCTGGCCTCTCCTACCACCTGGGTTCTGGGCAGCAAGCTCAGGTCACCAGCCTTGGCACCAAGTGCCCTTATTCAGTGAGTCATCTCTGCAGCCCCCGACTAGACGTTTTTTGCTTTGTTTTACTCCTCCACCACTCGGCCAAGTTTTATTGAAAGCCAAAGCAGGCATTCCTGCACACACGGAGCAAAGCACCGAGACCGTCTTCGCAGGAGAGAAGGCGGTCTGGAACCTGAAATCTCTCGGCCAGTTTTTTTAAAACTGATTTATTTTTATGTTCTGTGTATTGATGTTTTGCCTGCAAGCATGTCTGTCTGTGTGAGGGTGTCAGATCTTAGAGTTGCAGTTGTCATGTGGGTGCTGGGAATTGAACCCCAGATCATCTGGAAGAGCAGTCCATGCTCTTAACTGCTGAGCCATCCCTCCAGGTCCTCCCTTGGCTAGTTCTAAGTAAAATAAGAACCTGTTCTAGAAAGACCCAAACTGCTCCCTTTCTATAGCTACTGAAGTTCTACTTAAAACATGATGGGAGGAAGCCAGGAAAGCCATCTTGTTTTATAAGTATGTGTAACTAGTGTTAAAAACTTATGGGTTTCTCTGTGCCCTGTCAGAATTCAGCTGGGGCACATTAGAACAGCAACACGGCCATTTCTCTGGTGCCAGTGAACAAAATGTCAGCATGTCTGCTGCATTCCATTAGGGTAACAGGAATGAAGTCATTACCCTAAGAGGAGTGTTTTACTCGCACTAAAGACACTGGTTCTTGAAGGTTAGGGTCAGTGATCGGGTGCAGCTGTAGTTCTGGGGAGCCACTCAAGGAAGCTGAGGTTCTCTGGAACTTGAAGAGGCAATGAGGTTGGTCGGGGGGCTGAAGGGTGAGCCCTTGCAGACAAGTGGCTGTGACCTAGGGCGATGGTAGTCTACAGAAGTGAGTTCCAGGCAAGCCAAGGCTGTAGGTGAGACCTCGTCTTGGAGAAGAAGAAAAAGAAGAGGAGGAAGGGGGAGAAGGGGGTCTGGCCCAAAGTAAAGTAAGTATTGTTTTCTTTTTTGTTTTTGTTTTGTTGTTTTGCTTTGTTTTGTTTTTTGAGATGGAGTTTCTCTGTGTAGCCCTGGCTGTCCTGGAACTTGCTCTATAGACGAGGCTGGCCTTGAACTCAGATTTTCCTGCTTCTACTTCCTGATTGCTGGGATTAAAGGCGTGTGCCACCACCACCACCAAGTAGAAGTCTTAATCTTCAAAAGCCCTGTAAGAAGATGTCTATCTATTTCTAGAGATCTGTCAGAACTTCCTACCCACATATAATCACAGGTGTGACTAAAAAGAAAGCTTGGAGTCTAGCTCTGGTGACGCGTGCCTGGCGTCCTAGTGTTAGCAGAAGCAGGTGCCAGGCCATCCTAAACGACACAGTGAGATCTCGTCTGCAACAAAACAGGCAGAGGGAGGGGGAGACCTCATGAGACTGCCCTTCCCTCTGTGGGTAAATGCATGCGTAGTCAGATTTCCACGTTGCATCACCAAGATTAGCCCTCGTGGGAGAAGGGGAGAGGGACTGTTCAGCAGGCTTGACGAGAGTTCACAATAGTTCCAAACTGGCTGCTTCTCTGGTGACCCGAGCCGCCAGTATAAAGAGGTCTCCCAAATCAGAGACTTCTGTCTTCCATCTTGGGAACGATTGCATCCGGCATGATTCTTACCTTGAATATTTCTTTGTGACCCTAAAGCTCACTCTCTACCTCCACCCTTTGTGGTAGTCTCTTATTTCTGCCACATAGAGTAGAGAAAGTACACTGTCGTTGTGGGGATTTCTGTTGATGCGGAGACACTGCAGAGAGAGGTGAGGAATCTGACTTGCTTATTCTTCTAACTCATCTAGATTCCCATCTCAGGCCCACCCCTCCTCCTCAGCTCCCTTTCTCTCACCATAGGATTAAATGTTCCCCTTGTCCTCAGCCAAAATGGAAATATGGCCTCATGCTTGCTAATTATCTTTCCATTCCCTCAGTCATTAGGGTGTAAATTCTGATTTAGTGCCACGGCCTTTTCCCTCCCCCAAACAGGGAAACTCTTTGGGGAGCTTGCTGTAAGTGCATCCAAGTGCTGGTGAATCTCAGAGGCAGACACTGTATAAAAATAGAGGGGTGCGTTGAGATGCAAAAATGACGTCATTCAATATTGTCATCTCTGTATTCCAGGAGCAAGTTCAAGGACTCAGCTGGCCAGGTTGTGGAATGCTAATTGCTCTCACTGTGGGTCTCTGCTGTTGTTTTAACTCTTCTGTTCTTGGGGTTTCTCCAATGAAAAGAGGGAATATATTCCATCATTCATACAAAATGCAAACATTCTGATCACATTAGATGGTTCCCAAGTGAAGAAGGAATAGCAGGGTGATGCTTGCTTGTCTCTCCAGTTTAGAAAGAAGACTGGGGGGGGGGGGG
>NC_034600.1:34664004-34673350 GCF_900095145.1 Mus pahari | reverse complement strand
AAGATCTGACGCCCTCTTCTGGAGTGTCTGAAGACAGCTACAGTGTACTTACATATAATAAATAAATATTTTTTTTTAAAAAAAGAAAGAAGACTGGTATTCTATGTATTTGTCTTTATTTTCTCTTGTTCTTTATGTGTAACATACAATCAAGTATATTTCAAAAGACAAAATAGGCTAACTTAAGGAATATCTCAATGAAGAGGTTTATAATAGCCACTGTCATCTTCCACAGTAGAGAAAAGACAGATACTTGCCAATATACTGTAATGAAATAAGCTCAACAACATGGAGAGTTTCAGATGCATGGGAGAAGAAGAAGAGAAAATAAATCAACGTCCTTCTGGATCGACAGGGAGCCTATCTGTTAACAAGAAAGACAAATGCACTTAGCAATTCCACTGTGCAACAGTGACCACCTGCTAAGGTGTTTATAGTAGCCATCTGCAGAACTGCAGAGAATGTACTGGGTTTACCACAAAAGGCGATGTGTACATAGGACATAGACCCAAACTGCATTTTAGTACACAAAAACTGATACAACTAAGAAATAACATTGGCCAGAAAGGGCCACTGCAAGCTCAAGTTTTTAAGATTACTCCTTATCCAACATTTAATGCATGAGTGTGTTCAAAACGGTGCCACACATCTTTTTTGCATCTGTATGTAGTAATATAAAAATATCAACATAAAAACAGACACTGAATTCAACTGTGTGTGGTTTCCTTGAGTGAAGAAAGAAGGAAACAGGATCAGGCGCGATACCCAGAAAGCCACAACTACAGCTACAGTTTTAAAGGGTGGTGTGTGTGTGTGTGTGTGTGTGTGTGTGTGTGTGTTTCTTTTAAAAACCCCTAGTACATGGGCAAGAAGATAGGTCAGCTAGGAAAACACTTGCTGTATAATTCCAGTGACCTGAGTTTGATTCCCCCAACTCCCAGCCCATGGTAGAAGAAGAGGACCAATTCCCGAAAGTTTGCCCCTGACTTCCTTCATGTGACACTGTGGCATGACCGCAAAGAAAGCCTCACCTCCAGACACCCCAAGAAAGGGAGTCTGTGTGGTATTTTGACCAGCAATGGCTCCAAACCTTCCTTCCAGCTGTTACATTCATGGGTGGCTCCAGTTCCCCAGCGCTACACTGAGATATTAGTGTCTTCCCTGGTCATTGGTGGAGTGGCTCTGGAATTCAGAGTGAGTGGGCCAGTGAGATGCTTCAGCAGGCAAAGGCACTTGCCAGAAAGAACTGACTCTTCGAAGTTGTCATCTGACTTGCAGACACCCCACATCTCGTGCAAACACAGGAACAATAATGAGGAATGGGGGAGGAAGAAGAGGAGAAGATCCGAGTGAGGCAGTGTACGGGAATGTGTGTAGACTACAAGCTGCTGTCTAAAGGCAGACCGTAGTAATAACCACTATTGAGTCTGTAGTATAAAGATTACTTTCTTATAAAAACCTTATAAACCTTATGAATTGCATGCCTTAAAAAATAGAGTCACCTGACTTGTTTATTTTAAATACTTCCAGAAACTTTATGCAAGTCTACAAATCATTTTATAACATAAAAAGTGACTGTGTTTCTCTAGCAGCCGGCAGGAAGCCTCAAGTAGTTCATTTCTATCCAATGGCGGAGTGCAAGGCTGTTTTGACTAGCCATTTGTTTTAAAGGGGTTAGTTGTGTTTGCCCATAAAATATGGTCTTCTTACTTCAAACCTGCAAATATGCCGAAATCTGTCTGGGGCCAGAGTCCCCACATGTAGAAAGGGCTTTCCTAAAGGGTAAAGGAGAAAGTCTGTGGGAGTACTTAGGGCAGAACTGTCATGGCTCCACCAGCAACGTCACAGCCAGCCTCCCCTTGGCACTACACCCCAGAAACTGACACACCAGTCAGTTTTGTTCAGAACTGAATTCTTGTGCTGTCACATGCACACGTTTTTGTTGTTGTTGTTGTTTTGGGTTTTTTTGTTTTGTTTTGTTTTTAATTCAAACAAGGATTGAAAATCTAGCTCAACAGGTAAAGTCTCCCACACAGGTCTGACTACCTGAGTTCAAATCCCCAGAACCCATGTAAAGGTAGAGAGTGAGATCTGACTTTGAAATGTTGTCCTTTGACCTCCACATAAGTGCCATGGTGGGCAGACATGATACACACATATCAAACACACACACTCACACTCACACACATACACGGTAAGTACATAAAGAGATGGGTGATAGATGATTAATAGGTAGATAGATAATTGATAGATAATTTTTTTAAGAATTCAACTGGTCTGTAGGAGGAGCTCAGCCCTTAAAAGTGCTGTCTGCTCCTAAAGAGGACCTGGGTCCAACTCCCAGCACTCACATGGCAGCTCACGACTGTCTGTATCTGTAACTTTAGTTCCAAGGGACCCAGTTCCTTCTTCTGGCCACCATGGGTCCTGGGCACACATCTCATACACAGACACACATGCAGACAAAATAACACATGTACTGGCTAGTTTTGTGTCAACTTGACACAGGCTGGAGTTATCACAGAGAAAGGAGCTTTAGTTGGGGAAATGCCTCCATGAGATCCAGCTGTAAGGCATTTTCTCAATTAGAGATCAAGGGGAGAGGGCCCCTTGTGGGTGGTGCCATCACTGGGTTGGTAGTCTTGGGTTCTATAAGAGTGCGGGCTGAGCAAGCCAGGGGAAGCAAGCCAGTAAAGAACATCCCTCTATGGTCTCTGCATCAGCTCCTGCTTCCTGACCTGTTTGAGTTCCACTCNTGACTTCCTTGGTAATGAACAGCAGTATGGAAGTGTAAGTCAAATAAACCCTTTCCTCCCCAACTTGCTTCTTGGTCATGATGTTTTGTCCAGGAATAGAAACCCTGACTAAGACAACACACAAACACAAAAATAATAATAATGAAAATTTAAAACTCAAACTACATATACATAAAAGTTGAACAAAAAGCACTTAAAATTTTGGTATTTCCTGGATACTTGGCAAACAACCAGACTTTTCTCTGTGTAATAATATCAGGAACAGGGCTAGAGAGATGGCTCACCAATTAAGAGCAATGGCTGCTCTTCCAGAGGACCTTGGTTCAGTTCCCAACACCCACATGACGGCTCACAGCTGCAACTCCCGTTTCAGGGGATCTGACACCCTCATACATACACAACAATGATGCACAGAAAAAATAAAAATAAATAAATCATTTAAAAAACTTTAAGAGCAGGTATATATATATATATATATATATATACCACATATACAGGTGTGTGTATATATGTGATATACACATGCATAGATCTGACCACATAAATTTCACATATGCATATATAAACCTCTTTTATTAGTTCAAAAGGAAAATGGCTTTTGTTGTTGTTGTTTTTATTTATTTGAGACAGGACCTCACTGTGTAGCCTTGCTGCCCTGGAGCTCACTCGCTAGACCAGGCTGGCTTAGAAATCAGAGATGCGTCGTTCCCTTTCCCCTGGCTGGCAGCGTGGAGGCCGCACGATGCCTGGAGTTACTGTAAAAGACATTAACCAGCAGGAGTTCCTCAGAGCTCTGGCAGCCTTCCTCAAAAAGTCCTGGAAGCTGAAAGTCCCCGAATGGGTGGACACAGTCAAGCTGGCCAAACATAAAGAGCTTGCCCCATATGACGAGAACTGGTTCTACACACGAGCTGCTTCCACAGCACGGCACCTGTACCTCCGAGGTGGTGCAGGGGTTGGTTCCATGACCAAGATCTACGGAGGACGGCAGAGAAACGGTGTCAGACCCAGCCACTTCAGCAGAGGCTCTAAGAGTGTGGCCCGCCGGGTCCTCCAAGCCCTGGAGGGGCTGAAAATGGTGGAAAAGGACCAAGATGGGGGCCGCAAGCTAACACCTCAGGGACAGAGAGATCTGGACAGGATCGCTGGATAGGTGGCAGCTGCCAATAAGAAGCATTAGAACAAAGGATGCTGGGTTAATAAATTGCCTCATTCATAAAAAAAAAAAAGAAAGAAAGAAAGAAAAAAGAAAGAAAAAAAAAGAAATCAGAGATCCTCCTGCCTCTGTCTCCCAAGAGCTCAGTGAAAGCTCTTGACCTCTCTCTACCCCCTCACCTATCTTAATGCTTTGGGTTTTTTAAATTTTCTATTTCCCAGCACCTATGATACTTATAGTCCATAAATTCACATTAAACAAATGTATGACTGTGTATTTGAGGTACACACTAGAAAAAACAAAAAGAATCCACAGCCCCATTTATACATAGGAACCAATGCTAATCTCCAGAGGCAGAGGCAGGAGGATCTCTCTGAGTTCCAAGCCAGCCAAGGCTTCATAGTGAAACTCTGTCTCAAAACAATAAAACACAAACAAAAACCCAAATTGAATGGAGGTTTCCTCTGCCCCAAATTCTGTAGCAACTATCTATTAATGTTCAAGACTTTGGGGGTCTACCTGTATCTGTAACACCCCCACTTGACCCCTGTTCCCCATTTAGCTTTCTCTCTCATCCTCCCCACCCTACTCCATGTTTACCTTTCAGTCATCCCCACTCTGCTCCCAGTTTGCCTTGTTCTGTCCCCCACCGTCTCTTCTCTCCAGCTACGTCGATTCTTGTGAGTGTTTCAGACTCTCCAGCCGCACCCACCACAGGGCCATTGTTCTCAGCTGTTTTCTCTCCCTAATGTCTACATTGCTTGTGTGCCCACTTCTGTGACATCTCAGATCAAAAGTCATCTTACCAAGGAAGTGATCCCCCCAACATCACCATCTCACTCAGAACAACAAGTTCCACCCCCCAATTCTAATCACTTCCCTCTTTTAATACAACATCTATTGGATGCTAGTACCATGTATTTCATTTTTATATATTTTTAAATTTTCATTTCTGCCTAATAACATCTTCATCTGTTGTGTTCACTACTTTGTCTTAGCACCCAAATGTGCTCAGGAAGTACTCAGGAACTATTAGCCCATCTATAGTAAACTCAATGAGTTTATATACAGTGACAGAAAGGACAGGTGGTTAGCTCACGACCTAGCAAAGAGAGTGATTTGAGTGAATGAGTCATAAGAGGCTGTTGCCATCTTGAGTCGGGGTTATCTACCATGAGGGCACCGTGAGATCAGACGTGTTAGCACACTCTCACGTGGAGTGAGAAGGCTCAGAAGTCCATCTGTTACCAGAGGGTGTATAAGAAATAGCCAGTTTGCTTGAAGGAAGAGATTCTGTGGGTGTAGCTGCTCAGTGTTACCCATGGTCCTGTAAGTAACCCTTATAAACTCAACAGCTCACTATGGTAAACTTGGGTGACACATGGGGGGGGTTGTCTATCATTGTCCTTTTTATGTAGAATGAATAGAAATAGACTCCCCAGGAAAGGTCATGCAACAGATAGAAGGAGCATGTTCTTTGTCTTTATTACTTGGATGATTACATGGGTCTACAAGTTACTTTAAACTGGTTGACATATCTGAATGGGCATTTTACATTGAGTGCAAGTTATAACTAAATGAAAGGATTTAAAAAAAAAAAAAGATTAACAATGGTACTGAAGGTACCAACATTTACAAGGTAACAAAGCTCTAATTCAAACTCAGTTGTCTCTGGCTCCCAGATCTTTGTATGGGGTACCGTCACCTCTGAATCTATTTTCAGATTGGCAAGCATCTATCTCCTTCCTGCAAATACAGCATGATACAGGTAAACACTGTTTTCTACAGGAGTCGTTAGCTCTCAGGCTCAAATGCGTAGCTAGCAGGCAGAGGCACTTAACTGATAGGACACTTGATTTCATTTGTCATCTCGGGCAGCTTATCTAGTCCCCAGGCGGTCACTCCAACACGAATCCAGGTTTTGCCACATATTCACGGTATGGTGAACATCTGCACTGGGCAGATGTTGAGAAAGGAGATTGTCCTGTGGCCTGAGGGAACCAGACCCTGTCAGCTGAAAGGTCTTCAGAGCGGAATTGAGGCTTCCCTAAGTGTGAAGAAATTCTGCCTGTGGACTTCAGTGTTAGCTCTTGCTTGTCCTCCCTGAGGTAACAAGACACAGGTTTAGACTTACCTTCCTAGACCCTAGATTTGCACAAATGAGTTCTACTCACGCGTGTGTGCACGCGCACACACACACACGTGTTTTGAATAACAGCCAGGGGTGTGGAACAGATATGTGTTCCTCCACCTACTAATTTTCTGATGACAATCTCTGGGGAAATTTCATCCCCAAATATTCACACTCTAAATGTGTTTATGGCATCTGCAGGGCTGATCCCTAAATGATAATGAAGTGAGACCATCTTTTCCTTGTTCCAGTCCGTGATGGTATGAGCTCTGAGCTCTGTGTGGATCTCTATATCCAGCTTATCCCACCCTCATGCAAACCCTGCCCCAAGCAAGCCCCGAGTAGCCCCTCTAGGTTGAGTCTTGAGTGGTGAGTACCAGCTAGATTTTCTAGTTCCGTTCCAGGCCTGCTGCACTGGAAACCCAGACATTAACATTTCTGTAATTAAAGTAAAATTATCTTGGACTGGGATGGTGAGTGAGGTGTGGCAAGCTAGTTCAGTGGGCTAGTTCAGCCGGTTAAAGACTTGTCGTGCAAGCCTGCCCGCCCGAGTTCAATTCACAGGACCCACGTAAAGGTGGAAAGAGACGTCTCACACCACAAAGTTGGCCTCTGGTCCCCACATATGCACTGTGGCATGTGCATGCCTCCCCACTCCCCATCACAGTGCATGCTCTGTGTCTGTGTCTGTGTCTGTGTCTGTGTCTGTGTCTGTGTCTGTGTCTGTGTCTGTGTCTGTGTCTGTGTCTGTGTCTGTGNTCTCTCTCTCTCTCTCTCTCTCTCTCTCTCTCTCTCACACACACACACACACACACACACATACACACACACACCATAAATTAGGACTCTCTCTCATACAGGACACACACACAAGTAATTATAATGAAGTAAATAAAACACATCCCTTAGACACATTGTGAGTAACTCCACCTGTCCTAATTAGCTGGGTCTTGGAGTCAACTAGCTGTAGAAACTATCCTTGCAGCCAATTCATGTTGCTGTCCAACCTTGAACAAGTCTTAGACCTTCTCCAGCCCCCTGGCTCCATACAGCCCCAGCAGGGTGTTTGTTATGCTTTCTTATCATGGCTTAAACTGCAAAGTTAGAAATCTGTTCCAGTGGTCATGTCTCAGCCAAGGAGAACAAGGTCTTTCTGAAGCCAAAAGGTTTTCCGTGTGTGTGTGTGTGTGTGTGTGTGTGTGTGTGTGTGTGTGTGTGTGTATGTATACAACTTTATGGTTCTGAATATTTTCAGAAATCCAAATAACCGTGTGACTACTTGCTTGTCTAGCATTGTCCGTGTGGTTATTAATCATTCTGTCTATTCTGATTATTGCAGATTATAAAAAGGTCTGCAAAATTCTGACTCATCAGTGAGGAAGGAAGCGTGTTTAACAGACGCACCGTTATATGTTCGTTGAATGAGACTCGTCTCAAATTCTCAGACTCCCTGGTGCTGGGCTTACAGGTCTGCAGTGCCACACCACACTCACAGTGGCTGTAACTGAGCAAGATGAGACTGAATAGTGATAAAGGAATGGAAGGCCGTTTGTGTTCTATTTTTATTTAGTGGTGCAAAGAATGAAGACTGTATATCTCCGTGCTTTGAGTTCGGCACAGGTTCTCACATGGAGATTCATGTGGCTGCTAAATTGCCTTTATCTGACCCAGCAGAGGCCAAAGCATATGTCTCACCCCTCAGTGCCAGGCCAGGCACAAATGTGGCATGGCTCTCTCTGGTGTCAATACCACTTCATATCTACCCAGTCCCGCCCTAGCACTAACCCTCCGCCTGGGTTCTACTGTGGTCACTGTGAGCACAAAGAAGCAAGTGTTCCTGTCAGGAGAACCAGAAACTGCTGCCGTTCCTGAGAAGAGAAGGGGACACACTCTTTTGAGGCCATTAGCCAAGGTTGTTAGACTTGCACGAAGGAGTGGCACAGACTAGGGTCACAGAGGTAGTGGTGGGAAGGTCACTGGATCCAGACCATTTCGGAGACCTTCTGAAGCCGTGGTCTCTAAGGAGGGAGGCTATTTCGTGAAGCTCAAAGAGCTAATGTGTCTGGCGCACACACCTGCCTGTCATCGTCCCACCATTTCGCCAAGTCTATCGGGGATCCGGTACCATCTGGAGAAATGAGGGTCACATATAAATAAACATAATTGGATTGAGAGAAATTAGGAATTAGAATTAATTCCTATGAGTTTGGATTAATGTCACTAATACCTTTGAATGCAGGCTAAACCTTGAGTAACAGATGCTTTCAAAAGTCTATAGGTTATTTTTTTCTGAAAAAATGGTTAGATTTTTCATAGGGATGATAGAAATGGTCCTTTATGTAGAAAACTAATTTTTAACTGAGATAAGAGCAGTGCGTGATGGTCCACACCTTTAATTCCAGGACTCAGGAAGCAGAGGCCAGTGGGATCTCTGTGAGTTCCAGGTCAGCTTGAGCTACATAGTGAGTTCCTGTCTCAAAAACAAACACAAATAAATTGAGATAAAATACCATACGGGACTGGAGAGATGGCTCAGCAGTTAAGGGCATTTGTTGCTCCTTCAGAGGATCTGGGTCTGATTCCCAAACACCCATATGGTTGTTCGCAACGATCTCTAACTTGAGTTCCAGGGGATCTGAAGTCCTCTTGCAACTTCCTTGGTCATCAGGCACACACATGCTACGGATACATTCATACACATTTTTAAAAAATCTAAAACTTGAAGTGATAATGCATAGCATAAAACTTGTCATTTCTCAAAAAACCAAAAAAAAAAAAAAAACAAACCCCAAAACAACAACAACAACAACAACAACAAAAAACCTTGTCATTTCATCTACCTTCTAGTTCATAGTTCAGACATTAAATGCATTCATACACTGAGCAACTGGTCTACCTGGAAATGGTTAATAATCTATCAGTGAGCTCAATGAGCCTTTTGCATCTTCTAAGATCGTTCCAACATACAGTTGGTTATCCTCTTTCCCTCAGCCCATAGTAACCACCACTCTCCATCCTGTCACTCTGCATGCGACTGGTCCAACTTCTCCTATCACTGGGATCACACAGTACTTGTCCTTTTTCTTATTTCCCTTAGGATAATGTCCTCAAGGCTAATCTACATGTATCCTGTATCAATTTGTCTTTCACTTTTAAGGATGAATAATGTCCTTTCGGATAAATAACCTTCCTCCCACCTCAGGTGCTGGAATTTGAATCCAAGGGTTTTCAACATGCCTCTTAAATGCTTTACCAACTGAACCAAATCTTTCCCTCCTCCTCCTCCTCCTCCTCCTCCTCCTC
>NC_034600.1:34659795-34663856 GCF_900095145.1 Mus pahari | reverse complement strand
CCTCCTCCTTCTCTTCCTCCTCCTCCTTCTCTTCCTCCTCCTCCTCCATCTCCTCCTCCTCCATCTCCTCCTCCTCTTTGTTCTCCTCATTTGGGATTGGGCCAGGTATATGGCTCAGTGGGTAAAAGCATTTGGTTCATAAGCTTCTTGACCTGAGTTCAATCCCACACAGGGCACTGGGATGTGGTAGCTTGCATTTGTAGCCTCAGCAGTCCTGTGGTGAGAGGGGAAGCAGAGATAGGAGAATCAGCCAGAAGCTCATGGGCCAGTCAGTGTCTTAGCTGCTTTTCTATTGCTGTGAGAAGACACCATGACCAAGGCAACTTATAGAAGAAAGCATTTCACTGGGGCTTGCTTAGAGTTTCAGAGGGTGAATCCATGACCATCATGGTAGGGAGCATGGCAAGAGACAGACACACATGGTAGCTGAGAGTTTTTTCTTCATTCAGAACTGAAGGCATCAGGAAGAGAGAGACTCTGGGCTTGGAATGTGCTTCTTGAAATCTCAAAGCTCACCTCCAGTGACACACTTCCTCCAACAAGACAAATAAAATTAACCGCTGCAGGTCACGTATGTCTTTGTGAGGAGCAGCACATCTTTTTCTGCAGCAAATGTACCTTTTCTCCTTCCCCTCAGCCGTGCACACGGGTTCCAAGTCTCTCCACATCTGGACCACTCTTTGGCATGTTCTCTTTACTTGATTAGTGTCTTTTTTTTTTTTTTTTTTACAGTGCTGCCTATCAAACCTCAGGTTTTGCACAAGTTAGACAAAGCACATTACCAACTGAGGTAAGCCCTTAGCCCCTAGGTCTCCCCACCATGGGTTTGGTTGGAACTTGATGATGTTGAGCAGGGTTTTTTTTTGTTTTGTTTTGTTTTGTTTTTTTTTTTTGGTTTTTCAAGACAGGGTTTCTCTGTGTAGGCCTGGCTGTCCTGGAACTCACTTTGTAGACCAGGCTGGTCTCGAACTCAGAAATCCGCCTGCCTCTGGCTCCTGAGTGCTGGGATTAAAGGCATGTACCACCACCGCCCGGCGAGCAGGTTTTAATGTATTTATCAACCACGTGTATATTTTAATTAAAGAAACTTCTGTTAAATTCCACAGCCCACTTTTAATTGGGTTGATTGTTCCTGTTGCTGAATTGTAGGTGTTAGACTCTAGATATACCCCCTTATCAGATATAACCACAGGCCCCATAACAATGGGCTCTATATAAAATACTGCTTCCATAAAATCATGTTACCTTGTGATAGCATAGCATATTAGTGTATGAAGGCATATGCTATGATATTTGTCCAACAGTAGAATATCCTAACACACATACCTTGTCTAACTATACATGACCATATATGATTTGTAAAACTTTTCTCTGGAAAACAAGTGTTTAGGTTGGGATATCTTAATTTTTTTCATTGCAGAAAATGTATCTTATAAGCTGTTTTTTTTTTAATCTGCCCAAAATTCATATGATTAAGATCCTAACTCCCAGTGGAGACAGATTCTTCAGGGTTCCTGAGGTCATAGGGCTGGTGCCTGTGAAGGAAGCAGGAGGGTTCCCAGAATTCCCTGTTTTCCATGTGAGGACACAGGAAAAAATCCATGAGTGAGCCAGGAGTAAGCCTGTACCAGCTGCCTGCTACTGTGATCTTTGACCTTCCAGCCTCTGGAACATGAAAATTTTTCATTGTTAAGTTGCTATAGAAGCTCAGGCAGGGTATGAACAACCTTTATCTTATGATCAAACAAGTTGCACATGGCTGGAGTGACAGTCAGGAAAACGAGTTCTGGGCAATGGTGAAGGCTGGAGTTAAAATTCTGAGCGCCCACGTGAACATTGAGTATGCACAGTTCACATGTACCTGTGACCTGCCTTGCAGTGCTGGGGCTCAGGTGGAGACTGGAGGCTCCTTGGAACTTCTTACTCAGCTAGCCTAGGCAAATCAATGAGCCCTAGGTTCCGTGAGAGATCCTGTGTCAAAACTAAGAGAGATCAAAGAGGACATCTGACATGGTCCTCTGATCCCCACGCATACGTGTTCATGCCCACTGGCAGTCATGCATATCATACACATACATGAATACATAAACACAAAGAACCACAGATACTTGTGGGACAGTCCTTTTAGCAAAACATTTAAAAAGAAGCTAGGTGTAATGTCTCAGCCCCTCTAATCCTAGTATTCACTAGACCAAAGCAGGAAGATTGCCACAAGTTTTGAGCCCAGCTTGGTCTAAATAGTAAGTTTTATGGTAGCCTGGGCTATAGAATGAGATCCTATCTCAAATAAAGAAGGAAGGAAGGAAAGAAGGGAGGGAGGGAGGGAGGGAAGGAGGGAGAGAGAGAGAGAGAGAGAGAGAGAGAGGCAGTTGTCCACATATGGTGACATTTACCTACAATTCTAGCTTCTTGGGAGCCTGAGGCAGGGGAATTATACATACCCTTACATGCTTCTTTCTATGCATATCAACAGCGTTTACAGCCCTCGCCACATACACTGCTCTCCTTCCCTGTCCAGTGTGGATATGGAACCTATGGTCTCTGCATGCCGGGCAAGTGCTCAATCACTGAGCCACAGCCCAGTCTAGCCCAGACTATAGATGTTCTTCCGTAACCTTTTCTTAACAAATAATATGAAATGCACAGTTGTTCTTTAGAAATGGAAACTCCCTCTGAACAGAGGGGCCATAACAGACACCTGAGCAGCCTCCTGGCAGGGGACAGCGGGGTAGTCCTTCATAGGCAACTCAATGTTTGTCTGATTCATTCATGGAGATAATTTTCCAGAAGTTGAACTCCTGGGCTGAAGGAGATGCATATTTAAATTTTTGATAGCTTGTATATTGCCAAATTACCTTCCAGAAAGGATAAACCAATTTGTGCTTGTGCCACATACGAGGGTGCCCATTGCCCCACACACTTGCCAAATCGGCATGCCTTCAACAGCGGTAAAAATAAGTTCTTGTCTGCTTTCCTCCTCTGAATCCTGCCAAAGTGCATGACGTGAAGCTAAATGAGAGGAATAGAGCGTTGACAGATGGGAGGGTATTTTTGGTCACTGTAACGTTTTATCTGAAGCGCACCATTTTCCCCTCAAAGCAAACATGATGGATAGGGCTTCTCCCCCCCCCCTTTTTTTTTAGTACAAGTTCTAGGAAATAATATCCTAAGTGGATTAATTCCTTAAAGATGAAGTGTCTTTGAAAATGTAGAAATTATTTCAAGCTGAGTGTGCCTTGGGCTGATAGAGGATATATATGGATGTGTGTGTGTGTGTGTGTGTGTGTGTGTGTGTGTGTACATATTTGGTTGCAAAAGTGTCTGGCTTCTTTTGTACAGAGGCAGAGCGTTTTATTCTGTAACCACCCCCATGTCACACTGCAGCCTACTCAACATTGACTAAGGCAGAGGAACATTTTCTCAACTCCATTTTATATTTAATTTTTGTTTATTTGTTTGTTGTTTTTATTTATCTATTGATTTATCTATTTGTTTATTTACATCCCAAATGCTGCTTCCCCTCCCAGTCCCTTACTCACAGAGTCCCTCCTTCACCCCCCTCCCTGTCTCCTCTGAGAGGGGGTAGCTGCCCCCCCACCGTAGAACCCACACACACCCCTAATCCCTCAATCCTGGCTCATCAAGTCCCTGCCAGATTAGATACATCCTTGCCTCTTGGGGTCAGACAAGGCAGCTGTGGAGACTGAGCTGCACTTCTGCTACATACGTGCTGGGGGTCTCGTTTCAGCGTGTGTATGCTCTTTGGTTGGTGGCTCAGTCTCTGAGAGCTCCCAGGGGTTCAGCTTACTTGACTCTGTTGGTTTTCCTAAGGGGTTCCCTTTCCCTTCAGGGTCTTCAGGCCTTCCCCCAACTCTTCCGTTAAGCATCCCTGATTTCTGTCAAATGTTTGGCTGTGGGTGATTGCATCTGTTTCAGTCCTCTGCTGGGTAAAGCCTCTCAGAGAACAGTTATACCAGACTCTTGTCTGCAAGCATAACAGAGTTTAATCTTTCTTTCTTTCTTTTTTTTTTTTTTTTTTTTTTTTTTTTTTTTTTTTTTTT
>NC_034600.1:34657360-34659119 GCF_900095145.1 Mus pahari | reverse complement strand
CCAAAAAACAAAAAGCACACAGCAGAAGGAAGTTCAGTTCATCTATGTCACTCCTTGGCACATAGTTTAATGTACATAATTTAGCTAAATATGCTGCTTCTTTTCTCCCTCCTTTGACAACTTCACAAAATTAAATGTGCCCTGTGTTCCGTAGAAATATTAGAAAGACAGGAGGTCCCAGTACTGAGTTATGATACTGAATTATGTGTTTGAAAAATGTGTGTACTTAGTCAAACATAGCTAGCCTCTTTCTGCCTGCCCTAAAAGTCTGTGCAGCAGAGGGTGTAGAATTTTTTCTCAAATAAAACATGTAAAATAGTTCTGTTTTGTTACAGAAATTTTTCTCTTGTTTTGGCATTAATATCAATTAAAAGCATTTCAAAATGGTTCCCCTTCACTGGTAATATTAATGAACCTTAGATGCCAAAAACCTAGAAAAATTGTACAATTATAAAATATGAAGCATGAACTATATATTAATAATCCTCTTTATTTTCTCTCTTTTTAGCCAGTTAATAAATTGAGTACATTATATTATTATAAATGTGGTACTTTGAATGCTGGCAAAAGAACATAATAATATTTGTTTTGCTTTGGAAGAAAGACCACTCCAAATCCTGTAATAACAACAAGAACAGGAGCTGTTCCCAGTCTGTATTCTAAGATTCCCCTCCCTCCCCTTCTCCCTCCCCTCCTCCCCTTCCCTCTCCTCCTCTGTCTCCCTCTCCTCTTCCCCCTCCCTCCCCTTCTCTCCCTCCCTCCTCTCCTCCCCCTCCTTTCCCTCCTCTGTCTCCCTCCCCTCCTCCCCCTCCCCTTCCATTTCTTTCTTCTCCATCTTTTCCCTTTCTTCTTTTCCCATTCCTTCTTCCTATCCTGTCCTCTCTCTCCCTTTCTATCCTTTTCCAGTTAAAATGTGGTTAGGAGCAAATGCTGACTGCCTCAGCTCAGTATATTCTCTGAAGGGTGGTGTTGGGGGTGAGGTGAAATCTTTTTCCTTCTCTCTCTCCTGGTGGGGGGGCAGGAAGAGCACTTCCTGACTAACAGAGGGTGGCAGGATGGGGGAGATGGCCACAGTGCTGTGTGACTTTATCCTTCTTTCAGCACAGGCTGCCTTTTAGGTCTTACCTTGTGATAAGCTTGCCAGAGCAAACCCTGCCCTAGGAAGTGAGCTGAAGTTTGGAAACTTTGTATTTTAATTCGGGGTGTGTGCACAGTACTAGTACTCAAGGATGGGCCACAGACAATGCCACATTCTCCAATCAACCCTAGTAGTAATGACGTTAAATTCCTGGAAGTTGCAGTAAAAAAGAATGTATAGACATAAATTTTCCTCCTGACAATGCTAAATGTACAGTTTTGGTAGTGCTAATTATGTTCACATTGTTGTGAGAATTTTATGTCTAGCAAAACTGATACTGTCTATCCATTGCTCAGGTCTGCCATTTTCTCCTTCCTCTGTCTTGGCCAGCAAGCGTTCTGCTGTCTGTTTCTAGGACTTGGCCGTTCGGATGCCTCATGAAGGCAGAGTCATGCTGTGTTTTTCCTTTCGGCTTAACTTATTTCACTTAGCATAATGTCCCCAAGGCTTTCCACATCTTACTATGTGGCTGAACTGGCTTTTTGAGACAGATGAAGCTGACATTGGAATTCTGACTAATCCCTGCTCCTGCCTCTGCTCCTGCTCCTGCTCCTGCTCCTGCTCCTGCTCCTGCTCCTGCTCCTGCTGCTCCTGCTCCTGCTCCTGCTGCTCCTGCTGCTC
>NC_034600.1:34581870-34657025 GCF_900095145.1 Mus pahari | reverse complement strand
CTGCTCCTGCTGCTCCTGCTGCTCCTGCTGCTCCTGCTGCTCCTGCTGCTCCTGCTGCTCCTGCTGCTCCTGCTCCTGCTCCTGCCTCTGCTCCTGCTCCTGCTCCTGCTCCTGCTCCTGCTCCTGCTCCTCCACTGAATTGAAACATGGTGAGATAGAAGTTATAATCAATTTCCATGCCCTCAAGCACCATCAGACTAGGTCAAAGTGTGAGGTGGTAGACATCTGTTGTCCAGTCTAGCCAGGGTCAAATGAAAGAAAATCAGAATCAAGGAAAGAGAAACTTTATTTAAAGGGTTATGACAAGAAGGGGAAAGGAATGTTTATATGTAATAGTGAGAATTCTTAGTGTGGTAGTTTGAATAAGAATGGTGGACATAGGCTCATATGTGGCAGAACCTTCCCCTAATGAATAAAGATTTCAAGGGACCAATCATGGGGCGAGGAGTAGGTAGGATTTCCAGGTTTAAGAGACGAAGAGAGGAGGCAGGAGAAAGATACTTACTGGAGAGTGGGGGAAGAAAAAGAGACGAAAAAAAGGAAGACAATTCCTTTTGGACAGGAGAGAGATAGGGACAAAATGTAGGTAGGGGAGGCCCCTGGTTCAGGTGGATCTGCTGAGATCTGCTTCCGGAAGATTTATAACTTAGAATAGCTTACAAATTAGGATGCTAGTTGCTGCGCCCAGTGATTGTGTTACCTGTTGATTCTAAACAAAGTTTGTGTAGTGTTTTCTTTCACATGGCAACTCGACTGAGTTCCTGAGAAAGGTATGCAGAGTGCGTTTGTGAGAAGTGCACCCCAGCTAGCCACGGGAATTTGGAAGTGTGGGGCTGGAGTGGCAACAGGGGCCATGGAAGCATAGTGAGCTGGTGCAAAGACTGATTTTGGAGCTCTGAGTCCGAGAGTCTACAGGGCTGATATCAGGTTGCCCTGTCTGCCCTGCCAGCAGTAGTGTGGACAGCTTATTTAATATTTCATGCAACATTCATATATTTGAATACTTACCAGGAAGTGGAACTGTTTGAAAAGATTAGGAGGCATGGCCTTGTGGGGTAGTTGTGCCCTTGTTTGGGGAAATTTGTCGCTGAGGATGGGCTATGAGGTGTCAAAAGCCCATGCCCAGTCTCTCTCTCTCTTTTCCTCCCTCCTTCCCTCTGTCCCTCTGTCCCTCCCTCTCTCCCCTCTCTTCTCTTCCCCCTCCCCTCTTCCCTCCCCACTCTCCTTTCTCTGCTCTTCCCTCTCTCCTCTCTCTCAGCCTATGGATTAAATGTAGTTCTCAGTTACTGCTGATCCAGCACCATGCTTCCCATGATGACGATGATAAACTAAGCCTCTGAAACTATAAGCAAGATATCAATGAAATGCTTTCTTATAAGAGTTGCCTTGGTCGTGGTGTCTCTTAACAGCAGTAGAACAGTGAGGAAGATAGAAATTGGTACCAGGAGTTGGGCATTGTGGACAGATCTGACCATGCTGTTTGTTGGAGGAATATAGAAGACATTGGGTTGGACTCTTTAAGTAGGGCTTACTGGACCACCCTAGTAGGAACATGAAAGACCGTAGAACTGAAGGCAGTGTAGAATGGGAGAAGGCAGAGGGGAAGAATATTAATATGTAGTATAAACACCATTTTAGTGATATTTTGGCTGGTTTTTGCCCTTGTCCTAAAAATCTGCCCAAGGCTAAATTGATTGGAGTTTTCTATTATTAGCATTGGCAGAGTTGATTTCAAGACAGCCTAGTATGGACTCTGTTGTGTGGTTATTAGTCATTGCTCTTATACAGATCAGTAATGAAAAGGAGCAAGTTGACCAAGGACAAATACGAAATGTACAGTTTGCAGAGAAAAAGAGCATCAGGAAATGTAATGTAGAAGACAGAAGGTCTAGTACTTAAGGAGATAAAAATGTTTAAAGAAAAGCCTGTTGTTAAATGGAACAAAGGGAGTGATCACTTCAGGCCAAGCTACCACCCAGGTAAACTTCTAATTTGTGAAAAGGAATTTGTTTTAGAAGTTTAAGCTGTGAAGGAAAACAATGACAACAGAAAGCTAAAGCAAATGTAACTGAACAAGGAGTCTGTGGTGGTTTGCATGGGGATGGCCTCCACAGACTCTTGTGCTTGGGCCATAGAGAGTGGCACTATGAGGAGGCGTGGCCTTGTTGCAGTAGGTATAGCCTTGTTGGAGGAAGTACATCACTGTGGAGGTGGGTTTTGAGGTCTTTTAAGCCCAAGTTTGGCCAGTGTGTCTCAGTCTCCTTCTGTGGATCAAGATGTAGAACTCTTGACTTCCCCTGCCTCATGTCCGCCTGCATGCCACAGTGCTTCCTGTCTTGATGATAATGGACCAAATCTCTGAAACTGTAAGCCAGCCCCAAATAAATGTTTTCCTTTATTAGAGTTGCCATAGTCATCGTGTCTTCTCATAGCAATAGAAACCCTAAGACAGGGGCCAAGTTCCAGCCCCATCAAATAGCAGTTCTTGGCAGCTTCAGTCACATGGTTCTGGCTTTAGAGTCAAGGATACAAGAAAGGAATATGGAATCTCCCTCCATCGCTAAGGAAAGCCACCGAAGCCAGGCTTATGTCAGGGATGTCCCTGCCTGGAGACTTACACAGGCCATTGTGTGCAGCTATGAAAGTGAAACCTCAGTTGTGTTGGAGACCCTAAGAGGTTGGAGATGCCAGAGTCACATGATACCTCCAAAGGAAAGCTATAGACAGGTGACTAAGGTGACAGAGTCACGTGATACCTACAGAGGAGAGCTATAGACAGGTGACTACAGTGACTAAGGCATTTAGGGCATCGACCATGGACTCCTCAAGGGCAGTCAGAAAGGGGCTTGCCTGTTATAGGAAGAAGTAGAGTGGTGAGAAGAAGCCATTGAAGGAGACCCAGATGATTGAGGTTCTCAGGAAGCTGATGGGGGAGAGGCGTCTTTTGAAGCCTACCATGGGGCCATTAAAGAAGGCTGCTTCCTTCTTCCAGTGCTTGTCAGTTGGGACCTGAAGGAAGAAAAAGAACCCTGACAAATTTAATCAGTGATTGAGCCATATGGATCATTGAGAACAAAACAAACAAACATGTAGCATATTATTTTTGAAACAAAGAATTTGAAATTAAAGGGTCCCTAGGCTGGATCATGGATAGATAATGGGGTCTCTGAAAATCTACCAAAGGAGGGGCACAACTTTTTAACCTCCTCCACTATCCCTTGGCCTCTCCATAAGTTGACAGACACTTGACTTGCCTCGGGTTTGTAGTGTCTCCTGTTAGAACCCAGCAAGCACAACCGGTCTGTCCTGTGATCTGGTCACGTGGATCTGGGAGAAAGAGCAAGCCTTTTTTTTTTTTTTTTCTCAAGACAGGGTTTCTCTATGTAGCCCTGGCTGACCTGGAACTCACTCTATAGACCAGGCTGGCCTTGAACTCAGAAATCTGCCTGCCTCTGCCTCCCAAGTGCTGGGATTAAAGACATGTGCTACCACTGCCCAGCAAGAATACACATTTTTTAATCCCTACAGCCAGCTATGTGTACTTGGATTAATTCTGTCTCTAGACTTCTCAAGCATGAGAATCAAGAAAATTCTACTTCCTTAACGATGAGATTAATTCGTGATTGTGGTGCCCAGAGCCTCACTGGTTCAGATAACTTTTTGTCTTCTTTTTAAATTTTTTAATCACATTTATTTGTTGGGGAGGGGCAAGTGCGTCACATCATCAATAGAGGTCAGTGTTCAACATACAGGGCCCAGTTTTTCTTTACGTAAGTTCTGAGGCTCTGACTCAGGTCGTCGGGATTGGCAGGACGTAACTTTACCTGCTAAGCCATCTTTTTCTTTTGCTTATTTTTAATTTTTATTATTACATTTTAGTTATTGTGTATGCATGAGCGCACGCACATGTGTGGAGGTCCGAGGACAACTTGCAAGAGTTGGTTCTCTTTCCATCAGACTTGGCAACAAGCCCCTTCCCCCCCACACCCCCCCACACCCCCACCCCCGCTGAGCCCTCTCTCCAGCCCATAGCTCTGAGGTTTGAAAGGCCCTGGATAACTCTGGTCATAAACGATTCCAAGCAAGTTTTCGTTCCAAGGGTAAGATGCTCACTTCAGAATCCTGGCTGTATTTCAAGTTTGAGTAATTCCATCTGCTCTCCTTGAAAATTTTATTACAAGCACATTCCATATTCTTAGCTTTCTTCCTTCAGACTTCTTCTGGACAGCATGGAATCTTTTGGATCATTTTCATTATTCAAAGGAAAAAAAAAAAAAAAAAAAAAAAAAGGAAGAAGAGGAGGAAGAGGGAGAGGAGGAGGAGGAGAAGGAATAACTTTCTAAATGGAAATGTTCAAAAGAAACCCTGTTTGTTTGATTTTTTTTTTTATCCTAAACTTCAGCTATCTGGATGCTAAATTGATTTTCTTCTCATTTGTTATATGGGCACTAAAGGCTGCTGTCACAGACATCGGACTCAGGTCTCATGGGCCCTTCAATGCAGGCTCAGTCAGTGATTCCCAGGGAGACTTCCAGACCTTTAGCCTCACACTGGAGCTACATCTCTGGCCTCTCTTGTTCTGAGACTTCCAACTTCTTCAACTGAGCAGGTACTGAGTTCCCTGCCTCTCCAATAAGCAGATAGCCATGGAGAAACAGCCCCTGCCCACGGAAACCAATTTAATAAATCCCTTCTTTGCGTGTTTTGTTTTTGAGACAAGTCCTCATGTAGTAGCCAAACTGACCCCAAACTGCTGCTTAGCTGAGGATGACCTTGAACCTCTTTCTGATCCTCCTGCCTCTGTCTCCTAAGTGCTAGGTTTTAGGTGCTCCATCACACATGCCTTACATGCCATACATGCATACTAGTGTATGCTCTACTGGTTCTGTTCATCTAGGGAACCCTCAGTGATATGCTGAGAACACCAAACGCTATGAAATAGGGTTGACAGTTTCAGACATTCACTGACATACAGAGTATCTGCCTCTATGAAGAGAACCTCACTTCGCTGCCGATCTTTAAGAAATAACGTGAAACAAGGAAGATTCACCAACCCCAATCAGAACATTTTTTATGTGCGCGACCCCAAGGATACAGCAGTGAACAACACAAGCAAAATGTCTACCCTCAAACAGCTTCGTGGGGGAGAAGAGAGATAAGGAATGACAAAGTCAAATAACAAACACTCGGGTTCTCAGAAGGAACCTGAACCCACATGATTGTACGTGCCCCGGGGCAGCCTGCCTAAGGGGCCACCCCAAATCCAGACTTCAATGCTATTCTCTGGGCAACTTTGTGTGTTTGTTTTGTTTCGTTGTTTTACAACCTCTCTGCTTTTTCCAATGTTCTACAAGGAGCTTCTGTTATTTTTTAAATCAGGAAACGAATTCATCAAGAGGAGAAAACCTGACAGACTAGAAATGCAAATGCTTCCATGTGAAGCTGTAGGGAGAGGTGTGAAGCTGCAGCGAGAGGTGTGAAGGCTGACCCTCGCAGGACAGTGGCTGCCTCCAGAAAGGAAAACCTCCTCAGAAAGCATGCTCTTGGTTTTTGAGACCTTCTGGTATATTCAAAATCAGCCTGTTTTGTAGTTTCGAGTACCTGGTTAGATCACTTCCACGTACATTCTGTGTGAACCTCCCCTGCCAACCATCCCATGCGACCCCGCCCACCACACGTACCCTCCCTCCACTCCCATACCTATCTCCACCCCACTCCCCCTCGCCATAGACCACACCATGTCTATGTCGTTCCTCTGACAGTTGACTCCTCTGTTTTGCAGAGTGACCTGCAAAGATATCTATTCTCCCAGTGACCGCTGTGGTCACATAAGCCTTATTTACTCAAACGGGCACTTCCACGACCTTTTCATTTCCACCAGCCACTTATCCACAAACGGAGCACTCCCTCCCAGTTACCATGGAATCCGCGATAAAATGTCAACACCTCCTCCTTCTTCGCTAATACTTCTAAAAGTTGTTCAACAGATTTGTAAAAAGTACCTTTCCTGCCTCTGGTAGGGTAAAGCATGCTATTGCAGTCTTTGAGAATTTAGGGTCAGGATAGAAGATGGTTTTTCATTTCGTTTGAGGGTTTTGTTTGTTTGTTTCGTTTCTTTGAGACAGAGTTTCTCTGTGAAGCCCCACCTGTCCTGGAACTCAACTCTGTAGACCAGGCTTCCCTCAAACTCGCAGAGATCCTCCTGCTCTGCCTCCTGAGCGCTGTGTGTGCCACCACTGGGCTTTCGTTTTATTTCTTTCAATGGGTTTAATCGGAATGCTTTTCTAATAACCAATACTTGCTTTGCCTTTCTTTCTGCGTAGGGAAAGTATTAGTATTTTCTCTACTGCTGAGTAAAAAGGTTATTCTGACTTTTATCCATACAAAGGGAGAAATGAGGACTAGTTCATAAGTCAACAGTAGAGCACTTGCCCAACATGTGTAAGAGCCTAAATTCCTAGCACCGAAGTGGGAAGGGGGAAAGAAAGGAAAGGAAGAAGGAAGAACAGATATTTGGATAAATTTCTTAAAAATTAATTTCTCCACCTTTTTCAAATTGGTAAGTATATTAGTCCAGGTTCTGTTGCTATATCAAAATGCCTAGAGCTGGGTTCTTTGTAAAGAAAAGAAGGTTGTTTTGTTAACAGTTCTGGAGGTGGAAAACGACGCCTGAATGGCTCCCTTGGTCCAACACTTGGGAAGGACCAGGTGGCTATTTTCAGGTTTCTCTCACAATGAGAAAAATCTACAGTTTCTCTTAAGCATGGCTTTTAGGGGACAGGTCCACTCATTTGTCAGCGAGTAGGATTGCTGAGTCACAGAGTACATGTGTCTTAAGCTTTGGTCAGAGTCAGAAGGTGTAAAAGAGGACACAGTCCAAAGCCTTGTTCCCTTTTACGGGTCCGTACTGGAGTTCTCTTCTTCAGGAACAACAGTGTTATGTTCCCTCTGTGCTGTGACAGAAACAGCTCTGTGTGTAGAAAGGGCAGCCCCTGTATTCCACAGGGTCTCATGGGGCGTCACAGGACACACACTCTTCTACACCTTGCTTCCTTCACTGTATCCCTCTCTTTGCTTCTTTGTTCTTGTGTGAGTTATATTAAGGATACAGAACTGCTGGACTCCATGAAATGCCTGCCTTGTGTGGTATTTTGCACACTTGAATTATGTTAAAATCCACAGGGCATTTAAAGATTGTACCTTAGCTATTTATGAGTGCCTGTGTCCTCACACTCTCAATAATATAAGAATGTAACCAGCTTTTTGATTATTCCATTTTAAGACAAGGTCTCAGGCTGTTCTCAAACTGTCAATGCTACTGCCCAGCTTCCTGTGTGCTGGGATTACAGGCATGCATCACTGCATATGACATGCAAATTTCTAATATTTGTTAGTCTTTAGGTAGAAAATAGTATCTTTTTTTAGACTCAAACATAACATTTTTCTTCATATGAGAAAGATTTCTTCATTATGAAGAAATTAATTTTAATTTTCTAGCCTAAAATCTATTTATATTGTTTTCTCACTTTGTTATGATCTATTGCCTTTTGCCCCCAAAGTGGTTTCATAAAGTTTCTTTCTAAGCATTTTCCTTTCTATTATTTACTTTGCCTGGATGTCCCCTGCTTTCTCTAGAAAGCCTGGGAACACTAGCACCAATCCGGCCACACTTTGGCCATAGACATTCTGATTATAAATGTAATTGTTTTTCAATAATTTAATTTCTTATTTTTTTTTTTTTTTACTTTATGGGTATCGGTGTCTTGCCTGCAAGTGTTTGTGTACCGCGTGTGTGCAGTACCTGAGCAGTCCAGAAGAGGGAGTCAGATAGCCTGGAACCGGAGTCCAGACTGTTGTTAGCCATATACGGGTGCTGGGAATCAAACCCTGGTGGTCTGCAAGAGAAGCAAGTGCTTTTCCTCTCTTAGCCATCTCTCCAGCCCTTCGATGAAAATTAAATAGTAGTGGTTGGGGAGAATGAGAGCGTACACAGACACATACATGTAAGCAGATTTCAAGACAGAACCCTTTATTCAAATTAAGAGAGTTTAATACTAGAATAAGTAGTTATATCACCTGGCTTGTCTGAAGAGAGACAAAAAAAAAAAAAAGTTGTGAAAAGAAAGCAAAGAGTTGGAGTTTGAAGCCCAGTCAATTAACCATTGAGCAAGCAAAGTATAACATTGCCTTGAAACCAGCAAAGCAAAGGATGGAGGGAAAGTTGCCTTAGAGTGATCACTCCAGCATGACTGCTGTAAGCATTATGACCTATGAAACAAGGTGGACTCCATGTGACTGTAGGCTTCATATAAATGGACTCAGTTTACCATGAAATGGGGGGAAAATTTACATTCCAAAAGACAGTCCTTGAAGGTGTTGCAAATTACACAATGAATCCAACAGAATGAGGTAGTACATAGGTTTTGTGGTCGTTTTAAAAAGATTGGTCCCATAGGCTCATATTTTTGAATGCTTAGTCACCAGGGAGTGATAGGATTAGAGAGATCAGGAGGTGTGGCCTTATTGGAGGAAGTGTGTCACTGGGGGCAGGCTTTGGTGTTTAAAAGCTTAGGGCTGGCCCCAGTGTCTCTTTCTCTCTGCCTGCAGATCAGGATGTAGCTCTCAGCTAGTGCTCCAGTGCCTGACACACAGCATCCATGTTCTCTGCCATGATAACAATGGACACATCCTCTGAAATAGTAAGCAAGACCTAATGTAATGCTTTCTTGTATAAGGGTTGCCGGGGTCATGGCTTCTCTTCCCAGCAATAGAACAGTGACTAAATCAGTACTGTACTATTAGAACAAAATGCAAAGATTAGAACAAATACAGGATCGTGTGTGTATGTGACATACAAACCTGCACAATGGTATAGGAAGGAACGGAGCTTCGTATAGTTTGGTATCCAAGGTGGGGCCTGGATCCAATCCCTACTGCTTCTCTCTTTCTCCCTGTGTCCATTATGCTGATTGTTTATTGTATGTGGGGCTCACACGCCATGGTATACACACAGGAGGAGGTTAAAGGACAACTTGTGGGGGGAGACTCATGCTGTGTGGGGCCCAGGGATTGAACTCTGGTCCTTGGGCACGGTGGCACATGCCTGTACCTGCTAAGGCATCTTGCCTCAACCCCAGCTTCCTTTTCACAAGCCTACCATTTGTAATGTGGTTATTTAGGGTCTAAGTATATGATATCTTTGTAGCACAAGATGATTTTTTTTTAAGCAGCCTTCAAGGAACATTGTGTATAAAGTTACCTATCATTGTGTCATCTTTGCTTTGGTTAAAATTTGTATTCTCTTTAAAGATAAAGAAGGACATACATATTTATATTTCAGGTACTTAACGGTCAAGCAGAAAAGATCATAGACCCTGAGACAGACTGACTTAGTAATGCTCTGAAGTCATCTACAATCACCTTTTACATAAGTAAGAACAATTTTTAAACTTGGGTATGTTTTGTGCACTGGTTTGAAAGGAGGCTGGCTAGATTCCAGCTTTGGTATTAGCAGTGTGACCATACAATGGCTATGGGTTCTACCTCCCCACCTGCCCATCTCGGCAAACGCTCTGGTATACCCATCTGTCCACACCTGAACATGGGAACCGCCAAACCTGGGCCTGAGGAGATAGCAGCCCTGCTCAGATCAACAAGACCAGAAGCCAGGAACAAGGCCTCAGATGTTACCAGAAGGGAAAATGGATTCTGAGCCTGCAAAAATACTACATGGCCAGCATCTCCAGCTTTGGCTTTGGCTTCCGTATTTGTAATAAAGGGGTTGGTATAGAGAGTTCCAGTTTTGCACTCTCTAGACCAGCTTCCACAGGTAAAAGCACACGTTGCCTGAAGCAGGAAGAACACTTCATTCTTGGACTTTGGCTTGGTGACACCTTCTCACACTACGGCAGGAGGGCTCCATGAATTGAGACCAGGCGTTTACCAGCGGGTTCCTGAGCGGCTTTCCTGCTTTTGTGAGTTGTCTATATTCACTTCCTGCAGAGAGACTGTTTTATTAATAGCAACAGACAGTCTAAAGCAACTCACTTCTTTGACCCATCACTGTTTTTTTTTTTTTTTTATCTTTGGAAAAACCCAGTGTGTTACTTAGTGAAGAGTAATTTACTCCTTGCTGTGTGGCTGTCAATGTGAATTTATTTTCGCTCAAATTGTATAGGTCCTGGCTACTATGAACCCTCCCCCAAATTCAAGTTTTTCAAGCATTTACTTATTCTTCAGCTCTGAAGAATGGGGAGCCATCAAAATAGGATACAAACATTCTCTGAGCATAATTTTACCACAGCTACTACATACTCTTGAAACATTGTAGCTGGTCTTGCTATTTTGTGGGTTCTTTTTTCCCTGCCCTTTCTCATCCCAGTTTTACTCCCAGATAGGAGAGAAAGGATCGAAGGGTGAGAGAGGAAGAAGGAGAAGAGGGAGAGCAAGAGCAATCGAGTGAGGGAGAGAGAGAGAGAGATCCCTGAGTTTAATTTCTTTCTTTTTGTTTCTTCTTTGAGTATGACTACTAACAAATAGCAACCAACTCCTCTACCCCTCCCCCCAATGACCAACAATCACTGACCCCACCTACTCTGAAAAGTTCCCAAAATGCCAAATGTCACACAGTCTTAGAAACTATCTGCATCTGGCAAAACCACGCCCCTGCTAGAGCGCAAGGCAAATCACAGTCAGCTGCTGCAGACAGTCCAAAGCAGCCTCCACATCCCTACTTCTGGGATTAAAATGAGACCACATTCTTATAATATTTTGTATTTTTTAAAGAAAATAATCATTTTGGGGGGCATGGGAGAGTTGATGATTTTTTTTTTTTTTTTTTGAAATAGGACCCAGGTCTCTTTCATTCTATAGGAAATCCATTTGAAGAACATAGGATTTCCTAACATCAAATAGAGAGCTAATTTTTTTCTAGAGAATTTACAACTCATATTTGGCTCAAATAAATTTGATATAGAATAGCTACTCCTAACAGGCCTTCAGATGTGATGAGAAAAGAGGTAGTGGTGGGGGCAGGGGTGTCAAGCATGACACTGTTCATTCAGTAATTAAAGAACTCTTTTTTTTTTTCCAGTTTATTCCATGGTCTTAGCCCCAGGTCAGTATTTCACTAGTTTTCAATTCTTTTGTTTTTAAATGATTTATTTTTATTTTATGTGCATTGGTGTTTTGCCTGCATGTATGTCTGTATGAGAGTGTCAGATCACCTGGAACTGAAATTACAGGCAGTTGTGAGCTACAATATGGGTGCTGGGAATCAAACCCAGGTCCTCTGGAAGAGCAGCCAGTGCTCTTAACTGCTGAGCCATCTCTCCAGCCCCTAGTTTTCAATTCTTAGAAATAAACCTCTTAAAGTATTAAGAGCAGAGTCCTTCCTTCATTAGACCCTTAGCGTCTTTGCAAGTAGATGTTGAGAAACTTGTCATCTCTGTGTAAGCTGACATTTGCAGCTCTACTAGACTGAATTTTGAGCCACAAAATGGTATATATGCTTAAATAATAATTATATTATGCTACCAAAATTTTCTTTTTGAAGATAGTTTTGTTATGTAGCTCAGGCTGTCCTTGAACTTGTGATCCTCCTGCTTCAGGCTCCCTAGTGCTGGGGCTATAGGCATGCATCACTTAGAAGGCCAGTTGTTCACCAGGCAGAGCCAGGAGTCTGCTGGAACCAGTCTGGACAGGCTGATGAAAGCTGATTAGTAACCCTTCAGGAATGTTGTGAGCACACAGAAGGCTTTGCTAACTTGACATCAGCCACGATGGCAGTATTACAGACACGAGAGCAATGCTGCAAATCAGGCTCTTCACCCCCTCCCCTCAGCCCCAAAGTCTTCCCATCCCTCTACCCAAAGACCAGCAGCTCGTGTCTCCTCGTGCCTGGAAAGTGGCAGCAATAGCTGCCTTCATCCTCCACTCAGGCTCATATGAGACCAGGGATACCAGTGTTCAGAGCTCAGCTTTCATCTCTGAAGGTCAGAAGTCCTCTTTAGGGTGCCAGCTGCTGCTTGGCAAAGGTAGGTTGACATGGAACACTAGAATACCCTACTGAGGCAAGGAGTGACTCATTGTCCCAGTCAGCAGGGGACACTCATTTCTCCACATGACAGGATTTTCCTTCCGGTATCAACAATCACAGGGACTATGTTTGAAGGCTTTATTGTTACCAGACAGTAGGAGGAGGAGTGTGAGGAGAAGAAAAGAAGGGAGCAAGGAAGAGCAAGAGGCTGAGAAATCAGGGCTCAGACCCTTGAGATACCTGAGGAATGTCCTCCACTAGAAAGAGGTCATTCATTACTCTCTTAATGTATTGTAGAAATCCTGCCTTCCCTGTGTGCCAGCCAGGCCAGACCTGTTCTAACTGGTAGATTTTATCCTGCAGAGAAGGTTCTGAGAAGCATGTTTGTTTATTCCACTCGTTTGCCAGAGACTTACAGGGCCTCTGCTTGGTTTGCCTGGATCTAGCATGATGGCTGACTCAGCCTGAGTCATCCGGTTTTTTCACCTTTGTAAGTCAAGTCACAGAAGTACAATTGAACCCTGGAAAACAATCCAGGTAGCTTTCTTCACAGTATCCATATAAAGTGCTGAGGTCGAACCTAGTCAGATGTCCCCTATCAGAATCCTGCCAGGCTTGAATTCATTCCTGAAAATTTCAAGGAAGAATGGAAGCCTATCAGGCATCTTTATCCGGTAAGTAGATGTGGAATTGGGGACCTTTAAAATGGATACCCCAAACAAATTCTCATTTGCAGCTCATAGTATAATCCCTTGGGGCTTTTTAATATCTTACTACTCAGGCCGTACCAAAGACCAACGGAATGAAAACCGAGATGTGCAGCTCAGACATTGGCTAATTTTAAAAGTTCTCTGGCTGATGTAAGTATTTTTTGCACTGGTATTTGACCCACCAACAGAAAGCAGGACTCCTAGTTTTCTTCCTGGTGTGATTTATTTTATGTTTAGTCACTGTCCCAAATATATTACAATTCTTTTCCTTAGTGTCTGTTTCCCCAGTTGTTTCTTCTAGGACTTTAAATAGACAGTGAATCACGAATTCAAAACAATAACTCGAGTGAAGTAGGCTAACTGACTGACACACCGCAGCTAGGATCTTGTTACAACCTTGTTCAATTAAAAAAAAAAAAAAACTCCCTGTTGATCAGACCAAATACTGGTGAATATACAGAGGAAAAAAATATCTAAGCATCTTCTTGAAGAGCATAACTTGATAAAAAAAAACTTTTTAAAGAGCAATTTGAAGGCATACATTAAGTTTTAATATGTATGTTTTTATGAATCCATCATCTTTACTTTCAATAATTCAGATTAAAAAATAACTGATGGGTTACAAAAATATATGTATGTTATATTAATATCAATATTTTTTTTCTAGATTTTAAATACCTTAACCATGAGAGCCTTGACATGCCTGAAGCTCTCAGAAACTTCCAAAGTACATGCTGACACACAGAAGTATCTTCCCCAATGAGTTACTGCCAAGCGAAGGGTCAACTATAATTGTATTCATGTTAAACAGTAGCTCCATATTTTTAATCCATTAAAAATGTTGTATCCAAACCAACAGTGGTTATACTAAGGAACAAAATAATGGTCTGAAAGAAGAGGAAACGTTATTCCTTCTATAGTTGGGTATTTCAGCTTCCAAATGTACACATTTCTATAACAACACACACAACTCAAACTTGTTAAATTACCTCTTGTCGCTTTCTATACTGCAGTGTCTAAATTCTTTAGCATTACACCTAACACGTGCATCAATTTGTCCCCAAACGACTTCTGGCCAGGCTTTCGGAAATGTTTGTTATGGGGTTGGGTTTCAACCTCAGCTTCCTTGGTACACTCGCCGGAACCCAACTGTTCTCACCACAGTTGCTGTCCTGTATTCCACCTGTGGGACTGTCCTTCCTGACATGACCCTCTGCACTTCAGGAAGTACAACTGAGTGTCAGCTTTCCCTGGGCACTCCGCTCTCCCTGAAGGACATTGACATCTTGTAATATCCAATAGGCCAGATAAGACCATCAAAGACTTGAATGACCGCCTTGATGTAAAGTCCAAGGTCCGGTCAAGTTTAGTGTTTTCCTTTACAGTGAGACAGCGCCTACCACCCTGGGCTGCTGTGAGGACGGAGTGAGGTAATTATAAAGGGCGATAGCTCAATGGAAGGCTCACAGTTCACAGGGGTTGCTATTATCACAGTGTTTTTTTTTTTTTTTCTTCTCCTTTTTCCCAGAAATAATTTATTTATATTTATTTTATTAACTTTTTATTGAATTATATGTGTACAAAGAATATTCTAATTAGTATAATTCCTTTATCTTTTTTTAATAGATGTTTTTCTTCATTTACACTTCAAATGCTATCCCCTTTCCTAGTTTCCTCTCCAAAAATCCCCTATACCCTCACCCTCCCCCTGCTCCCCAATCCACCCACTCTTGCTTCCTGGCCCTGGCAGTCCCCTATAACTGAGGCATAGAATCTTCGCAAGACCAAGGGCCTCTCTCCTCCCATTGATGGTCAACTAGGCCATCCTCTGCTCTATATGCAGCTAGAGACCCGAGCTCTGGGGGTACTGGTTAGTTCATATTGTTGTTCCACCTACAGGGTTGCAGCCCCCTTCAGCTCCTTGGGTACTTTCTCTAGCTCCTTCATTGGGGACCCTGTGTTCCATCCAATAGCTGACTGTGAGCATCCACTTCTGTATTTGCCAAGCACTGGCATAGCCTCACAGGAGACAGCTATATCAGGCTCCTGATGACAGTGCTTTTATAATTTATTAAGTCAACTCTCTCTCTCTCTCTCTCTCTCTATATATATATATATATAGATAGATAGATAGATAGATATAGATATATAGATATATAGATATATAGATATAATATATTCCATATATTTTAGTGTCCTTTCCTGTGCAATGGGGCTAACCCTTGTTCTTTGTGGCAATGAAATTATGAATTACACATACTAGTAACTGTCAAAGGAATAACAAATCACTCAGTTTGGACGATGTTATGAATCCGAGGTGGCAAGAATGAAATAGTAACATAGAATTAAAATGTGAAAACACCTGCTGATAGAAAATGTATACGTAGAAAACAATGTTAGTTCTTTAGTAATATCACAGAAAATGGTCTCCGTCATACTTACAAGACGATAGAGCAGAAATAGTAAGTTAATTACAGAAAACACCGGATGAATTTGCTTTAATAGCTCTTCGGCAGATAGTGCTCTGTTTTTGCAGCCGGTTCCATGTGTTCTGGAGCGCTGACGTACGGGGTTCTGTATGCTCCCATCTCAGTGCGGTCCACAGCAAGTGGGAGTCTGTCTGCTCTGCTCCCAACCCAGTGTTTCCTCTGCGGTCCACAACAAGCCTGACCGGGATTTGAAGTGTTTTGCTCCTTGGCTTGTTCCACTTTAAAATCACCACTAGAACTCAGCTTTAAAGCTGGTAACGCCACCGCCAGCGCAGCTGAGGCAAGTTCTTCCCTCACTTAATCTCACCGGACAGACGTGATCTCTAAGGCATGACTCCGTGCCGTGGGGACAACTGGGATCACCTGATACGGTGCATTGCTCACCTTCCGAAGAAGAAAGTCAAATTGTTATTTCATCTTTGGAGGCCTAACAAACGTTTGCGTGTCTAATACCTCACAGTTTGGCTTTGTCTCTGAGTCCTGACGGCCAGCCCTAACTGGATCTGTTTTAGAGACAATACTTCTTCGAAGAAAGATTAAAAAAAAAATCTGATCAAAGTGTGAGCCATTTAAGAAAGATACGTAGATGCCTTAAACACCGTGTTTAACTTTGGAAAGCACTGGGGGCAGGATACAGCTCAGATGGTAGAGTGCTTGCCTACCGTACAGAAAGCCCTGGACTTGGTAAAGGGTACTACATTAACCAGATGAGATGGGGAGTGGCTGTAGTCCCAAAACACTGGAAGCAGAGGCAAGATCGGGACCCCAGGGTCATCCGTGGCTACAGAAGTGAGTTCAAAATAAATAAAATAATTTTATAAACTGTAAATGGACTAATTTAGCTCTGTTTTTGTCTCTGTCAGTCTCTCTAGTTCTCTTCCTCTCTTCCTCTCTGATCCTGAGACTGAAGGCAGGACCTTGTGCGGACTAAGTATAAGTCCTTCTGAATTCTGCACCCCTGAGCTATACACTCTGGCCCTAGCTGCAAAGTCTCCTGCTTGAGAATCAAGTTCCTGTCTGGTCTCATGATTATCCAATATTTTTGTTTTCATGTTTGTGTTTTTTCTTAAAGAGCAGAGCACTCTGGGACTGAAGAGTGGGGCTCAGCAGTCCAGAGCACCAGTTGCTCTTCCAACAGACTTGAGATACTCCTAGCCTCCACATGGCAGCTCATACCTCCAGTTCCAGAGATCCATACCCTCTTCTAAACTCAGCAGGCACCAGACACACATGTGGCACACAGATATACGTGAAGGCAAATACTCATACATATAAAACAATAAAATTAATTTTACAGATAAGAGCGAGGCACGGAAACTGACAAACTAAAACTAACCAGTATATGACACAGGCGTTCTTATATTACCTGCATAAAATATGAGAGAAAAATGGAGTTGGGGAACTTTATAATAATCAGCAGTAAACAAATCAGGTTGAAGAATAATGTGTTTGAAGAATAGTTCTGTTCCAGGAAGAGCAAATGAACCAACGCCCCCAGTTATCAGAATAAACAAGGAGGGAACATGGAAGACTGTCCACAAATACAGTGTGGAGTGTGGCCAGAGAAGAGGAAGTGGCTAGCTCTGGCTTTAAAATCTTTTATTACAATGGACTATTATGAAAGCATACTGTTGCTTTCACATGCAGTGGGAATTATGAATACTGGAAAATGAAATCTACAGAAAATTGATCAGAATTAACACAAGATTTTAATAGGATTGCTGAATTAAAAGCCAAAGCTCATTGTATTGCTAAACACCATCAATAAAATACCATTTGAAATAACAACACAAACTGCCAAGTCCCTAGGAAAGGACCTAACAGAAAATGTGCAAGACATACCTGGAGATAGCAATCAATTTTTTAAAAACCATTAAAGAAAAAAAAGATATCTAGAGAGAGAAATCTTCTACAGGAAATTTCAGTATTTAAACAAACAAACAAACAAACAAAACAACATTCTCAGCTGCGTGTAATGGTGAATGTCCACAGTCCTGGGTGCAGTGGGGAATCAGGAGTAACACAAGATCCTCCTTGGTTACCTGGCAAGCTCCAGGCTGGCCTGGGTTACAGGAAATCCTTTCTCAAATACAAACAAACAAGGTCCAGAGTGGCTGCTCAGCAGTTAAAAGCACTCGCTGCTCTTCTAGAGAATTCAAATTCACTTGCTAGCACTCACACCAGGAAGCTCACAACTGCCTGTAACTCGGGCTCCAGGAGATCCAACACCTTCCGCTGGCACTGTCAACAACTGTACATACATAATGCACAAACATGCACGCAGGCACACACATGAACACATGAGTAAAAGTAAATCAATCTTCAAAAAAAGATAGATGAAGTGATAACAATATCAGTTTCGTAAAATTGATCCATGAAGTGTAGTGATGAGGACAGTGCGTTGTTGGTAGATGGATGGACAAAACGTGAAGCGGAACAGAAGTCAAAGAAACCAGACAATGCATACAGAGGATTTATTTGTGACACAGAGTCATAAATCAGATGAAGAGAATTTTCTTGCCTGAGGTTATACACCCACCCTAGAGTAACCTGCATCCAGGGACTGGTCTCATAGCCTTACAATACACCCTAAGCACAGACACCCTGAAGGGCCTTTAGATTGGTGCTCCCTGCATTATGGTCCCACTGGCCACTCTGGCCTGCTTATCCCCGTTCCCGTCATTGCTGTTGCTCTGAATGAGATTCCACAGTCAACTTTTGGCTCACTCATCTCGGTCCTAAAGTCTAAGTCAGGGGCAGGGGATCAGTTTGTAGGGATGTGAGGGAAGACTCACAATGCACACACTTCAGAGTACATTCCAGAGAAATCTCCTAGGGGGATGAGGGAGCCATCAGGATATAAAGACATGTGGGTATTAAAAGTGCTGGCAAAATGACTCAAACAAGAACCAAGAACAATGATTGGGCTTTTAAAACGATGGACGTTGAATTTGGAGAGGTAAGGGTGAGCCCAGTGACGTTTTCCCACATCATGGACTGCTGCTAATCTGTAGAAGGGAATCTATAGTGGGACTTGAAACTAGGATTGGGGCAGAGGGGACCTGAGAAGCCCGTAATTGGAGCAGCAATTGTTCTAGAACAACAATGTAGAACCACCAGTGTTGTAGAACACGATTCTCCAAGCAAATCAGCTGGCTGGCATCTTCATCAGGTCAGTTGTGCTTGCTCCCACAGCTGCCCCTGACAATACCCCACCACTGTGGACGTTCCATCTGAAGAGGGAGTGGGGAGGCTGTTATACCTACACCTGAAATTCCATCTGCTCCTCCTCCCAGTCATTCGGGTGAAGTTCTGCCTCCATTGAGATTGGAGGGAAGATACTAGAGTGTTTAGGCTGGGAAGATTAACTACGGGCGCTCTGTCTCTGTGGCTATAAGAATCCATCATTCACCCTGGGTGAAGACTGCAGTGTGGTAGCTCAGGAGTCACTCACACTTCCATAAATAGCCCCTCATCTATGCTTTATAAGTAAGCACAGTAAACTCATTGGCTCCCAGGTTGAACTTCCGTACAATTATACTTTGGTTTGTTGTTGGGACCTTGTAACATGCAAAGTCTCCCCAGGGAAGGGATTCTTGGGACAAGCAACAGTGGCTGCCAGAGCAGGAGTCATGCAAGTAAGGAGATGGAATTTTGGTACCGATAGCAGAGGATCTGATCTAGAAAGCTGATACAGACAATGCTCGTTTGCTAGGGATGGTGGCATATGCCTACTGCATCAGCATGTCAGACGAGAGGTGAGGGCAGGAGGGTCAAGAATTTTGAGGCCAAGAGGTTGGAAAGATGGCTCAGTGGTTAAGAGCACTGACTGACTGTTCTTCCAAAGGACCCAGGTTCAATCCCTAGCTCCTACATGGCAGCCAACACTGTCTGTAACTCCAGTCCCAGGGGATTTGATGGTCTCTTCTGGCTTCCTCAGGCCATGTGCAAATGTGCTGCACATAAACATGTGTAGGCAAAACACCCGTACATATCTAAAAAGAAAAAAATTAATTTGAAGCCAGCCTGAACTATACAGTGGGTTTGAGCCTAGTCTAAACTACAAAGCGAGGCCTTATCTCAAAAGTAAATAAATAAACAAACAAAAAATAAAAAATAAAAACAGCCTGGTAGAGGCAGGTGGATCTCAGAGTTCGAGGCCAGCCTGGTCTACAGAGGGAGTTCCAAGACAGCCAGGGCTACACAGAGAAACCCTGTCTCAAAAAACCAAAAAAACTGAAACAAATAAGCAAAAGATCCCAAGAGAATAATAAATCATTTGATAATAAAACTTTAAATTTAAAACTTCTTGGGTCTGGAGAGATGGCTCAGTGGTTGAGGGCACTTATTGCTCTTGCAGATGATGTGGGTTACATTCCCAGCACAGGGTATACACACACACACACACACACACACACACACACACACATACACACACCATACAGATAAGGTAAATGTACAGTCTTTTTGGTTTTGAGCCTAGCATTTTTAATGGTTGAGCCATCTCTCTGCTTCCGAAGAAATAAATCTAAGAAGAAGAAGAAGAAAAGGAAGAGGAAGAGGGGAGAAGGGAGAAGGAGAAGGAGAAGGAGAAGGAGAAGGAGAAGGAGAAGGAGAAGGAGAAGAAGAAGGAGAAGGAGAAGGAGAAGGAGAAGAAGAAGAAGAAGAAGAAGAAGAAGAAGAAGAAGAAGAAGAAGAAGAAGAAGAAGAAGAAGAAATAAATTCCAAAGAAATAAANAAGAAGAAATAAATTCCAAAGAAATAAATCTAAGAAGAAGGAGGAGGAGGAGGAGAAAGAGGAGGAGGAGGAAAGAAGAAGGAAGAAGGAAGAAGGAGAAGAAGAAGAAGAAGAAGAAGAAGAAGAAGAAGAAGAAGAAGAAGAAGAAGAAGAAGAAGAAGAAGAAGAAGAAGAAGAAGAATTATGCACATTGATTCCCTGGGAAGAAGCAGCCTGAATGGAATCAGGCAAAAGAGAAAAAGTGTAGGGGATAAGGTTCAGGAAGGTAAATGCAGAAATACAGCCTGCCTGCCTGCCTGCCTGCCTGCCTGCATGCCTGCCTGCCTGCCTGCCTGCCTGCCTGCCTTTGGAAACTACATTCTCACCTTTACAGTCATGTGCTCTCATGCCATCTGAAACAACAGAATCGCTTTTGGTAAATGACGTTGGCAGGCATGACCAGCTAGCCCGGAACAAGCTCTAACTTAATTACTGGACTCTCATTTGATTGCTCGGTTTGGTGCTGGTCTCTAATGACCACAGTGTATTCTCTGATGCAGCTGTTGTTTCTGACAGCACTGTTATCTTTGCATGCTAAAATGGTTAATGTTATCCTTGAATGACTGCTCCTAGTGCCACGAAGACCAGATTACAATGACATCTATGTCTGATCTCAGACAAACCGGTCTGGTACTCGCTAATCTAAAGATTACGATTAGCAGACCCATTCTTGCCATTCTGTTCCATGTACCCTGCCATTGACATCTCATTTTTTATCTCCCAGCTGAAAGCTATGCAGCCGAGGTCTCTCGTAACCAGAAGAGGTTCAGTATTGCTTTTGTTGTTGAATGCCTGCTACCTCCTTGTGGGACACTTGATTAAGTGAATGAGCCAGGGTTTTAGGTTACTCCCTTGATGTTTCCCTGGGCTTTCTGTGGCTCCATTGCTGTTTCTAAGCACTGTTCTGGCTTGCTTTCAGGAACCAGAGCCACGCAATAATCCTCATCTAAAGTTCAATCCCATTGCTCACTCCGTGCTATTCTTGTTCCTAGGCCAGGAGAACCACAGACCCGCGTTGCTCTGCAAAGCCCCTGCTGCCTCTGGTAGCCTGTTAAGTATCTTTGCCTGACTCTGTAGCTCCTCCCTACTTTGTTTGAAGGTTCAGATCTGCCCGCATCACTCCCACATTTTGGGAAACAGAGTGTGCCCTTGTATCCAGTAGCTGCTAAAGGACCACGGTTTGTGCCGCTGTCTGGGCACCTCTACCTAGGGGAAACACAAGATTGCCCCTCCTTACGTTTCATTTTCCCCGGAAGACCAGCTCAGCCGTAACCTAGCCAAGACACGTGGCCTACTTAATCTGTGTTGAGTGGGGGTCAGGAACAAAAGAAATGAGTTTTAAAATAAGTTGTTTTCCTAGGGGTGCTGGCAGT
Organism: Mus pahari; assembly: GCF_900095145.1. NCBI lineage: Eukaryota > Metazoa > Chordata > Mammalia > Rodentia > Muridae > Mus > Mus pahari. The sequence goes on along the minus strand of NC_034600.1, from coordinate 34,635,639 downwards.
TGCATGCAATCGTAGCATTGAGGCTGAGGCAGGAGGATAGCAAGTTTGAGGCCAGCCTGGGCTGTTTTGTAAGTTCTAGGCTAGCCCAGAAAATGTATCCAGATCCAGATTCTGCCACCTTGGACCTGGTCATGGTGGTGCTCCTATAATCTCAGCACTCCAAAGGTAGAGGCAGGCACATCTCTATGAGTTCAAGGTTACCTCTGTCTCCACAGTGGATTCAAGCCCCCAAGTACATATATATATATATATATATATATATATATATATATATATATATATATACACACACATACACATACATATATAGTTAAATAATAAATATATTTGATAAATGTTAAATAAGTGGTAGGTTCATTAGAAGCTTTACATATCGAATAGGTCCACATAATCTCTACCCAGATTTTGGTACAGGACACTTCCTGCAACCCTGAGAGTTCTCCCAGACCCTTTCAGGGGTACCTCACGCTCTGCCAGGCTGGCCCAAGTTGCTACTTCTTATTGCTGCTCTTGAACTGGGGTCAAGGGCTAATCATACATATACTCTTTCCAAGTCTCTCTTCTCTTGCCCATCAATATGAAAAATTCACCAATATTATACTAGGATTTTCTTATTCTAAGGATCTTACTACTTAGCCCAGGTAAGGCTCAAATGCCTGACCCTCCTACCTCAGTCTCTCGCACTCTGGGGTAATAGGCTCATGCCAGTATACCTGATGACAGTGTCACCAGGCTGTCATCTGCCTCTTGGCATGTGCTACTCCAGCCAGCTTTTCTTTTCACCTTTCTGTGGCTTATCTCTCCTTGGCCCATCTCATCGTTGGAATGAAGGACTGGAAATCCAGCCTCCAGCTAAGATAAGGAACATGATTTCAAGCAGGCTCTTAGGTCAAAAGTACTGTCTCCGTGGCTCCTGTAGAACCTCGTCTAGATGTGTGAATTAGGAGTTTATGCTGGCTTTAGGAGCAATGATTAAGTGACTTCCCTGGTGTTGCTGTCAGTGCACAGTGACTAGTGGCCCTTCCATCTCGCTTTACCACCACCGCGTTCCATAGATCCTCTGGCGCCTTCCTGGTTACATCCCTCCTCTGAACACGATACCTGCCCAGACAAGTTTCTGCCTGATCATACGATCTTCTGTGAAAGTCTAACTATAGATCCTGCTAACTCCTGATCTGTTCACAGTTCTCACTCCTGAGCCAAGGGGAAAGGAATAGCGTCGACGGGACAGATCCACTGCCGTTCTTCAGAAGCAAACCTGACCAGTGGACTGTGGCACCCTTATTTTGGACAATGAAAGCATGGGCCTCCAAGGACACATTAGCTTTCTCACACTGTTCTCTTCCCATGTGGTTAATGATATCCCCTTTCAAAGTCTTTAATCCCTTCTACCCTGTGCATGGAAACACAGATAACTAATACTATGGCTCTCACCCTGTGGGTTGCAACCCCTTTGGGTCAAACAGCCCTCACCTAAGACGATCTGCATATCAGATGTTTATATTACAATTCACAACAATAGCAAGACCACAGTTGATCTTGGCTTATCTCTCCTTGGCCTATCTCATCATTGAAATGAAGGACTGAGATCCAGCCTCCAGCTAAGATAAGGAGGATGATTTCAAGCTGGGTCTTAGGTCAAAAGAAATGTCTCTGTGGCTCCCATAGAACCTAGATAATACGGAAATTAATTTTATAGTTGGTGGTCACCACAACATGAGGTACCATATTAAAGGGTCTCAGCATTAGGAAGGTTGAGAACCACTGGCCTAGTGGTTTCCGATTTTGTAACAGGAGTCTACTCTGTCTTAAGTAAAGGGTGAAAGAGCTCAGACTCTTTGGCCATTCCTGTTGGGTTTTGTTTTGTTGTTTGTAGTGCTGAGCGTCAAACCCACGGCCATTGCCTGTGCTACATAACGCTCTCGGTGCTGAGCCACAACCCAGCCTCCTAATTTCCTCCTTAGAACCATCACCCCAGACTTCTCCCTCTGCCTTCTGGCCTACATTCTTTTCCTAGCGAACAACGCACGGTTCATTTATCTCTCTTCTTCTGGAAAGAGGTACAATTCCTTGGCTATCTGACTGGAGGGAAAGTATGTTGCGTGTTTCCAGTGAGACTCTATGGCTGGATTTTGTGGTTTCATTTCAAAGTCTACTGCCTGCTGCTTGGCACTTCACTTTCGCCCTGGCACTGATGTTGTCACAGGTGTTTTGGGAAGAACACGGCTCTCTGGGATCCAAGATTCTATTGCTCATCCATCTTCTGCATGAGACCAGCCTTCTTAGGGGAGGGCAGTATTTTCTCTCACTGACACCTGGGCCTAGCATCGTGCCCGGTGAACAGCAGCTCAGCAATAAATGGCAACTGCTGTGTCAGCAGGAAGCACTGGCTTCTGGGATTGTAGCCAGTGAAGTTGACAGGACTCATTCACCCTCTTCTCCTATCTGGAATCCCTGCCTCTGCTCTATCCCTGATAGGCTCCACTGGATTCACAGCCAGGCACACAGGAAAGGAAGCGCTGGTGTGATCAGGAGGACTTTCTTGGGTACAGGGGCAAATATAGCTAGTAGTTTAACAAAGATCTTCATCTTTTCTTCAAAGGCTTAGAACTTCGAGAATGAGTCGCAAGAAAAGCCTGGCTTCATGTGGCTCGTCACCGTTTAACCATGTGGTCTGAACACTGATTATTTCCTTAGGAGCTGGAAACACAAAAGCTAGTGAGGAAACTCTGGCCAGGAAAGTGAGACGCACATGCGTGCTAACTAACCCTTATGGCAGCTCAGTCAGATGTCCAGTCTGCTATATTGAACACATTTAGGGTCATGGCAGCAATAACCTAAATTTAGGTAAAAGGCAATTGAGCTCAGGAAATCTGTAGACCATGTGGCTCTCAGTAACAAATATGTAGGAAATCCACAGAAGCAGAATTCTCTGTAACTAATATTCGTAATTTGAGTGCCCTGGGAAGAAGGCTCTAAGACAGATTAATGCTCGTGGTGTTTTTTTAGGAAAGGAGAATCAGGAAGATGGCAGAGTCAAACTGTGAAACCAGCATGGCTGCTTCAGCCAGTTCTCTGGAGTGCAGGGTCAAGACACCCCAAGTGGCCTCACTTCAGGCTGGAATAGTCAGACCCGCTATAGTCTCACCTCAGTTGTCTTAGTTAGGGTTAATTAGGGCTGGCTTACAGTTTCAGAGGCTTAGACCATCACCATCATGATAGGAAGCATGGCAGCATCCAGGCAGACACAGTGCTGGAGGAGTCGAGAGTTTTACATCTGGATCCTTGGGCAGCAAGGGGACTGTTACCACACTGGGTGTAGCTTGAGCATATATGACCTCAAAACCTGCCTCCAGTGACACACTTCCTCCTATAAGGTCACACCTCCTAATAGTGCCACTCCTTATGGGTCAAGCATTCAAACACATGAGTCTACAGGGGCCATACCTAATCAAACTACCTCATCAGTCAACCTTGGATGTGGGCTTCTTCTGAAAGGGTGTGGCCTAGGCACTTTCTACAAGACCCACCAGTTGAAGGCTCTCTCTGTCATTTGCACTCCTAGCACTGAGACCACACATCTTCTCTCCTTGGTGGGGTATGGTGCAGTTCCTCTCTATGTTCAACATAAACTACCCTAGTACTGCTTAGATACGTTGCTTTCCAGGTACCTCTCTTTCGTTTTCCACGTGTGCACATGCTTGTGCATGTGTGCATATATGTGTGTGCATGTGTGTGTGTGTGTGTGTGTGTGTGTGTGTGTGTGTAGGCCAGAGGTCAGTATTGGGTGTTTTTCTTGAGGAACTTTCTTTGAGACCAAGCTTTTCCTTGGGCTAGGCTGGCTGGCCTGTAAGCCTCAGAGATCCGCCTGCCTACTTCCTTTCTACCTCTCCAGTTACATCACATCCAGCTTTCTTTTGGGGGGGGTTAGAGTTCTGTAGATCAATCTCAGATACTTATACCTGAACCGTAAGTTATTGCATCAACTGAGCTGTCTCTCCAGCTTGGGTCTATCTTGCTAAGAAAGGAATGGCTAGTGGAAAAACTAGACACCCACCTTTTGAGACTCGACTGAGGGCTGGAACCAGTTCTCAGTTGTATTTTCGCTATTGCCCATTCTAGAAGTTCCTGTACCCCAGATAATGTCTCTATTGGTTGGGGGTGTTCTCTAGATGCCACGACACAGACCTATTCCTAAAGGGACTGAACTCTGGGTCTCCATTGTCCTTCTCAGGTTGGGGATAGTTCTCTAGTTTGTTTCCTGCAGCATTGAGGGGATGACAGACAGTGCCCATGTGAGTCGACTGAGTTCCCTCAGTCCCATCCACCTCCAATGACTTGTTGAAACTCCCCATCCAGTGTGCTAATGATCCCTTCATGCACGGTGCTTCGTGTGCTCAGGGGCAGCCTGATTATGGTTCAGTGGGAGTCTGTTTTTCAGACAAGCTCTCTCTTTCTATAGTCCTGCATGGCCTGAAACTCATGATTAGACCATGCTAGCCTTGAACTCAAAGAGATTCGCCTGCCTCTGCCTCTGAGTGCTGGTATGAAAGGCATGTGCCACCATACCCCACCTCAATGAGTCTTATTGTGCTCCCATTCTGAAGATCAGAATCCTCAGCTCTGAAATGTAATGGGGACAGAAGACAGAAATCTTCCACTGAGAGTGGAGACAAATATCCCTGCTTTGATCCTGCGGTTCACAGTCCATAAATTCTCCCTGTCAGGTACATCACACCCGGGAGGATGATGTCCCTCCTTACATAGCATTGACTCTGAACTGGTGCTTCGGTACACTTTTAGAAAAATGTGTCCAAGTCTATCTGACCAGCAGCCTCTGCTCTGTGTGTGTGTGTGTGTGTGTGTGTGTGTGTTAACATCAGGGAAATTCCATGTGCATAGTTAAGTAAGGTAAGTTCCTAGTATGGTGGTTATTGGTGGGAGACCGTATTAGTAGGTCAAATACTACACGAGCTCTTAGATACTTTACTGCTTTGGTCGGTGGGAAAATCTAACATAGAGCCTGAATATGTGTCTATTACTGTCAGAAAATATTTTAAGATACACTTTTTATTTTGTGTTTATTCATTATGTGTTACTGTGTGTCTCTGTGAGCATTTGTGTACTTGCCCAGAGGCACAAGATCCTCTGGAATTGGAACTGGAATGTAAGGCACCTTTTGGGTGCTGGGAACCAAACGGAGGTCGTCTGAAAGAACGACAAGGGCTCTTAACTGCTCAGCCATTGCTCCAGCTCCTCACTCACAATGGCTCTGATTACAAGGACCCATTGGATTTACCTGCTCATTGACTGGCTGTTTGGTCTCTTTTAGTGGGAGGGGCAGGGTTGCGTGTGGCAGCAGTGACATAATGGCCTGTGTTTTCACTGTGGCTCTGTTCGTGTGCCCAACATGGCTGCAGTGGGGTGATGGATGACATTGGCTGACATCAAGCAGCTGGTGGATTATTATGTGATGCAGAGATGCTCACACTCTGTCAACAGTCTCACATGTCTATACACAAATACACAAGCCACTTCATGGCAGCAGCATTTTCCACGTTAACTTACAGACATAATTATTCAGACGTCTCTGATTTACTCTTGAGAGAGCTTCCCTACAAAGACTGTCATTAACAGAAGCAGAATTGAATGCCAAAATTCCTCCCAACAGTTTCAGGAGAAAAAGAACTAATTTCGGCTTGTTCTCTAGAGCAGGCTTATAATTTATTTTCACCTGTCCTCAAGTACTCTAAGAGCTCTATCCACGATATTTTTATCTTTGTAGAATATCAGGCTGTGTCATCACATTTGATTTGGGAATGTAGAACTTGCCAGGGCAGAGAAAAGTTTACATCCTAAGGGTTAATATCTGTTACAGGAATGCGAGTGGAGAGTCAGCCCTTCCTACGCTGTTCATGTTTTCATATGAACTTCTGGGACATTCCAAAGCTATTATGTATTAACTTTACATTTTGTTTTTATAAAGAGGCAGAGTTCTGGCAAACCACTCTCCCTTTTCTAGTGATGGGTCTTGTGCTCTGCCTAATATCAAAAGATGATACAAAACGTTCTTATGCCTCCCATTGGCTGAGAGCAGGCACCCCAGCCCAACTCTGCATGCTAGTAGACAGTTGCTTCTAAGACAGATAATGAAAGTTATTCTTGGTTTTTGGTTGGTTTTGAGACAGGGTTTCTCTGTCTAGCCCTAGCTATCCTGTAACTCAGAGACCTTCCAGCCTCTGCCATCTGAGTGTTGTGACTCAAGGCATGTGCCACATGCCAGGCAAAAGTGTAATCTAAATCAAGGTGTTATTAAAAGGTTCTCCAAGCAGACAGCCTGTGGTAGCTGCATAGTAATGTAGTCCTGCTCAACTGTGGCATTCAAAGGAAAGCTAATGCCTGCTCCCCTGAGGCTCCTGAGTGTGTAAGGCTGTCTCTCCCAGGTGACTTCATTCCTATGAACAATTGAAAAATACTGAAACCACCCAGTTGTCATCATCTCCGCAAGTAATTAAACACATATGCAGGTGTAAAATAAATAAAGCAACATGTTCTTGACTTTAGTGGAAATATAAAAGAATTGTATTTGTTCATTCCATTCAAGGCTGAAGGTGGCATAGTGTGGTTGTAGTATTTCCAGTTAAATCAGGGGACCCAGCTTTTTAGGGAAGTATTCTACCACTGAGCCACGCCCCCAAGCCACATTCTCTAGCAGTATTATTTTTTCTCTCATAGGAACTTACTCTTTTTGTTTTGTCCACAACTGTCTTAGCTGGGGTTTCACTGCTGTGAAGAGATACCATGATAAAGGCAACTCTTATAAAGGAAAACATTTAACTGGGGCTGCCTTACAGTTTCAGAGGTTCAGTCCATTGTAGGAAGCATTGTGGGAAGCACGGCAGCATCCCAGCGGGCATGGTGCTGGAGAAGGAGCTGAGAGTTCTTCATCTTAACTCAAAGGCAGCCAGGAGGAGGCTCTGAAAATTCCACACTGAGCGGAGTTTAAACACTAGGAGACCTCAAAGCCCACCCCCACAGTGACACACTTCCTCCAACAAGGCCCCACCTCCTAATAGTACCACTTGTGGCAGGCCAAGCATTCAAACACGTGAGTCTATGGGGGCCATCTCTATGCAAATCACCACATCAACCTTGTTTCTAACTGACATCTTCTCTTTTCAACTGTTGTTCATCCTTTTGTTCTCCGCATCGGTACATACTAGGTAGGGTGCTAAGTGAAGACCAAGGGACGTAAGGAAGGATCCAGTTGGGATGGGAAAGCTTGAGGTGTAGGTCTCTATGTGCTCTCCTCACTTCCGTCATTTATCAAACACTCTACCTGCTTTATATTCCTTTGCTAGGAATTGTCATTAGAAGTAAAATTTCAGTTCAAGAATTTGAGTCTCAAGAACGTTTGTGAATGCAGTTATTTGAAACGTGTTTCATTAGATACCACTAAATGTAACTATAAGGATCCGTTTCTCAGATGGGAGCAGTTAAGCAGCAATTCCTGCTTTAGTTAAGTAAGCTAGGTTAATGAGGAAAGCTTCTATAGGAAGAAGTCCATCAACTAAATAAAGAAGAATGACAGGATTTGAAAGTAATTGGAGAGCTTCGAAATATCTGTTGTAGGCAAAGATCATCAATAGCTTGATCCTGCAGCTAAGAGCCTGGTGGGACCCTTCCAACAGAAGGATCAGGCTGTGACACATGGACTTTCTGGTGACCCTTAGCACCAGTGAGAGGACAATAACCCAGGCCCTGTGGCTTTCCTCATGAGATGTAAGAGAAGGCTCACCACACCCCCATATGAAATGTCCTTTCAGCAACAATTGAAAAAATAATCAACAAACTCCTGAACTTGAAACCAATCAAGCTACTTTATTTTTTTTTAAAAAAAAGCTCACAGGAAATAAAGGCAAAAAGATTATTTTAAACCATAGGGCAGTCTCTTGGCAACTTACCTGGCTTCTGAGATCAGTCAATGGCAGGATGTGGCGAGAAGCGTGCTAGGGAGCCAGGGTGGCCGAGCAGACAGATGCCATTTGGGGACCCTGGTCTGACCACACAAATGGAAAGACTGGCTTATTTAAACATCTGAGAATTTTATTGTGCAGTTGATTGTACATGATGCAAAGATATTATAGTTAATTTTTTGTGTGATGATGACATTACAACTGTGAATTAAAATTAAAATTCACACACACACACATACACACACACACACACACACACACACACACATATATATATATATGAGAGAGAGAGACAGAGATCAAGTTTATAAGGTGGGGTGACTTGGTGTCTGAAATTTAGTTTGGAAAAGATGGGCAATGGAAAAAAGTGGCAGATGAAGTGAGTGTGGTAAAAATATCGCTATGCAACGGTACTTACGTGTAACTGCCGTCAGGGTGGCAGCCATGTGGAGGCCGGCTAGTAGTTTTGCTTTACCTGTGCGTGCTTGGAATTTTTCCCTCTTTACAATAAATATTCAGGCATGGGGGAAGGAGGAAGCGGCAAAAATAAAGCAAGGGAACAGTGGGACTCAGTGGCAGCGAGTGGCACTCGGGAGGCCAAGGCAGAGAGCTCTCTAGTTTAAGACCAGCCTGACTAGGTAGTGAGACCTTGCCTCAAGAATGGGTGGGGCCCAAAAGGTATTCTAGAATGAGAGAATACGTGAACCAAAAAATGTCTAGAATTCAAAGCTCCGACTGCTTTTCTTTCTTTCTTTTCTTTTTTTTTTTTTTTTTTTTTTTAGACAGGGTTTCTCTGTATAGCCTTGGCTGTCCTGGAACTCACTCTGTAGACCAGACTGGCCTTGAACTCAGTAATCCTCCTGCCTCTGCCTCCCAAGTGCTGGGATCAAAGGCGTGTGCCACCACTGCCCGGCTGCTTTTATTTCTTATAGGCACCCAGAAGCTTAGATAGCCTATTATGGACAAAAAGACATTCAGTTCTCAATGGAGTGTGTGTGTGTGTGTGTGTGTGTGCATCTCTAGTTTCCTAAACAACAGGCAGTAAGTCTTGTCTTTTGCAAAATAGCAAGGTTATATATAGCCCACATAGGTTCTTAGAAAGGCAATCCACCTACGATTTATGAGATAAATCTTCTAATCTCACCACATTTTAAGCCTCAGATGCCATCATTTATAAACAACAGTTTAAAAAGAAAAGGCAAAACAAGCAGCTAAAAATAACTATAAAGAGCCATTGCCAAGGTAAACACCAAGTGCAGGGGTACGACTTCCAACAGATGTCGAATTAGCTCCCAGTAATTGTATACATGGAGACTCAGATGTACTAAACCAAACAAGAACTGGTCTGGTACCTAGCTGACATTACAGAATGCCAGATCCCTGGGAACGAAAAGACCTGAGATCCATCCCTCCGCTGCCGCTGACGTAGACGGTGACCTTGGACATGCTCATTCATTTCTCTTGGCCTTGTTCCTGCTCATACTGTCTGTGCAGAATCCTTTCTGCCTACTTACCTTGGAAATGGTGAGGACAAAGGGGAAAACACCAGCGAAGTGCTTTATGGTACTCAGGAAAAAAAATATTTTTTCAGGACTACAGTATATTAAGTTTTTATTTTGACAGAGAAGGTTCTGAACAGCAGATTAACAAACCGACTTTAAGTCATTTAACAGACACTACATGGATAACATTTCCTGGCAAGGAATACTGCACGCATAACTTTTTAATTACACTCAGATTGAATTCACCTTTAAACCTCACAGGTTTCTCTAGAAAGGCTACATAAGCTGCAATTAAAATAGAGAAGATTGCAAAACCTCATCCCTGCACCCAAAGGTCTAGAATGAAGGATTTGAAAGCTTTGTGTTCTAGTCGGATGTGACTGTTATAGGTTCTGATTTTAATTGCGATAACCACCTGGGAGGAGAATAGGTTAAAATTAGTAATTGCTTTAATTTTAATTCTTAAACAAAATTACTTTCTAGTCTCCCATTGGGTAGGAACAGTTAAAAAAAAAATTAAAATGTGCAGGAAGGATTCATTCTTCTCCGGAGTCACTAACAGACAACAATTCATTCTGACTATTGAAATATGACAAGACACAAACAAATGGTTTTAGTTTAAGTGGGAGAGATTTAAAGATAATTGGCTCCCTGCCCCCACACTCCTTTTAGCTTCTCCTACTTTAGTCTACATTTAAGGATATTTAGGGGGGAAAAAAAAATCAATCACTTGCCTAGAGCCTCCAGTTCTTCTTCAGTGTTCAAGCCCAAGCCTGTGCTTGAGAGCTGCCTTCACCAGCACCAACATGTCCCTGTCACAAATGCTCCCTCCACCCCCACCCCCATTTCTTGAACTTGCAAATTTATTCTTTGCACTTGCTATTTCTTCCAACACAGTTATCCTTCCCACATCTCTTTATCCATCTCACTCCTTGTTACCAGTCAGGTCTCAGCTCAGACGTCCCTATTTCAAAGAGGACTTCCCTGAATCGGTAGAGAAAGCAGCGCTCCTCCCCCACCGCACCCCCTCCTTGTGCTCTATCAGATGGACCCATTGTGATGTCACCACATTTCAGTTTCTGATCTTGTCGATGTCTTTGTCATCTTGGATTCTTCTCATTTACTAGCAGAGACATTGTTTCTTGTTTAAGCCCGATCCTGGCATGCTTCCATTAAAATATTGCAAGTTTTCAATCCACTTGTTCAAACTTCTATCCCTGCCCTATTCTCCAGCAATAATCTTTGATTTGCTAGAGTCTAATGCTAAAATCTCCAGCAAAGAGGAGGGCTGAGACTGGAGTCTCATCCCTTTCCCTTGAGCTCGTGAGTCTGTGGGCCTTCACGCACACACACACACACACACACACACGCACACGCACACGCACACGCACACGCACACACACACACACACACACACACCCCACAGGGGCAATCAATGCTCCTCTGGTGTTCAAATTAGAAACCTGGCCACCTGGTTCCTGGGAAGTTGGGTTCCAGTGGAGACTGAAGAGCAGTAGTTCTGCAGCCATCTTCCAGGACTCCAGCACCAGACTGGAACGGCCGCAGCATCCAGCCTCCTAAACGGAACCACTACCACATTCTCTGCCTCCCAGTGCGGCAGCGTTGTTGGACCACCCAGACTGTGTCCTGTAAGCTAATCACTGCATATAATATAACAGATGCTCTTTCAGCTCTGTCCCTTTAGAAGACTCCGACTAACACCTGTGGTGAACTAGAAACCCTTTCCTTCTGAAGCTTCTACCAAGTTCTGGAAGAAAGAGAAGCTTCCTAAGCAGCCCATCGTTGTAAGGGACAACTTCTTCAGTGGACGAGCTTCAAGGAAGGCTGAAGGTATTAGGCGAGAGGGGAGGTCATCAAATGTTAACAATTCATTTTTAAAGAAAAAAAAAAGAGAGAATATTTACTTTTGCCTGGTTTATAACTCATTTAGAGGATAGAGTAGTTTCCGTCAGAACTGGGAATTAAAGGGCTGGTGAAGCTCATTTGGTAAGGTGTTTGCTCTGCATGCCAAAGGAGCCAAGTTCATGTCTAGAACCACAAAACCAACCAGGTGCAGCAGCACACACTTCTGATCCCAGTAGAGACAGGCAGATCCTTGGGCTCACTAGATATCTACACCAGCCTACTTGGCCAGTTCCTGAAAGTTCCTGGCCAGTACTGAAAGACCCTGTCTCAAGAACCAAAGGGAATGGCATAAGGAATGGCATTAGAGGTACACACACACACTACACATATACACACAAACACACACTACACATACACACCACACAAACACACTACACACATATACAACACACACATAAACACTACATACACACACACACTACACATACACACAGACTACACACACACAAACACATACTATACATACACACAGACTACACACACACAAACACATACTATACATACACACAGACTACACACACACACAAACACATACTACACATACACACAGACTACACACATGCACACAAACACATACTATACACATACACACAAACATACTACACACATACACACAAACACACTATATACTTACACACAAACATACCACACACACACAAACACACAAACATACTACACACATACACACAAACACACAACAATTCATAGGCCTTTGACTGTTAAAGCCAGGACACCTCACTATAGGATGGGGGTCAGTCTAGGCCATGAAAATCAAGGTCTTGATTTCCTCAATCTGGCCTTGGCCTGAAGGTTTACTTGTTAATCCGGTCAAAGTAACTCAAGCTTTATTTGTAACAGCTCTAGCAGCCAGGGAGCCTGTCACTTCTGTGACTTCATTCATCAGTTCAGTCAATAGGAAATGAGAGCTTACTGGTTCCAGGCCTCTACCCCGTCTTTTACAAGACCTTTAAGCTATCAACTTACCAGGGATGTTAAAGTAAACAAGACACCCTGTTTGTCAGTGGGGAGCTACCAATCTACTAAGGGTGGCAAAAACAATCAGAAAATCAAAATCCAGTGTGTAATAAACTCTGACAGGAGTAAGTATGGGGTGCTGTGGGAAAAGAGGGCGAAGCCCTTACTCAGTCTAGAGAAGACATTAGCAAGGAAGGCATGCCAGAGAACTGTGGGGTTTGCACTGAGACCCGATACTGCTGGTAGCTGATAACGAGGATCTGGTGACACAGAGGCTGCTTGGTCTGTTCCAGATGGTGAGTGTGTCGCAGTCTATGCAAAGACCAGGAAATACCAGGGCACACAGAAAGAAACTCATTGTTGCTGCAGCCGTGGTGGGGGAAGGGACACTGGAAGAGGTGGCGCTGTAGAAACAGGTGGAGAGAGCAGATCGCGAACGTCTGTGGATTGAGAAATTTGGACTTAATCCTGAAGGCAGTGACCATTATATACTAGCTGGAGAAAAGCGAGCTTAGGTTGTGATTTAGAACAATCATCCTAGCTGCTGTGTGTAGACTGGATCTCTGAGGACAGACGGAAGGCAAGGAGGAGATTTGGGACTCTTTTGCTATGATGAAGGTGAGACGTTAGAGTAGCTTGGACTGTTAACGGCAGTGGTGATGGAATGAAATGGCTGGAAATCTGTTTAACTGGCAAAATGTGTAAGACTTGGCATTTGGGTGAAGGGATGTTGAAGAGGGGCGAGTCAAAGGTGGCAGGTGGGACAGGTAGAAAATTAGGTAGGAAACTGCAGATTAGAAGGATATGAGAAGGAAATTAATTCAGGGCACACACGAGGTTCTTCTCATGTGTAGCTGATAATAGGTCACCCAGCACTCGGGAAAAGAGTTTGGAAAAAAGATGTGGGGTCTTCCAGCACAGACTTGGTGACTGGAGCCACAAGAACAAATCAAAATCTGCTGAGCTGCAGGAGAAAACAGCCCAGGAGTTCTTCATAGACGAACTGATTTCTTCAAGAAGATCAACTAAAGAAAAATAGAGCTGTGCTGTGACTAAGATTTAGAAGGGGTCTGGAAAGATGGTTTAGATGCAGTTAAGAGCACTCAGTCCTCAATCAGAAGGACCAAAGACTGGGACCCAGCACCCATATAACAAGCCAAGTATCCCCTAAAGTCTTGTAATTCCATCTTCGAAGGATCTGACACCCTTTTCTGGCCTCTGTGTATGCACATCTATGTGTACCTGCACACACATGTATGCATGAACACAGAAATTTAAATAAGGAAAAAAACAAAATAAAGCCTTACAAGATTCCATACCTGTAAATCCTTGCATGCAGATAGTAGAGGTAGGAAGACAAGACATCTGAAGGCATTCTTGAATCCATAGCGAGTTCCAAACCAGCCCAGGTTACATAAGACTCTGTTGAGGAAGAGAAGGAGGAGGAAGAGGAAGAGGAGGATGAAGAGGAAGAAGGGGAAGGGGAGGGAGAGGGAGAAGAGGAGGAGGAGGAGGAGGAGGAAGAAGAAGAAGAAGAAGAAGAAGAAGAAGAAGAAGAAGAAGAAGAAGAAGAAGAAGAGGAAGAGGAAGAGGAGGAGGAGGGGGAGGGGAGAATTATTATTGCTATCAGAATTTAGAATGCCCCCGAGATGGCTCAAAATTGAAATAAACAACTAGGAGAAGTGTCTGGTGGTGGAAAAAAAAAACCTTTGTGATTACTTGAGGGAATTTATGATCATTTCTGTTTCTTCTAAACAGTTGCAAATGCTGGTTTTCTTTCAAAGTGACACTTTTGTACCTTCCCTTGGCCAGAGTGTAGATACTTTCATCAACATGTGAAAAACTGAAGTTAGCTTTGCCTTCCTGGAAATGACATTTGTTTTAATTTCTGTATAAGAAGGCACTATGGCTTGAACAAGTACACTCAGAAAGCCCGGTGTTAAAAGCTTGGCCCTGGAGGTGCTATTGGGAGGTAGTAGAACCTTTAGGATGGGCGATCTAGAAAGAGGTTTTCAATCCGAGGAGAAGGCATGGCCTTTACAGGGGACTGTGGGACACTGGTGTCTTCTCTTTATTTTACTTCCCGCATGCCTTGAGGTAAGCAGCTTCAGGCATGTCGTACTACAGCTATGACAAACTGCCTTGTCACAGACTCAAGGGCAATTGGACCAATGACTATGAACTGAAACCTAAGAAACAGTGCTTTCCTTCCCTCTAAAGTTTACAGTGGGCTGGGGAGTTGGCTCAGCACACAAGAACACTGGCTGCTTTTCCTGGGAGCCAGAAGAACTATTCCCAGCAACCGCAGGGAAGCTCACAACTGCCCATAGATCCAGTACCAGACTCTGCAGACTCTGTGCATGCAGGTGGTACTCAAACACACACGCAGGCAAAGCATCCATGTAGATGAAAAATAAGTATATTTTAAATAAACAATAAAGTTTGTTATCTCGGTTATTTTGTTGCTGTAATAGAAAGCTGACTAACAGAGGCAGCTATAAAAACGAAATGGTTTTGTTTATTTACAGACAAAGAGATAGGATCGAAAAAGCACTTCTGAGATTCTTCATTCGGTTCACTTACGTCATGAGCATCAGGAGGAAGAAACATTTATGGAATGACCACTGAGTACTCTCTCTCTCTCTCCTGGTTACTCATATACCCAGGAACATCCTGTAGCACCTACAAACTCTCGAAGCGTGCCCTCCCTGGCATCTCATTTGAGAAAGCACAGTTGTGTCAGAGGCCCAGAATCATTTTTGAAGTATCCTAAAACACACAAGAACTGATAAAGACAAAATGGGCAGATACTCCAGAGATGGTGACCCAAGATTTGCCAAAAGCATCCTGTGGAATTATCACCAGAATGGAGAACAACATACTGAATAATAAAAGAAAGAAATGATTGGGGGTGGGGGTGGGGGGTGGGGAGGGAAGCAAGAAGAGAGAAGTGCGGGATGGAGTGGGGGAGGACCAGCGATGCGGTCATATCAGGTAGAGATGTGTCGGTGTAGCCAGAGTTAAGATCTGCCAGTTCAGTTTCCAGACTGTGAGCTCAGGAACCTCAGCCATCCGGGAGGAAAGCAAAGCACACTAAATACACCAGGACTATTTTTCTTTTCTCTTTTTTTTTCTTTTAAAAAAAATTTTTTCCCATGCTTATTTTTCAAGTTCATTAATCTTTGCTCATTACGGAAAGAGTGCATTCCTTCTCCTTGTGGGAAGGAATGAAGAAAAGTAAAACTAACCACAGTTTACACCCCATCCACCGTAACATCATACATTCATTTTTTCCTATTTTTAATTATGCGTGTGCCTGTTCACGTGCAGCTGTGTTGTGAGCACAGAGGTGAGAGGGCAGAGGTGACAGATCCCCTGCAGCTGGTGATTATCAACTGCCTGGTGTGGGTGCTGGAACCTAAACTCTGGTCCTCTGGAAGAGCATCCCATGCTCCTCCTCCTCCTCCTCCTCCTCCTCCTCCTCCTCCTCTTCTTCTTCTTCTTCTTCTTCTTCTTCTTCTTCTTCTTCTTCTTCTTCTTCTTCTTCTTCTTCTTCTTCTTCTTCTTCTTTTGGTTTTTCGAGACAGGGTTTCTCTGTATAGCCCTGGCTGTCCTGGAACTCACTTTGTAGACCAGGCTGGCCTCGAACTCAGAAATCCGCCTGCCTCAGAAATCCGCCTGCCTCTGCCTCCTGAGTGCTGGGATTAAAGGCGTGCGCCACCATGCCCGGCCCCATCCCTTGCTCTTCTGAATGAGGCATCTCTCCAGGCATCTCCCTACTACTTCTTTTTCTAATCCTGTACTGATTTCTTTTATTCGAATATATGGATTTATGTATGTGAAAGTATAGGCAGGAGTGTTTCTCACCATAATTTCTTTTAAATCTATCTGAATCGTAATGTCATTGGTTACATTTGCCATTTTGAGAAAACATCATCCTACACAGCCCAGTCTGGCTCTGAGTTTGTGGTCTTCCTGCCTCAGCCTTCCAGGTGCTGGGATTATCGGTGTGTGCCAGCATGTTTGCCTGCTGGTCACACTTAATTTTATAATTATTCCTTGAAAGGAAAAAGAAATGTTTGGTATGTTAGAAATGAAAATCTATCCTGTACAATTTTATAAAAAATTGATTGTATACCACTTTATTCAGAGGTTAAAAAAAAATCCATGTGTTTGTACTAGTGTACAGTGCTCTGGACTGGAAAGAGGCTGTGGAGGAAGGTTTTGAACAGAGGCAAGCCTGTCAGAGAAAACGTTGGGATGAGGGAAGATGATTTTTGGGAAAACTTTTAAAAAGTCCTAATCAAGTAACCATGTGGGCCTGCACTATGTAAATCTTCTATTTCCACTGTTCACTGGGACATGGTGGTCATAGAAGTTTATGGGGTACAACAAGATGGTTTGGTACCTGCGTACATTTATGTAATTATCAAATCAATGTGATTAACATGCCCATCACCTTAAACATTCATCACATCTCTCCAACGAAGCATTCATATTCCTTTCTTGCTATTTTGAAATAGACAATGTGTAACTGTTAACTTTCCTCACCTGACAGAGCAAAGGCTCCAGAATTCACTCTCCCTCTCTCTCTCTCTCTCTCTCTCTCTCTCTCTCTCTCTCTCTCCTCTCTCTCTCATTCTAACTGTAAATTTGTGCTTGCCCCATCCCCTCCCTTCTCTCCCCCTCCCACACCCCCAGCCTCAGGCAATCACTACTCTACTTTCGGCCTCCATGAGATCTCTCATTTTTGTTTTGTTAGTTTTGAGATTCCAGGTATGAGTGAGATCACAATGTTGTCTTTCTATATCTGGCTTACTTCCCTTCTCAGAACGTCTTCTAGACTTGTTCATGTTGTTGTAAATGGTGGGCTTCGATCTTATATTGCCAAATACCACTCAACTGTTTATACATTCCACATTCTCTGTGTCCCTCCATTTGACATGCTCCTTAAGTCTGAATCTTGGATACTTCGAGTACAGCGCTATGAAATAGAAGCACACCTATCTTTCTGACATAGTGACTTGATTTCCTTTGGATAGCTCCCGTCCGTGGGTTTCTGGGTCATATGACAGTCCTATTTTAAGGCAGTGCTTTGTTTTGTAAACCATGAACTGTTTTCTATAAAGGCGATAGTGGTTTGCACTCGCACTCACCATGTAACAGCTCTCAGAGTTTCACATTCTCAACAGCACATGGAGCCTCAGCTTCTTTCAACAATGTCGCTGACAGCACACACCGATAAAACCATGGCCTCTTCAGTAAACGGTGCTACAAGAAATGGGTGTGTGTGTGCACAAGAAGAAAATTAGGCTCGTCTTTTACCACATACAAAAATCAAATGGCTGGGGATGTAGCTCAGTGGCAGAGCAGTTAGTGTACACATGGGCCGTGATTTGAGCCTCAGCACACGAGAATCAACTCAAAACAGACTAGACACTTAGATGTGAGGCTTGAATCTGTGAAACTAATAGAAGAATACACAAAGGAGACAGTTCAGGACAATGGACATATCGGACGAGCTCAAAAGTGCAAAAAAATGGAAATGAAAAATAGAGAAATGGGATTTCATTCCAACGTAAAAATGGGCAAAAGAGTCAGATGACATTTCTGGAAAGAAGATATACAAACAGTATGTGAAGTGCTCAACTTCACTAGTCATCAGGGAAATGCTAATCAGACTACAATGTGTTATCACCTTTCTCCAGTTAGGATGGATGGCTGGAGAACAGAATTTTCCAATACCAAAGCCAGCTTTACTACTGTGCCCTGAATACAAACATACCCTCAACCCAAAGGAAACATCCTAGTGCCTTCCTTCCTGGAATTCAATAAGATACTGTTCATAAGCAAAGCTCTATTAGTATGTTTTCATAAACTATCCTAATAAGATCCCTCTTTTCTAACACTCCTGTCAGGTCAGTCTCCATTACAAAGCATGGCAATCTTATTTTTCAACACACAATTAACATGATTCCTTTCTCCCCAATGTAATTCTAGTTGATTTCACCGTTCACTCATTCCAGGTCCTGTGCTAACTTCTGGAGATAGAATCATTGATTTGTGGCTATGCCACTGTTTGTGTAAAGTTGAGGATCTTGAATAGGAACCAGGGAACAAAACACTGCACAGTGCAGCAGGGGACAACAGGAAGAAGGGCCACTGTGTGTGCGGTGGCACAGGGCATGGTCACTTGACCTGGGCAGAGATCTATGGTAAGACCCCAGAAGATGCCATACCAGAGACAACGGAATAGATGAGACTTAGCTAGGTGATGCCAGGGCTACAAACTGTTCCAGAAAGGTCATAATGAGTCCCAAGAAAGGAAAAGCTGGAGCTGAGAATGGGGGATCACCACCCATAGGTGACAATGAATGGCCAGAAGCTCCAGAAAGACTCTGTAAGCCATATAAAGAAGTCTTCCCTTCTCCCTGATGACAGAGGACAGGCATGCAAAGGCCTGATTGGCAATGACATGTCTACATTGCTGGCCCCACTGTGGAGAAAATCCTCTTGGGAAAAGAATGAGAAGGGGTGGGTAAGATCGTGTTCTTAGACAAGGCTATGCTTTGGCTCATAGAACAAGGGTGCTGGCTTTCATCGGTAATCCCCATGGGAAAGCCAGGCAGGAAAAGTGTAAGTCTGAAGCCCACCTGTACTACGTAGTGAGACCCCGTCTCACAGAAGAAAAAGCAAAATTAAAAAAAAAAAAAAAGCATATATCTTTCTCCTGGATGTTGATAAAGTCAAGGGTAAAATGATATCATTTTAATTAAGCAATTATTTAGCAAGACACGTGGTGTGAAGTTTCAAATAGTACCAAAAAGTAGGACATGGACATTCTGCCTCCCATTGGAGTGCCTACCTCTTTAAGCTTCCTTTCTAGGCAATTATTACCAGCCATAGATCCCTGACATGAAGTGCGTCCCCGTTGATGAATGTTATCTTGATACGTCATGGGCAGCGTTGAAGCTACTTTCTCTTAGTTCTTATGGCAGTAAAACACGGGGGCACAGACACAAGGAGCCGAACGGTCAGCACTCTGTCTACACTTCTGGGAGTGAAGAGTGGCAGCGGCTGGGCCTGTTGGTGGGACCGTTGCTGCTTTAGTATGCTGACCTCAGTGAACACCAGCTTTCTCAGTACTATATAGCATAGGATGGGCTCAGCAGGGTCTGTGGGTACCCGAAGCCATTAGCTGTCTTTCAGGTGTGAATGGCGGCCATTGCCATATGCCATCTTGTACTAGGGTAGCACACTTCTCTCTCTCCAGACAGAAATGCCTATTTATGACCCTTAGAATTTATTTTCTTTTCTACCTGCTTCTGCCTAGTTTAAAAGTTAAAAAGTTCCAAGGTTGTCTTCACACACCTAGAGAGTTTGAGGCCAGGCTGGGAATGAAGCTGTGTCAGGAAGGAAAAGGGGAGGAGGGGGAGGAGGGAAAGAGAAGAGAGGAAGGAGGAAAAGGGTGAGGGCATGGGGGACATGCTTTAAAGTCAGGTAGGCGTATAGCCCAGTTCATATATGTATATACATTAAACTTTATCATAAAGAACTTGCGAATAAAAGAAAAAAAAAACGCAAACCAAAATGAACAAGACCCAAAGTCTATATACATCTCAACAAACTTCTGTACAGTTAGAATATAAAGATTTTCTGGAATAATGTTTTAAATACCAATCATTCTGATATTGCCCTGAATTCAGACATTTTCTATAACTCACCCAACAAATGTGTGCCTCCCAGGTACCAGGGTGTCACACAGCTCACCCAGCGAATACCTCCGGAATCCTCATTAAATCATTGCCAAGCTGGTCCATAAGCCATGCTTGAGGATATATCCATAAGGGCGTCTCTTTCTCTGGATGGATAGACAGAAATGGTCTAATGAAAATGAAGTGATGGTTGAACCTACTACAAATAGACTCAAGTGAACTAGAACCTACTCTTCAAATACAGTGGACAGTAAATTACTTTTTTTTTTTTTTCAATGCTAGAGACCGAGCCCAGAGCCTGGCACATGCTCTGTTAAATGCTTTCCTACTGGGCTATATCTGTGGCCCACAGCCATACCACTTTTTCTTTTATTAAATTCCTCACACTGATCAGACCTATGTACATAAGCTGTTGTCCCAGCTGCTTATGAAGCAGAGGCATGAAGGTCACTTGAACCCATGAATTTGAGGCCATCTTAGGCAGCATTTGGTTACAGTACAATAGTAGGAGAACAAAAAAAACAAGAGTCAACCTAGTTTCCTAAAGGGTATGCTTTTTTGCCCATGGGCCTCTTTTTTAAGTGTGTGTGTGTGTGTGTGTGTTGTTGTTGTTGTTGTTGTTGTTGTTGTTGTTGTTTTATAAGGCAGGGCCTCACTGCACAGTCCTGGATAACCAGGAACTCATAGAAATCTACTTGCCTCTACCTCCTGAATGCTGGGACTACCTGGTCCAGCAATATCAAACTGAAAATAGAGAAAATAATTGTGGTAGATTAGTTCATTGTAATCAAAATAGCAACAAGAACAGAGCAAAGAAGTTATACTCAGCCACTTGGGTGAGCCTCACAAAAGAATGTCAAGAGAGGAAGTCACACATGAACTAGCATACGCTGTATTATTCTTCTTATATAAAGTACAAGGTACACAGATGTCATCTGTGCTGTTAAGACAAGACTAAGACAAGATTAGTGTGATTGTTCCTGGAAGAAAGAGAGGTTTAATCTCTCTCTCTCTCTCTCTCTCTCTCTCTCTCTCTCTCTCTCTCATTCAATGCAGGTATAGGTGTTTGCCCTGACCTCACTTAACACTAGGCCAGCACTCCGACCCTGACACTCAGCCCTAGCCGCAGCCTTCGCTTGCATCTGGTGATATTTGTCTTCAGAGCAGCAATTCCTTAGCCCCCAGGCTGTCATCCCTCAATCAACTTTCTCATGGGGCAAGGTGTGGTGGCCCACACTTGTAATCCCAGCAGTCAGAGCTGAAGCAGAAGGCTGTTCACCATCATCCTCAACTGAGTTAGAGGCCTGCCTGATACGCTGTCTCAACGCAAAAACCAAGACCCAAGGCTTTCTTGTTGAAATAAGTTTTTAATCCACAAAACAGTTATGGACATATACAATAAGCCAAAGCCAGCCGAAACCTTATCAACTTTATGCTTAAATTAGAAGGGATCCCGTCTTAAACTCCATAGTCATCACCTTAGAACTTCCTCAGGCCCAATATGTTTTGTGAGATTGGTTGCAAGGCCCAAGTGTTTGGCAGCCTTTCTGTGAGCCCAGCTGTCAATGACTGAACAACAAGCAATTGCTCAGTTGCACAATGTGTATGAAGTCATGCAGTTCTATAAACGGAATACTTGATTTGATCTTCAGTCGCCAGGCTCTGGTGCCCGGAAGGTGATTATACAGTGTCCGGTATTTATATCAACCTCAATCACTCACTGTCTCCCAACTGGCTCTAATAAGATGCTCCAAGCCCTATATTTAA
Source organism: Mus pahari (assembly GCF_900095145.1). Classification (NCBI taxonomy): domain Eukaryota; kingdom Metazoa; phylum Chordata; class Mammalia; order Rodentia; family Muridae; genus Mus; species Mus pahari. The sequence goes on along the minus strand of NC_034600.1, from coordinate 34,613,778 downwards.
TTCCCATGAATTACTTGTTGATTATCTGCACTGCATATTATCTGCAATAAATTTTCTTTGTCCTGAGCCAGTTTCTTCTCGTACTCTTTTAGGCTACTTTTCTTACTACCCAGCTGGTGTGTGTAAAGCTGCAAAGCCAAACTCATTTTGATATTGGTATAAGTCAGTGTCTTTCAAGGGGAGACATTTGGCAGAGTCTGGACATATTTGGTTGTCACAGTTGTGGGAGATGCTTTCTTCCTTTACTGACAGAAGCCAGAGATGCTGGTTACATCATTTACGTGACACCCTCAATGAAAATTACCCAGTCCAAAGTGTATATAGTGTTGAGGTTGGGAGTCCCCTGGTAGAGGTAAAGATTGAAATAGGGGAAGGATTTACAACTAACAAGTGCATTTACTTGGAAATAGCCATGCTGTGGGAAGTTGTCTTCGATTTTAGACCTTCTGTTTCAGAGATGCTCTCCATTGACAAGGAAAATTGGCATTACATGTGTGTTTTTCCGTCTCTGTACATGTCTTTTAGTGATTATTTAAGGATGTGTAACCTTCAGATTACGATGTCTGCGCCACTTTTCAAGTGGGGGACTGTGCTGCCATTGTAGAGAGGTTGGCACTCTGTTACAGGCAGTAGGCAACCATGTAAAGATCTCAGAGAGACTTGAGTAGGATGTGGAACATATTTTCACTGTCAGATCATTTGAACTGTAGGAGGGTCCAGCCTATGGGTTTTTACACTTCTATTTCACCCAACTTTTATAGATTCTCTGAGGGTACCTGTGTCCTTGTCCTTGTTTGCCTCTGATGAACTGAGTGACTTACATGCTTGGCTCCACATGACTGGATAAAAACTTGGCATAAACTTTCCTTTTTCAACCACATACTAAAACTGTGATTAATTTTGCTTATTTGCATTTTGTCTGTCTGTCTTTCTTTCTTTCTTTCTTTCTTTCTTTCTTTCTTTCTTTCTTTCTTTCTTTCTTTCTTATTTTTTGTTTTTAGATAGGCTGTCACGTAATCCAGGCCTGTATTGAATTTCTATGTAGCTGAGACTGGCCTTGAATGCCAGATCCTCTTGCCCTAACCTCCCAAGTGCTGGAAACTCAGAACTGTGCTACTGCATTCAGCAACTGCAGTTAATACTTTTTTTTTTTTTAATTTAAATTGAGAAATGGCTCAATGGTTAAGAGTGCCTACTGTTCCTGTAAAGGATTCAAATTCAGTTCCCAGCACCCATGTTAGGTGGCTGTGACTCCAGACCCAGGGGATCCAACATCCTCTTTTGTATTCTGAGGGGAGTATCTCAGGTGCACATGCCTACACATACACACATAATTTTAAAATACTTTTTCAATCTTTAAGAAATTTAGATGGAATGCATTTACTTAGTGTGTGTGTGTGTGTGTGTACAGGTTTGTGTGTGTACAGATTTGTGTGTGTACAGGTTTGTGTGTGTACAGGTTTGTGCTACAGAAGACAGTTTGCATGAGTCAGTTCTCTCCTTCTACCACAAGGGTCCCAGGAATCAAACTCAGGTCACCAGGCATGGGGGCAAGTGACTGTGGCTACCGTCTCCGACCAGCGGAAAAGAAGCGATGAAACCGATGTCCTTCTCAAAGCAGTTTATTCAGGAACATAACTATGTGTACTAAAAAGATCCCCCGACCTCTCTCAGCCATCCCCTTTTATACCCTCTAGTCCACTCCCCATCACCCTATTCCACGGAGGCACAGTTCAGTCACACAGGTCTACATTTGTCACATCATCTGATCTTTCGTCGTGGTGCATCTGTGCAGTGCAGTTTAACTGATGTGGCTATCTTGAGGGATATGAGGAAGTCAGTTGTTAGCCATTAGACTTGGCGGCAGTCCCGGGCGCCATCTTGGGGCCGGGGCCAAACCCACTCCTCACAAGTGACTTCACTCAGTGAGTGTCTTGCTGGCCTGAACACAGTTAATTTTTATTTGCTTTTCACATGTCTTTCAACAGTGAGCTTTTAGTGGTTCCAAATTTCCCTTTGCTTTGACAGTTCTTGAAATAACATTCTTCATTTTAAATGAGTTTATTATTACATTTTATCTAGGAGGATAACATCAATGATCTGAGGCCGTGTGAGTGGAATTCCAACACAGCTCTTCCACAATGTGAACCCTCAGCGTCTGAAGGGTTGGCTCAGGTGGATCGAAGAAACATACTCCTATTGACTATCTATGAATGAGACCAGATGTTGTTTGGAATTTAAACTCTTATTGGTATGTAAAGGAGTAGAGTGGTTCCAAGATCTTTACAGGGGCTGTAAGCAAAACCAGGAGATGCTACAAGGCCAAAATCCTTCCAACATCCAACTAGAAGAGTGGTTCTGAAAATCAGTCTACTGCAGACTATTAATGTATTTCCCCATACTGGGGAAAATGATGGGGTATGCCTCTTAAACACGGGCGGAACCCAAAGCCCCATCTTCTCCTTCAGACTCTGAAGTGGAGTCTAGGGAGATAATTGGGTGACTTTTTTTCCAGCATTTCCAGAAAGGTGTTGACTTCACCTTGGAAAACTGTTTTCAGAAAGCATCATTAATTACATCTTCATGTTGGCTTTGTCTCTAACCAACCTAGAGTAAAGAGAGACAGCTAATATTATTTCATAAGACTGGAAAATTAATAATAATGAGAGTAATTTGCACAAGAGCTCTATTAATCAGTTTTTTTATAAAAAAAAGGATAGCAGAAACTCAAAGTTGAAATGTAGATAGTGTATAAAAAAAGTCCACATATGGCAATATAGAGCTGGTGTATTCAAACTCTTGGAAGCATGGCGGTGAGGAACAGTGATCTGGTCTCAAAAAGACATCCAATCAAACCCCGAATCACCCCCTCATTAGTTATGTGGTCTTTGACCAACTACATAAACTTCCTTAGTCTCAGTTATTTTCATATTCAAAAAAAAAAGAACAAAGAAAAATAATGGGATTTACCTTTTAGAAATACTAAGTGATATGTTGTATGTAAATGCTTACTCAGATTCTCAATAAATATAAGTATTTATTCTTTTTATTTACCTATTACTTTTTGGCTTCAGAGAAGAAACCCTGGGCTTTACATATGCTAAATTATATTTATTTGTATTATTTATCAAGCAAGGAAAAAGAGTTTGGATATTTGGCCAAAGGATATAAGTGAACATGGCAAGATGGTGGCACTGAATACGTCTCATTTAACAGTCAGGTTGGTCTTGTTAGTTTTCCATCGCTATGATGAAACACCAGATAAGTGAAGGTTATAAGAGAAAAAGTTTCTCTTGGCTTACAGGCTTGGTGGTCTCAGCCCTTGTCTGGTTGGCCCATTGTTTTGGGGTCTATAGTACTTCCATGTCTCTTATTTTTGTCATGGTAAAGTACATTACTCATTATGACTTTAACCATAACTGTGTACTTCAGTAAGTACACATACTTTGTTGTAAAAACAAAGCAAAACAAAACAAAAACAAAAACAAACAAAAAAAATACCTACAGTGTGCTTTTACCATAACTATTTTCATCCCAAACAAAACTTCTGTATCTATTAAATAATAAAAATTTGGATTCATGTTATCTTAACAGGATCTTCCACCTCTTCCTTCTCACCTTTCCCTGTAATTCTTCCTCCTCCTCTTCTTCCTCTTCTTCTTCCTCCTCCCCTCTTCTTCTTGTTCACACCAAGGAACTCGGGTCTTGAGCTTAGGAAGCTACCCTCCAGCCTTCAACTCCCTGACATTTACCATGTTTTAGTTATGAGTTTGTGGAGGGGGATGTGAGTGCAGGGACCTATGGAAGGGAGGAGAGGCTGTTGGAACCCACGGAGCTGGAGGTAGATTTGGTGGTGAACCCCTTGCTATGGGCTTGAGGAACTCAACTTGGGTCTTCTGCAAGAACAGAGCACACTTACCGCCTGAGCCATCTCTTCAGCCCCCTATTTCATATTTTTACATAAGAGGAAGCATATTTGTATCTTCAAATCATCACTTAGAAAAGACATGTAACAATAGAAATAAAGAACCTAAACAATTAGCATCAATATTTTGGTATATAGTTGTAACTAACTGTCCCCTTATAAACATATGTATATATAATTATATATCTAGTAAAAAGGTATGTTCTCCATGTACATGTGCATTGTTATTAATTTTCTTTACTGACCATTAAAAGTTCTCTATTGGGTGAGCATACTTCAGTCAAGTTGATAAAAGGCCATGGAGAACAATCAGAAAACAACTGCTTGGGTTTAAAAAGGCTTTGCCGGGGAAGCCCTGAGGAGAGAAAAAGCACCAACACTGGTTTTTACTTAGACCGTCTTCTCTGAAGACTAACTTTTCCTCCACCTGCAACTGTCAAGAGCCCAGCCCCATCCACTGCCTGAAGTGTTTCCCTAGCTCCTAGGCTGCTATTTTAAAAGCTACAGCATTCCCTTACATGAAGTACGAATAAGTCACGCCAAAGCTTTTTAGAGAAAACTAATGAAGCTTGAAATCCAATCTGTTTAAAAAATATTTCTGAAGATTAAGCAAAACGCACCAGATTTTTTTGAGTCTACAGTGTGTTCTTGGCCTCAAAGAAACTTCGGATGTTCTTTTGAAACCTTAAAAATCCTTAAACACGTTGTTTGACACTGTAATTCATTTGTAGTAAAAACTATGTTTACTTCCTCCTCGTCATAAAGTGAATTAGATAACACCTATACCTACTCAGAGAAATAAAGTCTATATATCAAACTACAGGTCTATGTACCAGTGAGAAAGCTCAGTGGGTGAAGATGCTAACCACTGAGAGTCACTACCTACTTTCCATCCCAGAACTCTCATGGTGGAACGAGAGAAAGGACTGCTCCAGTGAGTGCACATGTGCCCTACTCATAAATAAATACTTTTTTTAAAAAATGAAAATTCAAGTTTTCTAAAACATGCCATATAAGCAGGGTGTTAAATACAGATTATAATTACCTTATTAAGTAATTAATTTTCCTTGGTGTTATAATATAACTTAACTATAACGCTACATTATAGCATTCTAGGCCCTTCCAGAACTTAGCTAGCTTCAGTGCTTTTGCTTTTTCTATGGAGCAAATTTTACTTACCTAGAGATCTTTGTGGAACTGAAATAAAAAGCCAGATATTTTGTTTTAATTGGCTTAAGGATCCTATGTTACAAATTAGCCAGTTGTGATATAGTTTAGGGCAAAACATTTAGAGGTTCAAAGGCTGCTGGCCAAATACAATTGTACTTTTTATGTCACAGGTAAAATAATGGAAACCAGCTGGGTGTGGTGGCACAGTCCTTTCATCCCAGCACTCAGGAGGCAGAGGCAGGTGGGTCTCTATGAGTTCAAGGCCAGCCTGGTCTACAGTGTGAATTCCGGGGTGGCCAGAGTTGTTACATAAAGAAAACCCTGTCTCAAAAAACCAAATCATAAATAAATAGAAACAAAAACAAAACCTTAAAAATTGCAAACAGATGAGTCTGGCATGATACTAAAGCTTCCTCTTTACAGTTGCTACAACACGGCTTAGAAATCATGTCTGGTAAGAAAAACACTTTTCTGTAGATGGCATTTTGTGGAAATCAAGAATAGACTTCTTTTTTTTTTTAAAAAAAAAAAAGATAAATATTGCACTGTTTTCTTTATTACATTCTTTGCGGATAATCTTTGGCAAAATAGAAGCCCTTCCAGAAATCATGGACCTGAATGAGAAATCCTTTCTGCCCAGGAGTCCCATTGATGCCACTGGGAATTCTGAGAACGGAACAAACGCTGGACTTGACCCTGTAGTGTTTAAACTGCAACTCTGATTGCTCTTGGTGGCACAGTCTGGCTTCCCACTGAAAGGGCCTGTGGTCTTGGCAGGGATCAGACTTCAGGATAACAGGCTAGTTTTTCCGCTTCTTTTGAAGCAACGGCTGAGACACGTAATGTCTTTTTTCAGGGCTATTTGTATCTTTAAGCACACAGACCTTAAATGGAGTGGTGCAAGAAAGTAAAAAGTAGAGGCAATGAATGGAGGTTTACTTTAGTAATGATTTTCAACCGTCTTCTCCTCCAGTGGCTGCGAATCAGTGATGGGTCCTAAATATGCGGAAGGAAAGACGGCAGACAAAGACAGCAGTTTTTTGTTTGTTTGTTTGTTTTGGGTTTTTGAGGCAGGGTTTCTCTGTGTAGCCCTGCTTATCCTGGAACTCACTCTGTAGACTAGGCTGGCCTCGAACTCAGAAATCCACCTGCCTCTGCCTCCTGAGTGCTGGCATTAAAGGTGTGCGCCACCACGCCCAGCAAGACATCAGTTTTGCAAGTATCAACTGAGCCTCGCTCATGATACATTGCACAAGTGTGGGAAATGGTTACTAGGGACATTCCAGCTCAGTGATAGATGGTTTAATAAGGTGAAATTATTAAATAAAGTTGAGATGGAAAAAAATCTTAAAAAAATAAAAAGCTGGCTGACACAGCTCAGTGGGTAAAGGTACCTGCTACACAAGCCTGGCGCCCATGTTTGCTCCATGGAATGCACAATAAAGGTGGATGAAGAAAACTGACTCCACAAAGCTGTCCTTTGACCTCCACATGTGCATTGTGGCCTGTGCACCTCTCCTCCTATGTATACCAGGCACACACAACAATAATAAGAGGAAATGCTAGTCTTTATTTCCAGATGAGCATGGCACACACAATAATAAGAGGAAATGCTAGTCTTTATTTCCAGATGAGCATGGCAGCTCATGTGTGCAATCCGGGAACTGTGGTGGGAAGAGTGTCATGAATTGGAAACCAGACTTTTTCTGTCACAGTTCCAGGCTGGTCTTGGCTGTGGTGAGCCACTATCTCAAAAGAACAAAACAAAACTAGACAAACCCAATAGGTAAACAACAGCAACAGCAAGTTAGCATGAGAGTGTGTGGAGGGTGGGGGATCTAGTCTTAACTATGAACTTCTACACTTAGCAATTACTACAGTTCAAGACAAACAGAGAGAAGAGGGCCTTGAATCACCCACTGCACAGATTCACTGGGATATTTGAATAACACTGTTATTAAAGCTGTAGCTTTAGCTGTCTTGTGTAGGATGTTTCTGTATATATCCTTTTGTATACTTCATAAACTGCCTATTTACTGCAATGCATAAATAAATATTGCCTTTATATAAGAAAGAGAAAGAAAGGGAAGAAGGAAGAAAGAAAGAGATAGAGAAGGAGAGAGAGAGAGAGAAAGAAAGAGAGAGAGAGAGAGAAAGAAAGAAAGAAAGAAAGAAAGAGAGACAAAAAGGAAACAAAGGGTGGAAGGGGCCAGTTTTTGTTTAGAGGAGACATAAGAGGAAGATAAAGATATAGGATATATTTGAAAATAAAATTGAAACTCTTTTGCAGCCGGGCGTGGTGGCGCATGCCTTTAATCCCAGCACTTGGGAGGCAGAGGCAAGTGGATTTCTGAGTTCGAGGCCAGCCTGGTCTACAGAGTGAGTTCCAGGATAGCCAGGGCTACACAGAGAAACCCTGTCTCAAAAAAACAAACAAACAAACAAACCCCCCCCCAAAAAAATAAAAAACAAAAACAAAAACAAAAAACAAAAAAACCCACCTCCTTTGCTTTAATTTAATGGATTATTAATTGTGCCAACAAACAAACAAACAAAAAAACAAAAAAACCAAAACACTAAAACCAATGCTTTAGAAGTGAGGTGCTTGCTTTTTTGTGGTATAGAAAACATACTGGTACCAGAACTAAAAGTAGTTAAGAGGTTATGTGCAGTTTAATAGCTGGAGCTTCGGAGCTGCTCCCTGGTGGCTGGGTCAACATCCTTTTGTATACTTCATAAACTCTGTAGTTTCCTAGCTACATAAGCGTTTGCAGACAAGTTATCTATTAACTGGCGTCATAACTTACTGCTCTAACAAGGGTGAATTGAAGAGCAGAGTGGACTAAAGGGCCTGGGAGGGCTGTGTAAAGGGCAGGATGTTCTGCTGTGTCAGCTGCAGATGTAGGTTAGACACTTCCTGAGAGTGCAGAGAACATCGGGAGCTATGAACCTGAGAGTCCAAGGACATGTCAGAAAGGTCTCCTGGTGAAACTAGACCGCTTAGGAACTTAATGGTCTCTACCAGTTTTCTTTCTAACGGGTTCAGAACTGTGGGAATGTGTCCTGCTGGGGATGGAACCCAGGGCTTGGTGCATGCTGGTCAAGTGTTCTACCAGTGAGCTAGGTCTGTAGCTTTGTTATGTTTTATAGTATAAATGAAAAATTACCACATTTAATGCCAAGCCAGTCATATAAAATTCATTTTTGTTGTTTTGAGACAGGGTCTCATGTACTCCAGGGGCTTACCTCACACAGCCATATCACTTAAGACAACCTTGAATTTCTGACCTTCCTGCCTCCACCTCCTTTGTAATGCTGGAATTACAAGCTTGTATCACAAGGAGGGGGTTCGTTTTTTTTAAGTTTTATATGCCTCTACACTTAGCAATTGCTAAGTGTGTATATGTATGTATATATATATATATATATATATATATATATATATATACATATATATACACATATGGGAAATATACTTCATATATATATATGGGGAAAATATATATATATATGATATATATGTATATATATGGGAAATATACTTCATATATATATTTGGGGAAAATATATCATATATATGAGAAAATATGTATCATATATGGTGGATATATGATATGTATCAGAAACAATTTTCTGATTTTTATGAGGAATGTAATGCTAAATTTCTTCCCTTCTGCTTGATTTATTTAGCAAATTTTAACTTTCTCCTGCTTATATACTGTTCTTGACACACTTATTTCAGTTTTTCAAGAGATTTCATCCTGCTGGTCATGATGCTACAGGAAGATCTTTGGGTGTAGGGGTGTGAGGATCAGAAACTGAAGGCTGACCCTGAGTACACAGGGCTGAGGGCTGGAGAGATCACTAGGTAGGTAGGGAGTGTGTGCTTCTTTTCCAGAGGACTAGATTCATACCCACACTGGGCAGCTTACAAGTGCCCATAGCTCCAGGGCATCTGACATCCTCTTTTAGTCTCTGTGGGCACTGTGAATGTGACATTCACAGACACACAAACACACATAAATTAAAAAATAAATCTTAAAACAAACAAATAAAAAAAATAGTGATTTTGAGAAACCACCTGGCTTCATGAGGGCCCATTTTTAGAAAAGAAGGAAAGAGGGCTGGAGAGATGGCTCAGAGGTTAAGAGCACTGACTGCTCTTCCAAAGGTCCTGAGTTCAATTCCCAGCAACCACATGGTAGCTCACAACCATCTGTAATGGGATCTAATGTCCTCTTCTGGTGTGTTTGAATACAGTGTATTCAAATACATAAAATAAACTAATAAATATTTCTTAAAAAGAAGGAAAGAAAGAAAGAAAGAAGAATAAACTGATTTTAAATTCATGCTCTCATTGGGTTTGCTTTAGTCTATTCTAAGAAAGAAAGAAAGAAAGAAAGAAAGAAAGAAAGAAAGAAAGAAAGAAAGAAAGAAAGAAAGAAAGAAAGAAAGAAGAAAAAAGAAAAAAAGAAAGAAAGAAAGAAAGAAGAAAAAGAAAGAAAGAAAGAAAGAAAGAAAGAAAGAAAGAAAGAAAGAAAGAAAGAAAGAAAGAAAGAAAGAAAGATAAGCTGACTTTAAATTCATGCTCTCATTGGGTTTGCTTTAGTCTATTCTAAAATTCATGCTTTGTTCACAAGTATGTATGGGTCTCACATGTATGCCTGGTGCCTGCAGAGCTCAGAAGCAGGCATTAGATTCCCTGGAACTGGAGTTACAGACAGTTGTGAACTGCCATGTGGGTGCTGGGAATTGAACCTGGATCCTCTAGAAGAATAAACAGTGTGTTCCACAGCTGAGCCCAGCTCCTTTAGTTTATTTTACAGGGATGTTAAGCCTCCCTTTGTTTTCTGTTCGGATACATGTGCTTTCTCTATTAGTTGTGTTGACGATGATTGGCAGGAAGCAAACCCAAGGGCGTGTGGAGAGTGGTGAAAGTCCATTTAAACAAGAAGAGAGGTTCTCCTTCCTCCCCAGCCCCTCCCTGCCTCAACTCCAGCACTTGCCTCCTCAGATCTTCCCACAGGATTCTCGGGGACTCACAGAAGTGTGCTCTACCAGCCTTGCAGGGAATTGCAAAGCTTTTTTCCCTAAAAGTACAACCCCACTCTCCTAGAAAGCCACTATCTGGTCACCTCTTGTGATTCGCTAGAGCTATTTGTTACCATCTCATCCTGTTCAGGCCGTATTTGGGCTCATATCACCGTATCACCTCATATACTTACTTGTCAGGGATGGACTTCAGAAATCTCTGCAAATACCGAAGTCCCCAGGCACTCAAGTCCCCTCCACAATAGCATAGCATTTGCAGGTAACCTTCACACATCCTTCCACATAACTTTAAATCACCTCTAGGTGAGTTATACTACATAATAAAATGTGCATTCTGTGTAAATGGTTGTATTGTATTATTTAGGGAATGAAAGAAAACGTCTGCAAATGTTCAAGATAGATGCTGCGTTTTTTCTGCCAGATACTTCTAGTCTGTGATTGGTTGACTCTGTGTGAAACTCGAATACTGAGGGCCACTGTGTCTTAAAATCAGTTTTCCAACATACATAGCATTGGAATTTGGTCCATACTCACGAAGCCGGGTATTTCACATTCTGGGGCCAGGTTTAAGCATTTTAACTCTGGTCTGCTTGTCATCAGGCTGTTTACTTCCCTCTGTGTCCATGCCTTAGCGGGACCCTTCGATTGTAGGACAGTGCAGGTTGTTTTTTTTGCCTGTCAAGACTGAAAAGCAATAGTTATCCCAACGTCAGAGCAAAAGCCAGCAAGGGCTTCCGTTATGGTAGTTTGGGGCAGTTCCAACTGGACTTCTGTTTCTATTACTATAACTATTAATATTATTTTAGTGAGACAGGGTCTCGTGTATCCCAGGTGGCCTCAAACTCACTATGTAGCTGAAGAGGACTTTGAACTTCTAATCCTCTTTTCTCTACCTCCTGAGTTCCTGAGTGCTAGGGCTACACTCCCTCTTTGTGGGGTGCTGGGATGGAAACCAGTGTTTCTGGCCTGCTAGGCTCGCATTGCACCAAGCGAGCCACCCTCCTAGCCTCCAACTGGAGCCTTTACATGTTTTCAAATGTTCATTGCCTGCTGTGTGTGTGTGTGTGTGTGTGTGTGTGTGTGTGTGTACACTATCAGTTTATGTCTTTTGTAAATAGTTCAGTAGGACTGTTATTTTCTCTCGACTTACGAGAATTTTTTATATACATTACTGATATTAACTTCTGTTTCTTTTTTTTTCTTTTTCTTTTTCTTTTTTGGTTTTTCGAGACAGGGTTCCTCTGTGTAGCTCTGGCTGTGTTGGAACTCACTTTGTAGACCAGGCTGGCCTCGAACTCAGAAATCCACCTGCCTCTGCCTCCCGAGTGCTGGGATTATAACTTCTGTTTCTTATACCATTTCTTTTTGTTTTGTTTTGTTTTAGTCTGCCATTGATCTTCCAACTTTGTTTATGGTGTCTTTTGCCAAAATGAGTTTGAAATTTTTAGGTCGTTGTATCTGTCAGTCTTTTCTTCTGTGCTCTCTGGGCTGTTCTGTGTTTGGATTCCTATGGGATGGCAATGTGGTAGAAGGGTTAGGAACTGGGCAGACCTTCTTCGTTCCCTATGCAGTGCTAGGGATTGAACCCAGGGCCTTATGCACACTAGACAAACAGTCTACCCCTGAGCTGTGTCCCCATCCCCAGAGAACTGACTTTTAATTAAGTAGTAATGTGACTCTGGGCCAATCTGGGTTGTTTTGTTTTGTTTTGTTTTTTCACCTATAACATTGGTTAAGCTTGAAGTGAGACAACTTCTTCCTGATTAGTGACAATTCACAGATTTTACTCCCCACCCTCCGTGTTGGATTATTTTCTAGACAGGGTTTCTCTGAATAACCCTGACTGTCCTGGAACTCACTTTGTAGACCAGAACTCACAGAGATCCATCTGCCTCTGCCTTATGAGTGCTAGAGAGCTTTTCTTTGATTTTTAAAATTATTTTATTATTTTAAAAAAGATGATAGTGTTTATTTTTTTTCATTTTTAACATAAAAAAAATAAGATAAAGTTAAAACCATTGTATTGAAGTTGGATCAGACAAGCCAACAGAGAAATAAGAGACAGGGTTTCTCTGTGTAGCCCTAGGTGTCCTGGAATTCACTCTGTAGACCAGGCTGGCCTCGAACTCAAAAATCTGCCTGCCTCTGTCTCCTGAGTGCTGAGATTAAAGGTGTGCACCACTACTGCCTTGTTTAAGAACAGACCAGACAGTCTCTTTGAGTAGACCAGATAGCCTCCACAAAGACAAATATTTCTTATTTGCCTATCAGCATTTTTAGAGTGTAATATCTAGTTACTTCCAGAATTATTAAGTCTACTAAATTTTAAATTTCTGAATTAAAAAAATAAATTTTTATATAAAACATGATGAGTTAATACCTTCTCCTACAAGTGATAGACTTTCTTTTCTTTTCTCTTCTTTTCTTTTCTTCTCTTCTCTTTTCTCTCTTTCTCTCTCTTTCTTTCTTTCTCTCTCTCTTTCTTTCTTTCTTTTTTAAATGTTCTGCTTTTAATATAGAATTGAAAATGTCCATACTGTGTTTGTCCCTTTTAGTCACTGGGACCAATACTTGAGATAAACAACTTATGAGACATAAGAATTATTTTACCTCAGTAGTGTCAGTCCACAGACAGTTGCCGCCATTGCTTTGGGCCTGAGGGCAGGCAGAACATTGTGGCAGAGACACATGATGCAGGAAATCTCCTTACCTCATAGCTGCTGGGAATCAGAGACAGGCAAGGAAAGAGAGTCCAGGGACCAGATGTACTCCTTAAACACTCTCTCGTGGCCTTGTTACTTCAACTAGGCCCCACCCCTGGGGAGTTCACCACTGATAGAGCCCTCAAATCCATCACATGTCAGAAGCCCATCATCTGGCAGGCACACTTTTAACACACAAGCCTTTAAGAGTCAGATGCTAATACAATGCTATGTAACTGTAAGTCAATGTATGTTTAATATGGCTTATGCTATTCTAAATACAATAATAGTGGTATTTTAGTCATGTGGTGCTTACAGTATGCTTTCATGGCCATTATTTTATTTGCAACTTGGAGTGCCTGTATAACATCCATATAAACAAGGCTGTTTTCCCATTTAAATTCCACACATGAGAAAATTAAGTGGTTTTTCTATGGCTCTCAACTAGTAAGTGTTGGGGACAATCTCTGAACTTTTATGCAAGATGACCATAATGATAAGAAAGATTTAATTGGTTATGTTACTTTACTACAACAGATGAAGTAGAAATATCAGCTGTCGAAAAGCAGTGGTGGTGCACAGCTTTAGCCTCAGCTCTTGGGAGGCATAAGTAGATGGATCTCTGTGAGTTCAAGGCCAGCCTGGTCTACACAGCAAGTACCATGACAGCCAGGGCTACACAGAGAGACCCTGTTTCAAAAACAAAAACAACAGCAACAAAAAAGTAAATGAAGTGAGAGCAGTACAGAAAGGTGCTTCTCGCTCTCAGAAGACTAAGGCAAAAACATGGACGTTTCGAAACCAGCCTGTGCTACGCGGGGAGACGCCCTCCCCCCATCTAAAAAGGAAAAATACGTATAAAAAAGAAATGTAATTATTTGAAATCCATAGACAAAGTACTTGAAAAGCCTGAGAACCATTTCTTCCCCACATGTTTGCATTTGCATACAGAAGTATAAACAAACATCCTGTGGAAGAAAGCGGCACTTCTAATAATGCAGCAGGAAAATGAATGATGTGCTATGCAAAGCTCTGTGTAAGAAAATACAAAACCTGCAAGAGAGGAACGGGAGGTGGGAAGAAATTAAGCAGCTGCCATGGAAGGAAACCGGAGGGAAAAAAATCAGAGTAATTGATTAAAAGCTAAGAACGTGAAAGTATACTTACGGTCGATGGGGGATGGTTGACATTAATTTAAAATAGAAATAAAGAGATTGGATGGTGGAAACGGGAAAGAGATGAAACGTTTAAAATTATGCTGCTGTTTGGATCAGCTGTGTGGAAGGAAATGTGCAGGCTATTTCCAGAAAATAAATGTATCTGTCAGAGCAAAAAGTAAGTTTAGTAAAGCACGTTCAGAATGATTCCAGAAGACCCAGTTGAGGGAGATCAGTTTCCAGACACTGATTAAGCCAGATTTTGATGAGGTTCATCCAGGGTAACAGTTATGGCATGCCAGCCTCTGACAGATGGGGGATTCACCCTTTCCGATAGGCACAATATAAGGCTTAACTACAGAATAGCTTTAAAATTTTACCTACTGTTTTAGAGCAGAAAATTTAGCTACTTATTACACCTCAAATTATTATTATTGCCTAAGCATTTGCTATTTTTCTGGTATTTTAATGCTAAGTAGATTTTTTTAGAATAAAATACTATAGGAAAACTTTTAATTCATGAAATATAGATTTAAGTAGGAAAAGAGTAATTTTGTTGCTTAAAGAAAGATTTGTTTTATTTGTCGCCTTGCTTATAATGGCAAGCCTACACAGATGGGGAATGCATGTCCGTATTTAAGCTTTTGTTGCTTTAATACTGCTGAAATTTGCGAAGACATTCGTACAGTAATGTGATAGAAATAGACCATGATTCATACCAGGGAGAAGCGGGTTAGAAAGGAAGCAGAGAAAGGTGGAAATGATGAGGATGATCGCTCCAGCATGGAGGACAGTTTGGATTTCACATTTATCACCCTATAGAATCACTTGTCTGCTTTCATTCTCAACACTCCCTGCTTTGGAAGATAGACCATAGCAGTCCTAGCACTGGGGGGACCTTGGTGTGTTACCAGTTTATTTTAAGTCACCATTAACTCTAGCTAACACTCCCGACTCTGCCAAGGAACATGCAGAGCACTCACACTCGACTAGCTAGTCCACTCCGCACTGCCGATCGATCGATCGATCGACAACCATGTAGTGGGTATCAGAGTCCCCACTCCAAAGGGAACACTCAAATGTATGCTGGCAGCTATTGAGGAACTTGGCCCTAACCCCCAATAGCCATGGTTCTGATTCAGTTCTGTTTCAGAAGTCACACAGACAATCCCTAGGCACTGATTATTGTCACCTCACATTAAAAATATTCATAGGTACCTGAAATTTAGACTTGTAACTTACAAATGAATAGAATAGAAGAAAAAGATTAACAAGTGTGTGTAACCGTTCTCCCCCCCCCCATCCATACCTTCTCTTTCCCAGTTTCAGTTATCCGTAGTCAAATGTGGTCTGAAAATACTGATGGGATTTCTAGAAGTGACCAGCTCTTACATTTTCAGCCGTGTGCTGGTCTGCTTTGTCCTGATGGGCATATAAATCACTCTTTTGCCCAGTGTATTCCCATAATATGCAGTATCCACCCATTAGCCACATTAGTGATACCACTGATTTGTCATGGGTCTCAGTGCCTGTCTGTGTTCAAGGAAAACCTTACTGATAGGCCATCACTGTCACCTTGTTTATCTCCCTTTGTCTCAGCATGCCAGCTGTATGTGTTGGGTGTTTTGTTTTGTTTTGTTTTTGACATAGTGTCCTATTACATCGCCCTGAGTGGCCTACATTCTGCTTTTGCCTTGTGAGTCTGGGGTTACAGGCATGTTCTGCTGCACTATGCTATCTTGTAGGAATTTTACCATCCTCCATCATCACAAATGTAACACAAGACAATTAGAAAAACTTCATTCACATAGCTTTAAAAAAAAAATTGCATGCTATTTGTGTTCCTCTGCATGTGCATATATGTGTGCAGAGGCCCAAAGACAACTTTTTTTTAATTAGATATTTTCTTTATTTACATTTCAAATGTTATCCCCTCTCCTGGTTTCCCCTCTAGAAACCTTCTATCCTCCTCCCCCCTTCCCCTGCTCACCACTCCAGCTTCCTGGCCCTGACATTCCCCTACACTGGGGCATAGAGCCTTCACAGGACCAAGGGCCTCTACTCCCATTGATGACCAACTAGGCCATCCTCTGCTACATATGCTGCTGGAGTCATGAGTCCCACCATGTGTACTCTTTGGTTGGTGGTTTTGTCCCTGGGAGCTCTGGGGGTACTGGTTAGTTCATATTGTTGTTCTTCCTATGGGGCTGCAAACCCCTTCAGCTCCTTGGGTCCTTTTTCTAGCTCCTCCATTGGGGACCCTGTGCTCCATCCAATGGTTGGCTGTGAGTATCCATCTCTGTATTTGTCAGGCACTAGTAGAGCCTCTCAGGAGACAGCTATAACAGGCTTCTGTCAGCAAGCACTTGTTGGCATCCACAATAGTCTGGGTTTGGTGACTGTGGGATGGATCTCCAGGTGGGGCAGTCTCTGGATGGTCATTCCTTCAGTCTCTGCTCCACACTTTGTAACTCCTTCTATGAGTATTTTGTTCCCCCTTCTAAGAAGAATCGAAGTATCCTTTGGTCTTCCTTCTTCTAGAGTTTCATGTGGTTTGTAAATTGTATCTTGGGTATTCTGAGCTTTTGGGCTAATATCCACTTATCAATGAGTACATACCATGTCTGTTCTTTTGTGATTGTGTTACCTCACTCAGGATGATATTTTCTATTTCCATCCATTTGCCTAAGAACTTCATGAATTCATTGTTTTTAATAGCTGAGTAGTAATCCATTGTGTAAATGTACCACATTTTCTGCATTCATTACTCTGGTGAGGGACATCTGGACTCTTTCCAGCTTTTGGCTATTATAAATGAGGTTGCTATGAACATAATGGAGCATGTGCCGAGGACAACTTTTGAGAGCTGTGTCTCTCATGAGTCCCGGGGGTTGGATCGGAGCCAACAATCAGGCTTGGGGACAGGCACTTTTACCCTCAGAGCCATCCCGCAGGACCTTACATGATTTTCATTGTTATGTATTGTCACGATTAACTTATTGTCCCTGATCTTTTAATGCCCTTAATCTATAAAGTAGACTTTCTCATCAGTATGTATGTACATGAAAAGCAATACATTCAAGGTTGGGACTGTATGGTACGTGTTTTAGGCATTGCTAAAATTTTGGGAATGTTTCTGTGCATGAGAGGCGACTGTTGTACTGTTGGGGAAACTCCAAAAACTTTTATGGAAACCTTTTTACTAATAGTCTTCCCCTGTAATTCATAAAATGTTAACAAATCTTTTTTTTTGTTGTTATGGGAAGGGGAATTCTATTTCCAAAGTATTATTAACAAATCCTGGTATTGGTTCCTGCAGGTCCTGGGCTGTCACTCTGACCTCCTGCCCTTGCTCTATTAAGGGGCCAAGAGGGAAGTGAAAAGAGGAAACTTGAATCTCTATTAAAAAAAAAAAAAAAAAAACTGTCATGAGCCTAGACTTATTTTGACCTAGACTTGCTTTTAATCTAACCCCTTGGTGGTCAGAAGATTCAGTCTCCTAAACTCATCACACACACACACACACACACACACACACACACACACACACACACACACACATACACACACACACACACACACACACACTCACACAGAGGTATGTAATACAGAAAACTTTGGCTATAGATGACTAATTCTGTGTCAAAGGCTGAGAAAAACAGAGTGATTGTCTCAGGCTTCTCCTTGCACTCTGCCCATGTCACTTCTCCAGTGCTTGCACATTATAAATGCCTGGCTGATGTGGAGCCATGGCAGAGCATCTTTTTTGTTTGTTTGTTTGTTTTTGAGACAGGGTTTCTCTGTATAGCCCTGGCTGTCCTCGAACTCACTTTGTAGACCAGGCTGGCCTCGAACTCAGAAATTCCCCTGCCTCTGCCTCCTGAGTACTGGGATTAAAGGTGTGTGTGCCACCACGCCCCAAGGCAGAGCATCTTTTAACAAATCAAGCAAATCAACAAATGCCAGTACCAATGCCCTCCCTCTGGTCCATTTTTCTGGTGGGTTGTATAAGCATTCTTTGGAATGCTAGAGGCCTCACAAATGTTATTCTAATGAAGTGGCTTATCTCCATCTCCTCCTCAGCCCTGGGTGAGAAGGGGGATCACAAAGAATGTCTCCCTGTGTTTCTCAGAGAGTGACAATGGGGAAGCTGAACTGCTATCAACAGGTCACTCTTGAAGGTGGTCCTAGAGGCCAGTTTACCACTACAGAGTCACAACAAGATACCCTTGCTAAAGGTGAAGTTTTAGTTTTCTGTTTCATCATAAATGAAAAGCTCAGCCAGTCTTTCTTTAGTTCAAGGTCCTGTGAGAGGATTTTTAATGAAAACGAATTGCTAAAGCACAGAACAAGTGTGTTTATGAGAAAGCCCAGATAGAAGACTTGGCTAATTCTGTGTGTCTGTTCACATTAGAGCTAAACAGTGCTGAGTAACAAAGACTGGTCATTTGTCATTACTGAATACCTGATTATAAACGGAGCAGCCATTTCACAGATACAGAACGTCTGGGAAACACTTCATAAGGGTTTATTAAAGAAACATTTGACCAAATAGGCAAAGTGGATCCTGACTTCAAACTCATGGGCTAGTTGAGCATTTTCCTTAAAATTATGAGCAATGTTATTATAGCTCTGTCTCAGCTGAACAGGACATATGAAAACATGCATCATTCTTGGGGATCATTCTACTGCATAATCAGAACTTGGGTAACGGTTGAATGGGGACATTTGTTGCCTGCATTCCTGTTCTCCTGTACTGTTCTAAGGAGGGAGGGAGGCTCATTCTCTAGTCACTAGGCGTCGACATATGCTATCTTCATTTTCTCCTTCTACTAAAAGCTGCTTTAGAGATCTGATGAATTAGGTATAAATGACTACTGTTAAGGCTTAAAATATTACCTTTCCTGGGATTATGGCTTTGCTCTAGAGAAATAAACCCCGAGGGAATAAATGCAACTGACAGAGTTTCAGGTGAGTTAAGGCGGCAGGCGACTCTTAGTCAGAGTGGTAGTCACAATAGCCCCCAGCAGGAATTTACATTTAAAAAGGCTAGGGCCAGGGCAAGTTTTAACCTAGAGATGGGGTTTCATGTTATTTAGGCTGGGGTTAGGTTTGTTTCAATCTGTCCTACTACCCCTTTCCTCACATGGTGCTGTAGATCAAACCCAGGGCATGGGTTCTACTATTGAACTACATAGGGAGTTACATTTAGTAGGGTCTAAAGCTACAGGATGCAGTAGTACTGGAATCCAAGGAGTCAACCTGAGTTCTCACTGGATGGAAGCTGCTTCATCCAGGACACTTTAGGATAGTGACCTTTTGATCATAGCCTTGCCATTGAGCTCTGATCAAACTCCAAACATTTTCCAAAGATGGTGTAAAACAAAACTTTCTCATGTCCGTTGAAACAGTCTGTACAAATACGCTGTTTTTAAAATATACAGTGGTTAAGATCCCTATTAGTATAAAATAGAGTCCCAAGTTGAAATGACTAGTTCTGCCATTCCTGGGGCTGTCATCGAGTGTTTTCAGAGACTGCTCCGAAACCCTGGTACCACTGTCCTCTATGGTAAGAATCTAACGCTCGTGTGGGTTAATTCTAGTAGTTTTGGGTGTAGCTAAAATGCTTCCACTTCTATTCAAAATGACTTGAATATCTTTGGAATTATTCCAAGTATTTGTCTCTGGCGTAGAACTCGCTTTAGTAAATAATTCTTTGGTGGACTTCGTGAACTCTTTCCCTTGGATGCAAGCCAAAACTCATCTGTAAGGCATATAGCTTTTTATTCAAAGTTGGTGATGAATAATTATCTCTGGGCTACAGACGGAAGAACTGAACCAGTGGCTTGAAGGACCCAGAGGCTAATTACCATCCCTGTGCATAGTTAATACAGCAGAGTGGGGGTGGACTATGGTTTGCCCAGAATCTATTCCATTCCCTCGGATAAAACAAGGATGTTCTGTCTGCTAACATACTTAAAGCAGTAACTGTAAAAAACGGCAATGTTATGGTTGAAGCTTTCTAAGCCATATGTGTTGACAGAATGCTTAAGTCTCTCTCTTGCAATAAACGCAAACCCTGCCAGGCAGAACTAGCAGGGCCAGCGCGACTGAACGACTGCACGCCCGAAAGCGTAGGGGCTGGAAGGCTTCGCAGCGCTCGGAGTGCATCCAATGTTTCCTCTAACAAAAGGCACCGTCTTGAGGCAATTTCGCGGGCCACGCTCCCCCCCCTCCCAGCATCAGCTTTGTCTCCTCGGAGGGGGCCCCCAGCCGCGTCGCCGCTTGCAGCAAGCTCGGAGGCCGGCCCGGCGTGGGAAGAAGCTGCACGGAGCAGCGGCGGTGGTTTCCTGCAACCTGAGCGTGCCATTAGAGGCTGTCGGAGTGCTGCCGCTGAAAGGGATACCTGCTGCCTGGAAATCGGGGCTGCACTCGAACAACCTCTTTGCACCGATTACGGTCGTACAAAGAAACTCGATCGCCCGGGGCCGCGGAGGCCTCGCGGGGTCGTGGGGAGCGGAGGGGAGCCCGGCGGCCCGGGGCCTCGGGAGGGTAGGGGGCGGGCCTCCCGCCGCGCGCCTCCCCGCCAGCCCGCGGTCCCCCCCACCCCGGCCCGCGCCCCCCGCCGCCGACGTCGGCCGCGTAGAGCCCGTGCGCGCTGACTGGCTCGCGCCGGCCTTCGCCGGGCTGTGGGCGGTTGGGGCGCCCCCGCGGGAGGCCGCCCCGCCCCCGTCGCCTCCGCCGCCGCCGCCGCGCGCAGCCTCGGCCCCCTTAGCCGCCGGGGCGGTGGCGCTGTTGCCGCCGCGGCCTGTGAAGCAGAGACTCCCTCCACCCCGGCCCGGCCCGGGTCCGCCTCCTCCTTTCTCTCCTCCGCCTCGCCTCCCTTCTCCGTCTCCCGCTCGAGAGTGAAGGTGGCGCGGCGGCGCGCGACGCAGCCTGGGCCCCCGGCGCGGGCCCGCGAGCTCCCGAGGAGACCGCGCCGCCGCGGCCGCGACTGCGACCGCGACCGCGACTGCGACTGCGACTGCGACCGCGGGGAAGGAGGACGGAGGAGAGCGCAGGGACGGCGGCGGGAAGCCCGGAGGATTCGAGCGCGAGCGGCAGAGACAGGGCCGGCCGGTCGGACCGCCCGACGGACGGTCGCCTTCCAGCCTGCGCGGCCGGTCGGCTCCGGCTCGGGGCGGCGGGGACCGGGCGGGCGCAGGGCGCGGCCGGCGCACTCGAGACAATACCCGCGCGGCGCGGCTGTGGGGGCGGAGGCCTAGCGCGGCCCAGGCCCGCCGAGCTCCGCGTCCTCGCCCCCCGTGGGCCGCGCGAGGTCCCGCGGCTCGGGGCGGGCGCCGTCCCCTCCCCCTCGGCGGCGCGGCGCAGCGCGGCGCAGCGCGCCGCCCCGGGGTTCCGGGTTCCCGGGCCCCGAGTTGGAGCCTGCTTTTCACCCAGGCAGGAAGTGAGTTTCGCACGGCAATTCCGGGCGGTGTCACGAGTGAAAAGTTTTTTCCTTCGGCGGAGGAGCGAGCCGGGGCTGGGAAACTCCTGACACAAGTCGCGAGCAGGAAGCCAACCCGCACCCCAGCCCCCACCGGAGCAGCCGCCGCACTGCTGCGGGCGGGCGGGCCGGGCAGGCGGGCGGCAGCTCCACATCCGCCTCGTCCTCGCGGGAGCCTCGGCGGGGCCCGGAGCCACTGAGGAAGGGCAGGGAACCATGTCAAGCCGAGCCTCGGGACGGCTGCCCTGAGACACCCGGAGAGGTAATTTCTTTCTTTCTTTTTTTCTTTTACGGGAAGCGTCGAACCAAGTTCGTGGGCCGGAAGCGACGGTACTTTAAGTCCACTTCGCTCTGCCCGACTCGTCTCCCTTCTTTCTCCCGCGCCTTGGCATTTTAGCCGCCGACTAGTAGAACTGATTTCTCCCCCTCGCCCCGTCTACCGTCTGGATTCCTTTCTTTTAAAGATGGGGATTGTAAGAATGCGGTGGGACGAAAAGTTTTTCAGCCATCGGAAGAAAGAGTTCCTTTGTTGAGCAGGAGGGCCAGGAGTTTTAGTGCTCCGGGACGTATACAATGTATATCGAGTTGCTGAGGCTGGCAACTTTTGTCTCCGAAGAAAGTTGAGGCTTCTGGCTGCCGGGAGTGATTGAGTCGCTCTCCCTGAGATGGCTGCCACATTTGTTTATGTTGGTGCCGACTGTTTTGGTTTTCGCGTTAATCCTCCGCGGAGGTCCTTTCGGTAGAACTGCGTCTGGTTCTTTGGACTTCAGAAACCGGCTGCCTGCCATTCCCGATTGCTTTTTCTGGACGGCGAAGGCGCCGCTTGTAGTAAGTCGTGCGTTCTTTTCCGTCAGTAGCTTACAATGCTTGTTTGGTTACTTGATTGAAGATGAGTAGCTGCTAGATTTTTCTTGAAACTGGCGTTCTAGGAAACAGAATGTCGTAAAGATTAGGGATAGGGACGGAGAAGGATATGGCTACAAAAACAAAACAAAACGCCAAACACCTGCAAGTAGTTGATTGGTCAGAACTTATATGCAGTTCCGATTAGGAACAACATCGGAAGGGAAGCGAAATAAAACCCTTAAGATTTTCGGGAGAGTCACACTATGCGGAAAAAGTGGCGCTGTTTTGCAGCTGTATGTGTGTTGGCCCATCTGTTTTTGTTTGCTTCTGCCTAATAAGAGATAGATACGGACTGTTCGGGCAGGAATTCGTGAAACATGGCAGACATTCCACCAGTCAGACTTAGGAACGCTTCTGAACCCATGGAGTTTTCTGTATGGGTAGAACTAATTTTGGTTGCAGTAAACCCTGCTGTCTTTTCCCTTAGTAGTGTTTCAATTGTGTCTTTTAAAGTTTATTTTGCTCCCCCCTCCCCCAAGTACTTCTGTGGTAAGGGAGGTGACAGATAATACTGTATTTTAAATAAATATTTACTATAGGTAGATGTAGCTTAAGCTTAAATTGATGTTTAATCAGATGTTACCAAAATAATTACCAGAAACCTGAGGAAAAAGAGTTGACTTCCTTTAGTTGGAAAGAGGAAAGGTAGGATTTAAAGATGAGGACCAAGTGAGCTCACAACTTGTTCATGGCTGTTTGGCTTCCATTAAGTACATTTCAAAAGGAGAGTCGTCCCAGTATTTATGTTGTTATTAGGGCCTGGTCTCTGGAGGTTTTGTTTTCATTTTTATTTTATTGGTGAGATTTGTCAACCATCAATCTCTTTCTGTTAAAAGTCAGATTGCTTTATGAAGGAGTTTAAAGTGCATACCTGGTGGACTTTATGATTTGGGGACATATAATTAGGCAGCAAAAGAGGTTAATCTTGAGCATATGAAAGAGGGAAACAAAATAAATGACATTGAACTTCGCTTTCCTTTTATGGATTCTACTTGGCTTCAGCCTCAGAGCCTTAATAGAGCAAGTCTTTTAGAGAATGAACACTTTGCAAAGATGTTTTTGTGACATTCCGTTTTGTATAAAGTATTATGTCACTTGAAAATGCCTATTTAACACCCCTACCCCTTAAGGAAATAGGTTATTTTTGAAAGAGTAGTGTGTTTAGATTTTGACATGTTGAAAATGAGATGTTCTACCTTTGTGAACCTTTGATTCTCTTTTTCCTCAACAAGGCACTTATTTTGCAGTTAAAATTGGGTAAATTTAGCATCAAGTTAGCTTAATGAATTTTAGGTTTTATACTATTCTCAAGGAATATTTTTGGAGTCTTGTTTAAAATGAAGCAATGGATTGAAAAGAGATTTCTTACTTAAAAGACAGTAATTTGAAGTCTTTTCTGAATGGCCTTAAAATTTATGTATTTTCAGCCTTGTGTGAGGGGAAGCCTCCCCTTCCTGATTAAATTGTGAGATAAAATACTTCCAGAGGGTTTGCCTGCATTGCAGAGAGGCTTGTTAAAGAAAACAATCATGAGCTTTCAAAGCTTCACCTGGTTCAGTATTAAGACGATTCCTTGCCATTTAAGAACAAGCTATTTTTGTCAATGTCATGTATAAAATGCTTCAAGAGATTTAAGAATGCAAACAGTTTTTATTGTGCTGTTTTTAACTAAGTAATAACTATAGAGATATTTTACACTTATTATTGGTAATAAACCTCTGAAATTTGGTTGTTTTAGACATTATATATATTTTTTATTTTTGACTCTTTTCATTTCAAAAATACTTTATAGTAAACACCATCTACCAAGGACCATTCTTTAGATCCTGAGAAAATTAGGTACTTATTTGGGCATTTATTTGAAATAATTGCTTATCAATAATATGATTTTAGAGTTTCAGTTCCTATTTATTATAGGAAAAGATTAGGGCAATCTTTACAAAATATCTGTGATTATACAGAATTTAGTGAGTTGGATAGCAAATGCATTTCTTAATAATTGTTGATATTTAGAGTTTCTTTAAATACACCTACTTTGTTGCTTCCATTCTAATCATGACTCTGTCTTATTCATCCATTTTTTTGTTTTGTTTGTTGTTGAACAACCACCCACAACACAGAATGGCTTTCTCACTTCCTTTCTTGACAGCAGTGTTACACTTTCTTAACTGTTCATAATAGATTAATTCTTTTTTGTTTGTTTGTTTTTTTCAAGACAGGGTTTCTCTGTATAGCCCTGGCTGTCATGGAACTCACTTTGTAGACCAGGCTGGCCTCAAACTCAGAAATCCGCCTGCCTCTGCCTCCCGGGTGCTGGGATTAAAGGCATGCGCCACCATGCCCAGCAATAGATTAATTCTTGAATGCACATTATTTTTGTTGGAGTACAAAATGTATATATGCATTCTGTTCTGAGCTACCTACATTTGAATTAGGGGAATTTCATTTTTCCTTCACACGTATTCTCTCCTTCCTCAGCACTGGTCTTACCTCCTCTCATTGTACTTCATTTTTCAGGTTTACAGTTTTATCTTTCTCCTCTCTTGGGTTTCCTAATTTTAAAGCCTGCCATTACTCAACTCTCTCTTCTAATTCCTTTTTTTTTGAATTTTTCTTTTATTAATGTGCTAGTTTATCAAATTTTTCCATGTTCATCAAAAATCTAGTTATATTTTGCTTTGCCTCTTTTTTTCAAAGTTCCTTAGGCCATGCATTTCTCCTCAAAGTGTTTGAAATATGAGACAAAATAATTGATTTGATCAGTCTGTTTAATTCTGATAATGTTTGCATTCCAGCTCAGTGTTTATTCATGTTTATTAGTATACCACTTTGTTTTATGCTGTATCATTTTTCTTGTCCTGCCTCAGTGTCTATGCAGTCAGACTTTTACAGTTGTGTGCCTTTGTCTCCATCCATAATTGCGTTGCTACTCTACCACATTATTTTTGTCACTTCCAGTTTTGTTCCACTGCATAAAGTCCTTGACATGCATTGTAAATGATAGTGTGAAAGAGAATAGCAAATAAGAACATATGAAAGTAAACAGTGAAATAAAGCCCTACTCAATATGAACTGTATCCATCTATGAATTTAATTGTATAGCACGTTTTAAGAAACCCTAGGAAACAACAAAAATGCATTGTGTAATCAAAATAGGTATAATAATGCCTGTGAAGTTTATTCATGGTGACACTCTTATTCAGATCTTTGTGCATAGTGAGCTATTTCTTGGCTTCTTGGTGTGCTAGAAGGATTGAGAAAGGCACATTGACAGCACCATGAAATTATGACTGATGAGTATTACAGCGAGCGAATGGGAAAATGGAAAGAAGATCGAAGAACTTAGAAAGTACAGATGTTCTGAACTTATGATGGGACGGCATTGCGTGCCGACAAACTGATCATAGCTGGAACTAATCAAGAGTGTACTCGTTTTAGCACACCTACCAAGTGTGATGGCTTAGGTTAGACTCCTTACCCATGCCCAGAACACTTCCTAACCCTGCAAAGTCAGCTCACACAAAGCTTAATTTATAGCAGGTGTTCAGGATCTCCTGTAATTTATTGAGTACCTGTATCAAAAGAACTTTGGCAACCCAGTTCACTATAGGGTATTATTGATTCTCCTGATTTTTTTTTTTTTTTTTGTGGTTTCTGAGAAACACCATACCTTGGATTACTGGTTGAAGGAAGTGATCAAAATTAGCTGGGCAGTGGTGGCACACGCCTTTAATCCCAGCATTTGGGAGGCGGAGGCAGGCGGATTTCTGAGTTCGAGGCCAGCCTGGTCTACAGAGTGAGTTCCAGGACAGCCAAGGCTACACAGAAAAACCCTATCTGGAAAAACCAAAAAAAAAAAAAAAAAAAAGAGTGATCAAAATTTTAAATAGCTGTGCTGAGTGTGTATCACTTATGCACTGTAAAGTGAAATAGCCATGAATTGCACCTTGTTATTCAGACCAGTTGTAATCTGAACTACTTGTTTTGGGACGGAATGCTGTCTTTACATTCATTTGCAGGTTGACGGAGTCTCTCTGTTATAATGTATGATTGTGAGAAATAGTAGCAGTTTTAAGATTATTTGGTGTTTTGATCTTAGAATTTCCAGTACTTCTACAAACTGAGATCCTCTACTAGTTTGGATTTGTGTCAGCTATTGATTACTAATTTTTTTTAAAAGATTTATTTATTTATTTATTTATTATATGTAAGTACACTGTAGCTGTCTTCAGACACTTCAGAAGAGGGAGTCAGATCTTGTTACAGATGGTTATGAGCCACCATGTGGTTGCTGGGATTTGAACTCCAGATCTTTGGAAGAGCAGTCGGGTGCTCTTACCCACTGAGCCATCTCACCAGCCCTTGATTACTAATCTTGTTAGTAATTAAAATTTAAAAACCATTGCCTGCTAACATTGTTCTAGCAAAAAAAAATTATTTTCCAAAACAAATACAGTTGTGACATGTGGATTGTTTCATGGATATTTAGGTCCCTTATATAAAATGTCATAGTAACATACTGTATATATTCTATTTGTATAGCTCTAAGCCCATTTACTAGAAATATTTTAAGACGACTTTAGATGACTTGTATTACTAAATCCAGTGTAAATACTAAGTAAATGATGCATTGTTTAAGAAATAATGACAAGAAAGAAAAGTATATGTATTCAATACAGATGCAATTTCTCCCTGAGTATTTTCATCGTGGTTGAACTTAGGGATTTTGAGACCTGACTATAATAGAGCAAAAATAGGATGGTTTTGCATTTTTGCAAGTGATTTATGTTGGACTTAGTGTAAAGCATCTCAAATCTCATATCAGATTTTTCCATCTGTTGCAATATGTTGTTTTGATTGAAGTATATGAAGAAAATCTAGCCCATCCAGTTATATTTCTAGGAAAGGGAAGAATGTTTTCAAACACTTGTAGATACTTATGGGGTATTCTGAGTTATGGCAGAATCTTAAGACTTAATCTTCCAGCTCACTCCTTGGTTTTCAGCTCTTAATAATTTGGTTTTTGAAATACAGTTCCTAAGAATTTTTTTTCAAAGAGGTTGGTTTCTGTTCAGCAGTATTTTGTTCTACATATAACCTAGAATCTCTGAGTTATTAATTTTTAAAAATAACTTCTTCCATTTCCTACTTGAAATTTGATCTTGTGCTTGGTAGATCTGTTGTGGTTTTGGGCTTGGTTCAAATATTATATTTCTTTTTTTTCTAGTAGATAAAGTTTTTATTAATGGCCTACCATGTGCCTTATTGATATATCCATCTTCCCAGCACATGTGAATACTTGTTCTTGCTTTGGTACTTGTTAGAAGGGGAGGGTTGTATTAGTGTGTTCAGCTTATGTGTTAGGATGTGTGGATCACTTACTTGGCTTTTTGGTACAGGTGTTTCCTGTTCTGCAGGGGATGCCTTCCTATATCCAGCATCCTGCTGGCTTGTCAGCTTTCCCACAGGACAGATAGCTAGCTATATTGGAGCTTCAGCCATTCTATTATAATTTTGTCTACAAGCTGACTGCTCAGATACAATTCTCCTAATCCTTGCTTTAAAAATCTCAGTATCTTTGGAGATACATTCCATGCTTGTTTTCAGCACCTGCCCCTTACATGTTTAGTGGTAGTTGTACTTGTTTACCTTTTGGCTATAAAAGGTATAAGACTGAGTGGTTGCCTGTAACCACGGAGAGTACCAAGCCCTGTAATTGTATGCCTTTTCTGTCTTAACTAAGCACTTGACATATAGTGTGGTTGTAACTTTTTTTTAAGTTTAATTTTTTTAGTGGTAAATACCAACTTTGAGGGCCTCTACTGCCAGGCAGGTAGTCTACTAGGTGACTATCCCCAGCTCTAATGGCTGTAACCTTTGCTGTTGAAGGTAGAATAACAAAACTAGTGTGAATATCTTCACAATTTTATAGATAGAAGGAACATTCCTTGTTACTGACCTGGAGACAGGGTGTTATATAGCATAGACTAACTCAATTCACTGTGGTAGCTGAGGTTGGTCCTGAACTTCTGATTCCCCTGCTTTTGCTTTCAAAGTGCTTGGGATTATAGGTGTGGACTACTATACTGCTCCTGGCCATATGATGGATTCTTAATGTGGAGTTTAATATATTTATTATTGAGAACTTGTACCTTTTTACTGAAAAGGAAATGTGTGTGTGTGTGTGCCTTACTAGCCTATTTACATTTTGAGCCCATTAAATAAAATAGCACTGAAATACCTCTGCCATGTATTTGATGCCCTAGATGGCTATGAAGTAACTGACAGGTAGGGTGTGTACCCTGCGTGGATGCACTGCACAAAGTGATAGTGTGTCATTTTATTTTAGAATTGTTCATTTCTGGAATTGCCTATCAAATAGTTTTAGACTATGGCTGACTTTAGGTAACTGACTATAGGCTGTGGAACTGAATAACCAGGACTGTTTGATTCATTTGATGTCATCTTCCCTCCCAATCCTCGGTAGTCTGATTACTCTGTAGATACATACTCTTCCCAGGTTCTTAAAATGGCTACGGACTTTTTGAACATTTTTCTCTTGTTTGAGATTTTTCTTGAGTGTGTGTGAGAGACTGATCTTAAACTCACTTGGTAGCTAAACATGATTTGATCTTCCTGTCTCCATCTCCTGAGTGCTGTCCTTAGAGGCATACTAGTCCTTGTTCCCAGGAATAGTTTTATATGGTACTGGGAATCAAATCCAGGGCTTTGAGGAAGCCCAACAAATAGTCTTTACCTGAATTATATCCCTAGTCTTTGTCTTAAGTTTTGAGGCAAGACATACAAATTGAATCTATTTGTTCTTTAACCTGTTTGGCAATAAATAGCTCATCTGATGCCTTATCACTCTGAAATACTCCCATGTTTCTTTCTTATAAAGAAGGCTCTTTGACACAATCATATCAAGACTATCAGAGGTAGAATTTAACACTACCTGCTAAATCCTATTAGTTGTCTTTCTGTGTTACAGTGGCTTGTCGTTCTCCTCTTGCAGTCTGCAATAGTGTCTGCCTTTCAAGGTACTGATATGTTTAACAACTGCAAGCTTCATTGTTTTGTTGAATATTCCATCATTTTTAGTGTCTTATGTTTTTGTATTTATTTCTTACGGATTTCATAATTAGAGTTTCAGGATTGACTCTGAGCATCTTTATCAGGCTCTCTTGTGTTCTTATGGCATTGTACCAGGTACCAGGCAATCCCATAGCTTGTCCACTACTCATACTCAGTGACAAAGGTGGTGATTGCCAAACTTCTTTCAAGTTTTTTGTTTGTTTGTTTTGGCTTTTTGAGATAGAGATTCTCTGTGTTAACAGCCCTGGCTGTCTTGGAACTCACTCTGTAGACCAGGTTGGCCTTGAATTTAGAGGTTCTCCTGCCTCTTCATCCCAAGTGCTGGGAATAAAGGCATGTGCCACCTCTGCCCACTTTTTTCAAGGTTTTTTTTTTTTTTTTCCTTTTCCTATTTGTAATTAGTATTTTGAAACTAGGTGTTTTGAAACATGTAAAATTTTTTCCTCATTATATTTTAAATTTACTATATTTATTTAGAGTCAAAGTTTCCTATTCACAGTGTTAAAATTCATTTTTATTAATTTTTATGCTCATTATTTTGTGTAGGACTGGTGATGGAGCATGGTAGGCTAGTCCACTCCCACAGAGCTGTGCTCCCAGCCCTCTTGT
This sequence comes from Mus pahari, assembly GCF_900095145.1. NCBI lineage: Eukaryota > Metazoa > Chordata > Mammalia > Rodentia > Muridae > Mus > Mus pahari. The sequence goes on along the minus strand of NC_034600.1, from coordinate 34,583,676 downwards.
TACTGTTTAGCTAGTGAGGACTTCTTCCACTTGGCTTTTTAAAATATTAATTTTAGAATGTAACTATGCTTTTTAAATGTTCTAAACAGATCTGCTACTATGTTGTTATTATTTTAAAGATCTGTCTATCTGTGTGCGGAAGTGCTTGCTTGTGTAGGTGCAGAGGCCAGAAGGTATCCTTGTTTGCTATCCTGCTCTCTGAACCTGAAGCTCTTGTTTCTTTGCTTTTCTTTTTTCCCCTAGGCTGGAATCTAGCAAGCTTCAGTAATCCTATTTCCACCTACTAGGACAGGCTCACTGGTTTCAGGCTTGTGCAGGATACCTGACTCGTTATGTGGGTACTGGGATCTGAACTCCAGCCCTCATGATTTGTGTAGCAAGGACTTTTAATTATTGAAACATCTCTCTAGACCCTCCTTGGTTGTTTTAAGAGGAAAATGGTAGTTAGGAAGCAGTGCCTGGGTACTTGTATTTACTTCTCTAGGGGTACTACCCTAGGCTTTCCAGGGAGGCTTTTTATGAACACATATTTGTGTTTATATCTATGTGACAAAACTATGAGTTTACAGTAACACTAATTCTAGTCTAACAAACAGGGTTTTAAGTTACTTAAAAATTTTTTGTTTTCATTTTTTGAGAACAGCACCTTACTATATAGCCCTGGCTGTCCTGGAACCTGCTCTGTTGACCAGGCTGGCCTCGGACTCAAAGATCCACCTGCCTCTGCCTCTTGAGTGCTGGGATTAAAGGTGTGCACAAACACTGCCTGGCTGGCTGGCTTAATTAATTAATTAATTAATTAATTGCTTTACTGGGAATAGGACTTGGGTTTCTACTATTGACATGTATCTTTAGTCTTGGTTTTAGTTGCCCAGGCTAGTCTTGAACTCACTCTGTAGCTCAGTCTTGAACATTCACTATTCCTACTTCAGCTTTCTCAAAGACCCCTCACCCTGCAGCAGCTGTAATTACAGACTTCTGTATCCTTAGGTCCTCATCATTTTTGGTTCTTTATCTGTTGGGTTTTGTTCAGTATTTGTAACTCATCTCTGACAATGAAAAGTAGTCCCCTCCTTGGTGTGTGTGTGTGTGTGTGTGTGTGTGTGTGTGTGTATAATTGATGGGAGCTTGTGAATGTGTTGGGGAAGCCAGAGATGGGTTCTCTTACTGAACTGCAAACTCACCTTCTTGGTTAGGCTGGCTGGCTCTAACCCCCAATTCTGAAGATAGGAACAAGATTGCAGAGCAGGTACTCTCACTCATGGAGCCTCTCCCTAGATCCTGTTATGCTGTGTTGAAATTCTGTTGTTTATAGCATTTCAAAGTTCAGAGCTTTACATCTACCTGATAAGGATACCCTTGGTTTTCAAACCATAGGTCAGTTTTAAACCCTGGAGTAGAGGTTTTGCGCCAGGACTTGTGTGAGAAACCTGTAATCTAAAAATGAATTCCCCCTCACCCCTATCAAACTTATCATCTGCTGTTGAATTAATAGGTTGGCCTTTACTATCCTTGAAGATTTTGGACATTACTTAAGGGACATACCAAGATAATCTTACGTGATTAGATCTACTTTTAAACTTGAAAGAAAGGCCAAGCAAGTATCTTGAAAGTATTTCATGGGTTAGGTTTCCTGTGGTCTGTGGGGTCTCCGTGAAGTGTAGTTTATTGTTTTGGTATTGTGTGCTAGGAGGGGTTCATAGATAGCAGATACTGTTTGGTATGTCCTAGGTAAGAGAAAGCCATTTCTAAATTAGAGACCATTGTAGTCACCTTTTTCCCCCCCCCCCCCAATCCAGGAGTTAA
>NC_034600.1:34523060-34581684 GCF_900095145.1 Mus pahari | reverse complement strand
AGAGAGAGAGAGAGAGAGAGAGAGAGAGAGAGAGAGAGAGAGAGAATGTGCACTGCAGGTGCATGAGGTGTCCATCTGCCTGCCTGCCTGCCTGTGTCTGTCTGTCAGCATACAAGTACCACAGTGAGCATATGAAGGTCAGAGGACAACTTATGGGTGTCGATTCCTTTCATTTACTATGTGGGCTCTGGTTTTGCACAAGTGCTACCTGCCAAGCCACCTCACCCATCCCTTAATAGTCGTCTGTAGTCATATTTTTAATCATCATTCTTATCTTAGTTATTGAAATTGTTTCTAGTATTATCAGTTTTGTCTTTCTTGCTTGTTCTTTTTTTTTTTTTTCCCAGTCCTGGGGATTGAACCCAGGGCCCTTGTATGTTAGACAAGCATTTATTTGACTCCTGAAATGAAGGGAAATGATACACTTTCATGCTTATTATTCACAGAAACACAGTGAAGACGTTAAAAGAGTTGTAATAGAGAAATGGGGCTATAGATCAGTGCTAGACTGCTTGCTTAGAATGTAAGAAACCTTGGGTTTATGTCCCTGTATAAATAAAAAAACTTTCAAATGGAATTTTAGTTGATATGCTATTACTTTCAAGGTATATTCTTAAAAAATTTAGTAATAGTCTTTCTATTTTTGACTCATAAATTAAACTATATCCTAATATTTTATGATTTAATTTAATACATATGCTAACAAAACAGTTATCTTATCACATAGTGTTTTTTGTGTATATTAGGGAGGGGCCAGTTTCATTGGGTAGTTCAGACAGAACTGGAATTCTTCATTGATTGTTAAATAGTCCTGGCCATATGTTTAACTATAAAAATATTCCTTAATTCCTCCTGAAGCTTCTTTGCTTGCTTTATTTACTTACTTATTTATTTATTTACTTACTTACTTATTTTGGTGTGCTAAGTATCAAATCCAGAGCAACATGTATTCAAGGCAAGGACTTTATCAACTGAAGCTATGTGTCTCCAAATCCCCATAGGAAGTTTTTATTGCTGCCTAGGGGCGTCTGTTGTACCATTTCACACTTGCTATCTCTAGCATTGTCAGCTATGAAAATGAGTAGGAGCAAAAAGAAACTTATTAAACTCTAAATACTTAGTGAGGAAACAATGAACCTTAGATTGATTCTTTTAATAAGACTTATTCCCATCTGTCTCTTTCCTTGGGTTTGAAGGAATCTTCAATCATCTGAGAAGGACTTCTTGAACATGTTTCTGCACTGATTCTTACTCTCTTACAAACAAAACAAAACCACACCAATGGTCTATAAACATTTATTTCAACTCTTTAGTAATTTAGTAAATCATCATCAAATGACAGTTATTTCAGTCCTTTATTTGATCTTTATATAAATGCCACTTGTTTTTTTTCTTTTTTTTTTATTACGGTTTTTCAAGACAGGGTTTCTCTGTGTAGCGCTGGCTGTCCTGGAACTCACTCTGTAGACCAGGCTGGCCTCGAACTCAGAAATCCACCTGCNNCTGCCTCCCAAGTGCTGGGATTAAAGGCGTGCACCACCACGCCCGGCTAAAAGCCACTTCTTTTTTTTTTTTTTTTTTTTTTTAAGATTTATTTATTTATTATATGTAAGTACACTGTAGCTGTCTTCAGACACTCCAGAAGAGGGAGTCAGATCTTGTTAAGGATGGTTGTGAGCCACCATGTGGTTGCTGGGATTTGAACTCTGCACTTTTTTGGAAGAGCAGTCGGGTGCTCTTACCCACTGAGCCATCTCACCAGCCCCTAAAAGTCACTTCTTAATGTAGTTTACTTAGTGTTTCACAAAGGACCTTGGTTTATTAGTTAACACTTTAGAATTAATTTCTGTCAATTACACGTTTTCTTGATCATGATGTTAACTTTCTCCTAATGTATTTCTTAGATAATTTGTAAACAGAAGGCATGCATCTTAGGATGACGTATTTTCCTGTCTCATCATTACTGACTTGGAACTAGTTTAGGTTGAATAACCCTTTTCCTTTCTCTTTTGATTAACAAAAAGAAACTGTGAGCTCAGTGCTATGCTGGGATTTTAGTTTCTCAGTGACATTGAATGAGATTAGAAATATAAATCCAGCTTTTCCAATTCTGTTGCTTTCACTCTTATATTAGTGTTTTTTAAAAAGTATGTTTGACATATCTGATTTCTTTAGCATAGTGCTAATCTCTAAAGATTTAAATAAGCATTAGAGAAAAAATGTTTGGGTTCACATAAGTCAGAAAATTAGGGACAAATCTTTTTTTCCTTTTTGGCAAATGCCAGTTTATCATATGGCTTTTAAATTTTTGAAATAACTTGAATACAGTTCAGTTTACAAGAAATATTAGTCTTAATATTTGAGCCAGTAAATTCCATAGAGCAGTTTATCTTAAAGCAGTATTCAGTTCTGCAACATGGTTTCAGATTTTTGTTTTCCAAGTATACCTAAGATCTTTGTGTAGTATCAGACTTGAAAAAAAATTGCTATTAGATTAAGTGCTATGCTATCTTTTTATTTCCTATGTTCTTACCAGCTTATATTCATGTGACACATTCCTTGCAATTAAGCTAATACCAATACATTGTTGCTAATCAAAGCCACCTTTGCTCTTTATGTTGTTCTGTGGGTTTTGACAAATGTATAATGACTTTGATCTATCATTATTGCTAAAAGTATCAATAATGGATGCAGTGATGTGTATTAAATAAAAAGAATGGCAGCATTTGATATTAGAGATGGGAGTGAGGAATGATAATACTCTTGTTAAAAGACAGTTAATTTACCTGAGATCCAGTTGAATTTTACTGACTCTTACATGTGAAAGTTATTTGTAGTTTTAAAAATTGTTTTATTTATTTACATTCCAAATGTTGCCCCCTCTTCCTGGTTCCCCCTCCAAGAGTTCTGCACCCCTCCCTTTCCCCCACATTACCCTCCCCCTTGTAGTTTTGGAAGAAATAAAATAATAAACATTTGGCAATTTGTATCTGGAAAATTGAAACTTTGTTCCTTTGGTCTGTTGTCAGTTTTTATGTCAGTACCATACTATTGCTATTACTATGGCTTTCATATAACTTGAAATCTGGAGTGGTAATTGTCCAACATTAGCCATTTTGCTCAGGACTGCTTTGGCTATCCAGGGTCTTATGATTCCACATGAATTTCAGATAGTCTTTTGTATTTCTGTGAAGAATGAGATGGAGATCTTGATTGGGATTGTATTGAATGTGCAAATAGCTTTTGATAGAATGGAAGATGAGTTGGCCTTACCAGGCAGGGCCTGGAGTTTTGATGTGGTGTGGGGAAGTTATGGTGGTATGTTCTCTGTTTATAAAAATGCTTTGTTTCAGATTTTTGAATTTAGTTTTTAATTTTGAAATACTTATATATTCACATAGAGTTTTTCAGTGAGGTTGTGTACTTTTTATCCAGTTTACCTTAGTGATATTGTGTATTAGTGTATTGAAGAATTACAATTGCCAGTTTCATCGCAGCATTTAGTTTTTAATGTCTTAAAAGTATCCTCCAGATTGTGACAACTCATACTTCCATTGTTTTTACAAAAAAAAAAAAGCTAATTTTGTAGTGATCCTAAATAGAGGTATTAATATATTAGTAGGTATTTTTGCTTAGGTATTTTTGTAGTGATCATAAATAAATAAAGGTTCTTGGTCCTCCTACCCCACTAGAATGGTGTAGAACTCCTGCTATATTAGGAAAGCTATATAATCTTACCATGATGTACCCTGATCACTTGGTTAGGGTAGTATCTGTTAAGTGTATCCATTGTAATCATTTGTTAGAAGCCCAGCCCATCTTCAGGGAAATTGGAACCACTTAAGTTTGACCTTTGGGAGAGAGTTAAGTATCATGTTAATATAAATATCAAGACATATGGCATCACACAGATATTATGAAAAATGTTTGGGTACTTTGTAGATACTTCTTCATAAAGGTTTGCCCATCATGTTACCATACTTTTATAACTCCCCCCACCCCCACACAGGTCCTCTTAACTTATGTAAAAGACACTATGACATAGCAAGGAACGCTTATGTCATTAATCTAAAAATGTAAGTATCTTAGCAAAAAGAGACAATTAAATATCAGTTTAAACTTTTAAAATTTGTTTGATCCAAATAATGTTATAGGGTCCAAATTTTTTTCTTTTGAAACAGGCTATCCATGTAGCCCAAGCTGCCCTACACTTTGCTGAGACAAGGTCTCTTGCTGGGACCTGTGGCTCTTTGCTATGGCTAACCTGGCTAAGCTCCAGGGATCCTCCTATCTACTCCCCATTGCTTGGAGCGTGTGCTACCAAGTCTGGTTTTTATGTGGGTTCTGGGGATCTAACTCAGATTCGTATGCTGAAGGGTTGCACTTTACCGAATGAACTGTCTCCTCAGCCTTTATGGTTAAGTATTTTTATTACATTTTTCCATATATGTGTGTGGTTACAAATGGCACTGTTTATGATGGTCAGAGGCTACCTTGTTGGTTCTCTACTTTGACCCTGTGGGTCCAGGGGCCTGAACGCAGTTCATCAGGCTTGACCTCAAGTGCTTTTACCTGCTGAGGCATTTTCCCAACCCAGTAAGTGGAGATTTCATCATGGTTGTATGGCTTATGTATGCTTTATACCTTGTAATGATTCTCCTATGTTATAAATTTTGGATAATACATTTCCATAGATGTAATTTGTTGTTGCGAGTCTGCATTTATATCTTTTCTACTTAAGTATATTCTGTTACTTGGATTTCAACATTCAAAACTGTGATGTGAGCCTTATGTGGTAATACATTCCTATAATCTCAAACTTGTAATATTCCTGAGACTGCAGTATTACAAGTTTGAGATTATCTGAGCTACATGGTGAACTTCCTTGTCTCTGCTTCTGAGTTAAATGGTGAATCTTTGTCTCTCTCTGCATCCGTCCATCTGTCTGTCTCTCTTTCACACACACACACACACACACACACACACACACGGAGAGAACACGTGTAAGACAATTCTACCTTTAAGCTAACTAAGCCACTTTTCATTTAAAAGTACCAGTCTTATTTGATAGCAATGGAAAATTGATTAATATACTTTATTTGAAATGAAAATCATAGGCACTTTAATTTTCCAATCCACATACAAGGTTTGAAAAGGGAGGGGGTGACCTATTTTTCTACTAACTAGAACAAAGAATAGATGCAGAACTATTGTTATAACCATATAGTTTGCCATGATCTTGTTAGAAAATATCATTAAGTGTGGTTTTTTTTGGGGGGGGGCGTGTTTTAAGATAGGATTTCTCTATGCAGCCTTGGCTGTCTTTGAATTCACTCTATATAGGCCAGGCTGACCTTGAACCCACAGAGATCTGCCTGCCTCTGCCTCCTGAGTGCTGGGATTAAGGTGCATACCACCACCACCAGGCTGCCATTAAGTATTTTAAAGGTGCATATTAGTATTCTGTGGAGAACTTGAAAAAATATTGAAGCTCACTCCTTCTAAAATGAAATATATACCTATTGCAGTTGCACTCCCATTTGCCCAAGAGAATTAAAAACTTCCCTTCAAAATATGTTGCTGACAGCTGTATAGTCCCTCAATGATGTCAATGTAGATGTTGATTAAAAGAATGGATTAATTAAAAGAGTTGAGATGCCACTCTGCACTTAGAAAGATTGAATTATTAATGAAACACAGATGAATCTCGTAAACATTGTTTAATGGAAGAAGCCAGACACAAAAGAGTATATATTGTATGATTCTATTTATTATGAAGTGTAAGACTCAGCTCTAGTATTAGATGTGAATAGATTGCCTCTGGATAGTAGGGGCATTAAGGGAATTAAGGGGTATAAGAGAATTTTCTGGGTAATGAAAATGTCCTGAAACCTCAACACATACTCTAATTGTTCATTTTATTGTATAGAAACTTTGTCAAAAACCAACAAGAAAACAGAGCAGGTGAAATGACTCAGAAGCTAAAGGCATTTGCCACCAATCCTAACAACATGAGTTTTATTCCTGCAATTTTTTTTCTGACCTCTGTGTGATATGTGTTTATCCACCAATACATGAATATAGTAAGAAATTTTAATAACAGACAAAAATATGCACATTTGGATGCTGCATGCCAGAGATTGTGACTTAACTTGTCTAGTGTGATAGCTTGTGCATAGATTCTGATACACTGTCATAATTAAGAACTTGGAGTTCAGTAGGAAGAGTCATTGGTTACAGATAGCTTGTCTTTGGCTATAATCCCATCCTGCGTGCACTTGTTACACGTGAAGATTGATACAGGTATATTATATTATATTGTATAAATAAACTACAATTAGAAGAGACATTGCTATTTGTGCTAAGATTTGATGACAAAAATATTTGATACATTTTAAAACAAAATCTTGATATTCCATAGTTTACTGGATTTTAAAGTCTATTTTGAAAAAAAAGCAAAACAATCTAGCCATTCCAAATATACACATTTATGTTTTCCCAGATTCATGACTAAAGGAAGTTGAAAGTTGTGTGGGATTGACTCCTGACACTCATCCTGGCTGCTGACTAATCCATTTACTATTATAGCTGTGAGAACTACTCAGATGTAGTGTTTTACCGTGTCAGTTCCTTATTCTGTAAGGAATTGTTTTTCTCCATTTGAGTTAGATAATATGTGAAAATAAATTTTAGGTATCTTTGCTAGGGAGAGTAATTTCAAACTTTTGAAAATTGTGTGTGTTGGGGGGGGTGTTCTGTGTCTGTGGGTCTCTGTAGAGCAGTGGTTCTCAACCTTCCTAATGTTGTCACCCTTTATTACAGTTCCTCAAGTTGTGATGACCCCTAACCATAAAAAATTTCTTTTGTTGCTACTTAATAACTAATTTTGCTACTGTTAATGAATTTTAATGTAATATCTGTGCTTCCATATGGTCTTAGGTGACCCCTGTGAAAGGGTTGTTCTACCCCAAAAGAGGTTGTGTTATCCATAGATATCCATGAGAGCTGCTCATGTAGAGGTATGCATACAGAATCTAGAAGAGGGTGTCTGATTCCTTGGAACTGGACTTGTAAGCAACCAGTGCTGGGAACTGAAATCTGGTCCTATGAAGAGCAGCAAGTGCTCTTTAACCAAGGGGTATTTGTTGATATTGAGAGTAACCAGCCAATTTGGTACTTTTGAATTTGCTGGTATCAGGAGAGGCAATGCAGATCAGTGGTGAAGTCTCTTTGGGTGTCATTTTTTTTTTTTTCAATTGTGTTGCAGAAAACTAATGATCTAGCATTTGACCAGTGTCTTAGTTAGGGTTTCCATTGCTGTGAACAGATACCATGACCAAGGCAACTCTTACAAGGACAACATTTAATTGGGGCTGGCTCAGTTTCAGAGGTTCAGTCCAATATCATCTAGGTGGGAGGGAACATGGCAGCATCCAGGCAGGCATGGTGCAGGAGGAGCTGAGAGTTCTGTATTTTCATCTGAAGGCTGCTAGGAGAAGACTGGCTCTTATGTGATTAGGAGTGGGGTCTCATTGCCCACTCCCATAGTAATCCAGTTCCTCCAACAAGGCCACAACTTCTAATAGTGCCACTCCCTAGGCCAAGTATATTCAAACCACCAAACTTCTTCTCAGAGAAGAGTTTTAAAACCAAGAAAGACAGCTTAGAAATTACACATATTTAAACTAATACCTTAATGAAATGCTGAGACATGGCACTTTTATTTTTAAAGTCATGTGAATGGAAGAACAGTTAGTTTGTAAGTGTATAGTATATCAAAAATGATATTGAAGAAACTCAACTGATTGTCTATTTAAATGGGAGATCAGTGACTTCCCCACTTGTCTTTCTTTGTAGGAAATTTGATTAGAGTATAATCCTGTTTTCCTAGTTAGTTACTACTTGTAGAGTCTTACTGGGAGAATGAAGAATTTAAGCTACTAAGAAAAATGCCATGCCCATCTATAAAGCTTTAAACTTTAAAATACAGTGTCTAGATAATCTGTGTAGTATAGATGTGTTTCTGTTGTAGGTAGTTTGTATGTGGCCAACTTAAAGCTGATACTAGTGTTGAAGCAGTGTGACAGAGGGAGCAGTGCTCCTGTCTACTTGGTCTGCTTGAGCTCCCATAGCTCCAGGATAGCATAACACATGAAGGTATGTCTGTGTGTAAGCATGGTATAAACAAAGGTCTTTCATAATCATAGTTTTAGATTTAATTCTTTATTTCCCCCAATTTAATAATTTATATTAACTGATTTAACTAGGCACATGTATTTTAGGTAAGCACTTTACTCCTGAGCTATATACCCTTAATCTCTATTTTAAAATTTTTCATCAAAGTCTACAATTTTCTCCAAAAACAATCCATACTGAGCTTAAGAAGATAAACAATACTGAATTGGTAAAATTGTTACTACTTGACTTGAATAATAAGAGATTTCTTATCTGCTATGTAACTATTTGACCTATCTTTTTAAAAGAGTTCCACCCTAAATGCAAATCATTCATAAATCAAATCAAATATACCTACTTCAAAATTTTGTTACTAAACATAGTTTTACATAAACATTATTTACCTTTAAAATAGCATTTGTTTGTTTGTTTGTTTTTTTTTTTTTTTTTGCAGGGTTTCTCTGTATAGCTGTCCTGGAACTTACTTTGTAGACCAGGCTGGCCTCGAACTCAGAAATCCACCTGCCTTTGCCTCCCAAGTGCTGGGTTTAAAGGCATGCGCTACCACACCCAGCTGCATAATATTTTTTTTTTGTTTGTATGCACACATGGGGTGCTTGCTGTCAGAGAGGGGAAAGAAAATATATAAGATTAAAAAAAATTTCGAAGAATGTAAAACTATGATTTATTGGGATAGATCAATATTAAAATTACTATGATTCAATAAAGGACAGCATAAAACAGTTGTTTTTATGTTTGTGAACACATGTGTGGAATATGTATGTGTCCAGGAGTGTGCCCTTTCATGCACAGAGAAGGCGGAGGTTGGGTTAGATAGCTTCCTCTGTTGTTCTCCAGCTTAGCTGGAACAAATCACTATTACTCTCTGCCTGTTCCTTTAGAGCACAATCTTTCCCTGAACCTAGGACGCATGTTTTCTAGGCTAAAATGGAAGCCAAAAAGCCACAGTAATTGTCATGTTTTTGTTCAACACCACAGAGCTGGAGTAACAGGCATCAGGGAATCCCCGCTTGATAAGTAGGCGATAGAATCTAAGCTCTGGTTCTCATGATTGCACAGCAAGCACTCTTGTGCTGCCGCGCCTGCTCCCTAACTCCTTTACTGATTTTTTTCTGCATGTTTGTGTGGAATGTATGTATGTACACACATTAATGTGTGTGTGGGTGCACATAGGTACATATGATGTAGAGGTCCAAGGTTGACATCTTTAGTTTTAGCTTGATCATTTCCCACCTTATTCATTGAGCTTTATAATAAGGCTTGTCTATGTAGCCAGTTTTCTCCAGGCTGTCTGTACTTTCTGGGCACTGAGGTTGAAAACAGGCTACTATACCCATTTGATGTTTACCTAGATTCTGTTACAAAATTTATGATACTGAGTCCCTTAGTGTGGATAAAAGGATAGAGACAGTGATTTACAAAGTAACTGAGAATATTTATATTAGATTTTTTTCATGTGTTTGAATTTTTTTTATAAATTTTGAGTTCAGAATCTTTGGTATAAAACTGTCAATATGACAGAATTAGAAACTAGAAAAATGAGATTATATGAAGGATATAATTGGTCTTGTGGGCACTCAAGGCATAATTGTTAGTTTCAGAAAGGAATTAGAACAAATAATTAGAAAGTTATTAGGAATTCATTTTTCATTAATGAGAGCTTTTTGATTCTGAGCTTCTCATTCCACAAATCCTGTCTTCTAGTCTTACCGTATTTTGAAGAGAGAAAATGATTGATTAGCTTCTTGGTGTGCAGCAGTGTTCCTGTTAAGTGGATATGGGGAAGCACCCCTTCAGATGGGAGAACAACGCTGTGAGCAGGTCTGCTTGTTATACATACCTACCTGCCAAGCCATATTCTGCCTTAGTGTTTGCATAGAGGCGTGCTGTGGGTTAGTGGTGACTTTTTAGAGAAGTCACTGTGAAGAAGGAAGCTATTCTAAAGAGGCCTGGTATTTTTTTTTTTTTTTTAACCATAGTATAATGTCTCCAGAGTTTATCCCTGCCGTAGCATATACCAGTACGTTATCCTTTTTTAAAAAATAGCTAAGTGATACTCCACTGTATGGACATTTGATTTATCTTTTGGTCATTGATAAGTCTTTGGGCTGCTTGAACATTTTGTTCCCCATATAATGCTGTTACACTACTGTTGTTTTGTTTTGTTTTGTTTTGTTTTGTTTTGTTTTTTGAGACTATTTAGTGTGGTTATATAGTAACTGTTTTTGATTTTTTGAGACAGGGTTTCTCTGTAGCCCTGGCTGTCTTAGAATTAAATATTTTACTGGGAATAAAGGTGTGGGCAACCATGCCCAGCAGTAACTGTGTTTAATATTTTAAATCTGTTTCCCAAATTGGCTGTACCATTTTATATTTCTATCAGTAATGTACAAGAATTCTAGTTTCCTCTGTAACATTAATTTCTGTCTTGATAATTCCTCTCTTGGCGTAGTGTTGAGTTGCTAGGGGCTTTGATTTGTATTTTTCCTAATGACTAAAGATGCTAGCATTTTTATGTGTTCTGGTGTTTTTGTTTACTTTTGGAGAAAAACCTGTTCAGATTCTCTCTGTCTTTTTGTCTCTTTGTCTGTCTTTGTCTGTCTGTCTTTGAGACAGGAGTTCTAACTACTGGTCAATATTTTTATATAGCCAAGGATTAATTTGAATTTATAATATACCACAGGGATGTGCTACCATGGTTAGTTTATGTTGTGTTGAGAATTAAACCTAGAGCCTCATGCTAGACAAATACTTTATTAATAGAGATGTATCTCTGCTCATCTTGTGATTTCAATTTGTTGAATTCTAAGAGTTCTTTATAATATAGATACAAATTCATTATCATATAGATCATTTAAAGGTAAATCTCCAGTTCTGTGGGGGTGTCTTTGCAACTTTCTTGTAATAATAATATTCCTTTAAATTATCAAGAGTGTCTCTAGTGTTTGTTTTATTCTTGGAGGTGATATTTGATGGCTAAATTAGTTTCTTAACTGCAAAGATAGTTCTGTTTGTAATGTAAAATTTTTTTCAAGAATGAATGTTTTTGTTTATATATGTTATTTGATATTTAGGGAGAAAGTTTATTTTCCTTTTTTTTTCAATCTGGTTTTGAGATCTATAGGTAATACTTTCTTCATTCATCTTGGTGCTCCTTAGACTTTATTGTTGTTATCCTATGATGTAGGATTAAAACAAAGAACAAGTAATGACAAATACAAGGTCTTCTGTGTTGCTTAGGGTGGCTTTTAACATCTGAACTCAAATGATACTTTTAGTTGTTCCTCTTGAAAGTTGGGATATGTACTATACCAGGCTGTAATTTAGGATTTTCTGATTTTTTTTTTTTTTATTACGAAGTCTCCTTGAATACTCCTGATTGGCCTTGAACTTATCATCCTCAGACTCTGTTGAAGCATTCTTGAGTCTGCATGTTAAAGTAGTAGTTTATGCTAACTTTGATAGATATCAGTATCAGAGTTATATTGATACTTGATATTGAATTTATAACGAACTAGATAATGAGATTTAATGTTACAACATTTTTATAAAAAGCTATGCATATTTTCAAACCACTATTTGAATCTAGCAATTTAATGTTTTTCTCTGTACTGATAAATGCCCATTCTCATTTCTTCTGGTGTGTTGTTTGATGAGTCTTCTGAGAAATTGTCTATCTTTTGAGCTTGCAAGGGATCCTAAGCTGGCTCAGCTCAAATTTTTCCTGCTTTGGCTGCCCTGGGATTACAAGTCCATAAGGTACATGCTACCAGTTCTTGCACACACACCCTCAAAAGTGTGTGTGTGTGTGTGTGTGTGTGTGTGTATGTGTTGGGAGTGCTAGAGTAAGTATTCTACTCCTTAGTTACATTCCTGGCCCTTCTCTGTCCTTCTCTATTTTTGTGAGTATGGCGTGTGTCCTTGTGTGGGTGAATGAGGGATGGAGAATTGTTTATGAGACCAGCAGAAGATGTTGTGTTTTCTGCTCTTTCTATCATTCTCTGTCTTATTTGATCCCATGAGACAGGTCTTGAACTGAGCTTGGACAGAGGTGGTGGCTAGCAAGCCTCAGTTTCCACCTCCCACAGCACTAGGGTCAAGGTGTGCGTGGCCACCTGGCTTTTAACATGGATGCTGGAGTCGCAGTTCATGTACTCATGCTTTTGTAGAAAGTGCTTTTACCTCCCGAACGCTCTTCAGAATCTCCACTTCTAGTCTTAATGTTTACATTCTCATGTCTTAACCAGAGCCATTCTTGCTTTCATTCTTTCCTCTTCTCTTTCCTCCTTTCATTCCCCTTCCCCTCCCTTCTTTCTTTCCAACAGCACTGGCAATTGAGTGTAGGGCTTCACACATTCTCGTCAAATGCTCTAAGCTGTGTTCTTGGATCTTTAAAAAATATATCTATATATATTTTTAACTTTAGACTGTGCTGTTAACTTACATCCTGACACCATACTTGTTTTGTAGCCCAGGCAGCTCTTGAGCCTGAGTTCTTCTGCCTCTGTCTTCTGTACATCTAAGCCTGTTCCCAGTACTTTTCTCCTAATTGTTTTAGTACCTTTATTAAATGGAACTATTTGGTAGAGAGTTAGATATATGCAAGTTTGAGTTTAGTAAATGACTCACTTCAGTGTGGTTGGCATGGCTTGTGGACTGCAGTCTATTCTCTGAGCTCACCTTTGATTTTTTAGCTTCAGTTACAGTAATTGGTACTATGAGAATTGAGGCTTGCCTGAGACTGGACTTACAGTCACAAGCAGTCTTCCTTTTTTTTTTTTTTTTTTTTTTTTGCCCTTGACTTCTTAGCTATGGGAGGCCTTCTAGACAGAAAGCAAGGAGGTGGTAGTGAGGAAGACTTACTGCCCATAGCAGCAGCTCTGCTCCTGTCTCCCACTGAGAAGAACAGTGGGTAAAAGCTCCTCATTCATCTTCTAGGAAGAGCTTCAGAGCAGCCTTTGTGTTCTTCTCAGCAGGTTTGAGGGGAGCAAACTAGTGTTACTTACATCACATGGAAGACTTTGATAATATATCCTATTATTGGGATTTTCTCTATCCCTGTATTCTTCTTCTTGCTCTTCCAGCTGATTTCTCAAAACACCTATCTTTAAACATGTCCTGCCTTCAGTCAATTTGGGGGACAAGTTGGAACCCAAACTAAGAATGCATCTGCTTATCATACTTAATATTGTATCTGTTTAGTTTGGAAATTTTTCAAATAAATTTCTTTTGACTGATACCTAAAAACATATAATTGTACATGTTAATGGAATAACAGTTTTTTGATATGGATACACTGTATAATCTTTAGTCAGGTTAGACATATCTGTCTCCAAACATTTATTATAATTTCATTATGTATGGTAAAAACTTTAAAAATTCTTTGTTCTGGCTAAATTGAGCAATCATTGGGCTAGGTTTAGGTGTGTAAAAGAGGATTAAGGTCTGTGTTACTAGTTGAGAGGGGCTGGACAGAGCATCAACAAGCGAAGGGGACTAGTATGCCCCGTGTAATGACAGATCTGGGATGTGTGTATAGCCAAGGGAAATGGCATGGGGGACTACAGAGTTGGCTCAGTGGCAGAGTTCTTAGTGTCTTGCTAGAGGATGTGAGTTCATTTCCCAGTGCCCACATTGGGTGGCTCATAATTGTCTATAATCCAGTTTCTGGGATCTGACATCCTCTGGACTTCTACAGGCATGTATACACACATAAATTAAAATAAATAAAAAACACAACAGGAAGAATAAATGAAGACAGTAAACACTTGTGTTGTAAATTAGGAATTAGGAGAGATGTTATGAAGATATATTTTTATTGTTTTTTCTTTTCTTTTCATAGAATGTTGGCTCAATTAAGAAACATCAGGGAGATAAATTCAACTCAGTGGTGAGTAGATTTAATATCTTTTCTGTTTGTTTGATTTTTGTTTGTTTGTTTGTTTTGTTTTATTTTACTTATCCAGCGTTTTGCTTGCCTGAAGCTCACTACGTAGACCAGGCTGGCGTCAAAGAGATTGGCCTGATTCTACCTCCTAAGTGCTGGGATAGAAGGCGTGTATCACCGTGCTTTGCTAGATTTAATTTTTGTTAGAAAGTTGTCAGTTTACTATGTTCCTTTTCTGGGTTGACTATTTTTCTTCCATTATGATTAGACAATTCTTAACTCTAGCGTTACCTCTGGCTTGCATAGTAGCTTTTCCTAAAATTCTAATTAGCATCAATTTGAGTGTTTGTATTATTATGTTTGGGAAGACCTTGCTTTGGATGATTTTACTCTTTAACTTTGTCTTTGTAGTACGTGTGTTCCCTCCTCTCAAGGATTAAGGTTCCTCTAGTTCTTCTTTTAAATCAATTAGTAGCTTTCATTCCATACTATTTTATCTGCAGACCTATGTAGCTTCAGGTCTATTTTTGTATTGGCTCTGTGCCCACTTCGTTTAATTGGAGGACTGAGGATCTGGAACCATGGCTCAGGCTTGTAGTCCTAACTTCCCAGGCTGTGGCAGAGGCTCACTTGCCTCCAGGAGGCCAGCCTAGGGCAACATGAGACCTGGTCTCAAACAAACAAACAAACAGTAAGTAAGTAAAGAAAAATCTGAATTTAGTCTGACATTTGAATTACTCTTTTTGTAGCCTTCATCCACAAAAGTTTTGAGTGTGCATGCTATGTGGCTTCCTAGAACAAAGCACATATTTAATATTCCTTTTCTCTATTAATTGTTCTGTTATAATTTTGTATTCATTTGCTCTGTGAAGATAAGTAATTAGAAACTTTCAATTACCCTATAAATTACCCTGTACCTCAAGTTTTCAATATCATATCCAAAATACAGTGTTTTTCAGATTACATATGTTAGGTAATAATCTCCCATACCATTCATTCATTATATTTCTAAATCTGGAATGGTTTATGGGAAATGCATTTTTTAAAAAGCCTTATCATTCAGGTTCTTATACACTGTCACTGAACACTTATTTGTTCAGACATGTTTGTTAATGTATGGTATGTGAGAATCATAGTTTGAATCACTGAAGTAATTCTATGCAATTGAACTTTCTATAATGATGGGAATATTATGTAACGTTTGAGCCACTTTGGTATCCCTAGTAGGAAATAAGGAAATGGCATTTTAAATTTTATTTGATTTAACCTTAATATTAATCATGTATATCTACTAGCTACCATACTGAATATCAGGTAGCAGGTTTTTAAATGGCTACCAATTTTAAATGAGAGATTTTATATCTATTTGGGGGATTTTAAAATTTATCTCATTAGCATACAACTATAAGCTTAATCCCTTTTTATCAGTTACATTCCTTATTGAATGAATTGTTTATTCCTGTTGGTAAAATGTACATTTTATAAACATTTAAGTTTTTATAAACACAAAGTTTCCCTCTAAAATCTTTATCTAGAAATAATCATACAAAAAAAGAGAACAGAATTCTTACTGTGTGTGTGTGTGTGTGTGTGTGTGTGTGTGTGTGTGTGTGTGTGTGTGGTGGAATTCTAACCCGGGGCAAGCCATACATGGTCATGTGGTCATTGCCTCAGATGAAAACATCAGGTACTTCACCTACTAGATTTTTTAATCTTTAAGTAGTGTATAAATAGACCTATTGTTACTAGGTTTTGAGGATCTAGTTCAAATATATATTATACGCTTTTTCAAAAATCTGTTTTATGAGTCTGTGTAGTTCTAAAAAGCAACTCTAAGTACCACATTAAAGATCTTTATTTCTGACTGTTGTTTGTAGTTAAGAAACTCTGGTTCTCTATGGAAGCAGTAGGACATTCTCTAAAAAATTGTAATAAAGATAAAGAAAATATTTATAAACATTATCCAAAGAATTACAGCATAGTGCCTGATGATTGAGTAAAGTCAGTGTAGAAACAGTTGGACTGAGGAGCACTTAACTGTCTAGGCTCATACATTGAAGTTTATTAAGTGGGAGCAGAGCCTTTCGTGCCACATTGTATCCTGAGGCAAGGAGAAAACAATATTGATTGTATATACTTTACTTAAACATTGGCATTTTGTTCATAAATGATTATTTTTTCAGTAATTAGAGTATTTAAAGTATTAGCCTTGCTGAGTTTTTGTTACTTTCTTATATTTTATGCCTGAAGTCTTACAGATTTTAACTCTGGCTTAATGCTGTTTAAAAGTATTGTTTCTGTACTTAAGGCAAGAATTGTATCATTTACAAAAAATTGCTAACCAATTGGTGATCATTCTCATTTTCTTAAGTAATTTCTCTGCTAGTTTACTCTTAGCCTAGTTAGAATTTATACACACGTTCTTAATAAAATTGACCTTGTGAATTTTTATTAATTCAAAGTTGGCTTTTTCTCCCTGTTAACTGAGAGACTGTATTTTAAGTGAGTTTATGAATATATAATCTTAAACAACTTAGAACCTATAAACTAGAATTTGATTAAAACAAAATTATACTTGGAGTAGATGGGACTATTCATGTAGGAGAATCATAAGAAAGTTAAATGTGGTTGATCTCTGAGGAATGGTTAAGAAGACCTGAAAATGTCTGCACAGTCATTTCCTATTCAGAAATGCACATAGTCAGGTTCTTGACTAAGAGACAGAACTCTTAGTTGGAAACTAGAGGAAAATCTTTTACTGTTTTAGCAGCTAAGCAGACTTCACAAAGCATGGTTTTATAAAAACGTAGGAGTGTTTTGTTTTGTGTTGTGTTCTTGGATTGTTTTGTAAAGTACCAGAGAGCTGAGTTTAATTGGAAGTCCAGTAGACTTGTTTGTCTGTGGCATGTGGAATTGTGCTGTGTGGACGGTCATTTGTTGTAAAAGTTGTTTGTTATATGCATTCTGATTTGTTTTCATGTCCATGCTGCAGCATTTAAAAATGACTACAAAACGAAGTTTGTTTGTGCGGTTGGTACCATGTCGCTGTCTACGAGGGGAAGAGGAGACAGTCACTACTCTAGATTATTCTCATTGCAGCTTGGAACAAGTTCCCAAAGAGATTTTCACCTTTGAAAAAACGTTAGAGGAGCTCTATTTAGATGCTAATCAGATTGAAGAGCTTCCAAAGGTATGTTAATACTATCAATAATTATATTAGATAATGCCTATGTATAGAAGTTTATATTCTTATATTGTTGTATATATGTGTTCCCATTTATTGGTTTAGTCTTAACTGTAAGCACAATTCAAAATGATGTAGATTTTTAAACTTTGTTCAAGTTGTTTAAGTACTTGTGTGGATAATTGAATTTTATTTTTACTTATAACAATTAAAATAGATAATCAGTATATATGACTTCTGCAGCCATTAGATTTAATTAGTCTAGGAAAAGTGAACTTTTACTGTCTTACTATAATTTCTATGAGCACTTGATATGTATTGTTAAAATTGTTACTTCCATTACTACATCCTGGTTTTATGATTCTATAACTTCTTCAAGGGGGGGTTCTTCTTTTTTCCATTTTATATGGAATTGATTTGGAGACAGTGCATCTCTGAAGTCTAGTAACAACTGGTAGGGGACAGACTGCTGCTGTGAAGTTCTTTCTCAGATTGCCACTGTGTTTACTATTGTTATTTTAGTAAGCTCTTTTTTCTCTTATCTGTATTTGTTTTCCTTTGTATGAAAAGGTTGCAGTAGCTTTAAATTGTTTATTAAAGTCTGTATCCCTCTGAATGGCAGACCATGTAGACTAGACTGTCCTCAACTCTCAAAGAGAGTTGCTTGCCCTTGCTTTCCAAGGCTGTGATTGAAGGTGTACACCACCTTGCCCTTTGAAGCTGTAAATGGAGACTTGAAATTGGTGGCTTAAAAAACAGGCTAGAGCCAGGCGTGGTGGCGCACACCTTTGATCCCAGCACTTGGGAGGCAGAGGCAGGCGGATTTCTGAGTTTGAGGCCAGCCTGGTCTATAGAGCGAGCTCCAGGACAGCCAGGGCTACACAGAGAAACCCGTCTCGAAAAGCCAAAAAACAAACAAACAAACAAACAAACAAAACAAAACAAAAAAACACAGGTTAGACATTGGCATGGTGGTACCTAAATGAGAAAGATCTCTAGTTTAAGACCAGTCTGACCTACACAGTGAGTTCTGTCATGGCCTGGATCATATGTATGATGAGACCTTGGTTTCAAAACCAACTGACCATGGTCATCAACGAACAATTTAATATGCATTATCAGAATTCTGAAAAATAAACTATAATTTGGACTATGAGATTTAGAAAACAAAATTACAGGATACTTAGAATTTCTGATAGTGTAAGTATGTAGTGTGTAGGATAGATAAACTAAAAAATTGTTTATCTGAAATTCACATTTAATTGGGTGTCTTGTAATTAATCCAGCAACCCTAATTGAAATGTAACAGATAATATATCTTGTTGCATATAGATAGACTTTATTTAATGAAATAGTTGTTTTCAATATTTATGTTTGTGAACATTCTGAATGACAGTATTCAAAAGCATTTAAAAGCCACTGCTGTCCTAGGTAATGAAGTTTTAGAAAACTTTATTGAGACAGGATCTCACTTTGTGATCTAGACAAACTTCAAACTTCATTGCAATCCTCCTGCCTCAGCTTCCCAGATCTGGGGATTACAGGCTGAGGTTTATTCTTAATAATGTGGAGAAATCTAGAACTTTAATATTTGTGGAACAATAAAGGTCTCCAGGTAACATAATTGTGAATCACACTGATGCTGTGATTGTAGTGTATTTGTAATGTACTGTTCATTATTTTTATGTACTCAACAATCTGTTATCTTTTATGACTAGTTCTGACAGAATATGAAAACTGTAGGTTAGTCATAATAGAGTCTCAGTCTGGAGACCTGTAAAAGAGAGATGCTGACTGTAACAGTGCAAATAACCTAACATGTACCTAACTCAGACTTAACAATTACACATTTTTCAAGGATGCTCTTCAATATGGCTTTCTATTTGGAATAAGCTTGATTGAAAGACAAGCTCCCGAGCTTACAATATGTAACAGCTACTTAGCTTTAACAGCTTCTGAGAACATAGTCATATATATTTAATATGGACAGTATTTATTGGATTAAAAAGTAGTCCATGGAATACCAAAGAAATGTGAAAGATAATCAGAATTCTTTTTCTCTTTGTTCCCTAGCAACTTTTTAATTGTCAGTCTCTACATAAACTAAGTTTGCCAGACAATGATTTAACAACATTACCAGCCTCCATTGCAAATCTTATTAATCTCAGGGAACTAGATGTCAGCAAAAATGGTAAGTCCTCAAAATTCTTTTCTTTGGAGATATATTTCATTGGTAGGATTTCTGTTTTCCAAATGTTTAAAAGTCAGATTGCAATATATTAGTGTCATAGAATCTATTCTACATAAATATAAAAATATTTTCCCATTTCAAAAGTTTTATAATACAATAAAATTGAGCATCATATCCTCAGCTTGGAATTTTTTTATAAATATAAATTTTATGATACCTCAAAACACCTGGGGGAAAAAGTAGACTTTAAATACATTATTACAGTCCACATTGGGCATTGGGCCTTTCAGTTTTATTTCTCCCAACTGAAAATTTGTACCTGGATCAACATCTTAATTGTCCTGCTTCCCTCACCCTGCCTAGCTTCTGCTAACTAATATTTTAAATTCTGTTTGAGTTTGCCTTTTAATATTCAGTATTGGGGATCATGGGATGTTTATTCTCCTATTCCTGATTTATTTTACTTAACATGATGTCCTTTGGTTTCTTCCATCCTATTCTAAAGGACTAGGTCTCTGTTTTTTAAAATGAAAAGTATTTCACTGTACATATATACTGTGTTTCCTTTATTGACTCATTTATTCCTGGAGGCTTAGGTTAACCCCACACCTTGGCCTTTGTAACCAGTACTGCCCTGAGTACAGGGGTGCAGACCTTTCTTCTCTTTCCCTTGGAAACATTGCGAACATTTCTCCCACTCAGATAACTATTCACTCTATCCATTGCTTGTTTGGTTGTGCACAGCTTTCTAGTTTTATATAACTGGTTTATTTTTGTATTTGTTTATCTTTTTGGTATATATTTTTAGAAAATTATTGTCTGGGCTTCCTCTCCTTCTTAATAAGTAGGTTCCCAGTTATCCGGTCTTGTCCTTTGAATCCTTTGGTCTCTCCAGGTACATCTGCTTTCTCCAGTCCCATTGAATAGACCCTCCTCTCCGTGGCATTTGTTTGTTATATCAGCACATGATTCTTTCATTAGTAGAGCTTTCAAGTAGATTTTGAAGTTAAATGATAGGAGGTCCATAGCTTTGTTCTTTTTAGTTAAGATTGCTGTTGCTTCAGAGTCTTTTGTGATTTTGTTAGGATTATTTTCTTCTATTTTTGTGTCATTAGAAATGATATTAAGCCGGGCGTGGTGGCGCACGCCTTTAATCCCAGCACTCAGGAGGCAGAGGCAGGCGGATTTCTGAGTTCGAGGCCAGCCTGGTCTACAAAATGAGTTCCNAGGCCAGCCTGGTCTACAAAATGAGTTCCAGGACAGCCAGGGCTGTACAGAGAAACCCTGCCTCGAAAAACCAAAAAAAAAAAAAAAAAAAAAAAGAAATGATATTAAATATGTCATCAGAATTTTGTTAGTACGTTGGATCAACAGGATACTAGATGGTTAGGACATTTTAACAGTTCTGCTGCTTCTAATATGGAAATACGGGGTGTCATTCTTTCTATTTATTTATAGTTCTAGTTTGTTTCATCAGAGCTCTGTTGTTTTCAGTGTACTTAGTTGTTTTGTTAATTATCTCAAATGGGATTGCTTTAAAAGAAAAAAATTGATTATTTTTAGCATAAATACATGTAACTTCCTCTGAGAAATACATCACAGATAATTTTGTTGTAATGAGCATTATAGAATGTGGTCTTTATAAAATAATTTTTTATTTTTTGAAATTATATAATTTTCTCCTTCCAGCCCCACCCCTATATCTCTTCCCTCTCAAATTCATGGCCTCTTTTTCTTAATTGTTCTTACATTAAATACATGACTTCAGGGCTGACCATTTAGTATTGGGTAATCAATTTGGGTGTTCTTCCTTGGGAATACTATTTTTCCCACTCTCCATATTTCTTAATTTATTTGTAATGTGCATGCATGTGTGCATGTGTATTTGTGTGTGTGTGTTTTAGGGGATTGTAACAGGGTCTCTTTACATAGTCTTGGCTGTCCTGGCATTGACTGTGTAGACAGATTGGCCTCAAGCCCACAGAGATCCACAAGGGCTAGGATCAAAGGCCTGTGCCATCATACTCGACCCCTGTAGTTCTTTGTCTAGGGTTGAGGTCTCACTGTTTGTTTGTTTTCCCTTTGTGTTAGCATGTTTCTTGGTGATGGTGGTGGTCAGATCTTGTCTGGGCAGCCACATTGAGACTTTATGGGTGTAGTTTCTTTTACATGTCTAGGAGTCCGAATCTTGTGTTAGGTAACTCTGTTAGCCCTCTGGCTCTTACAGTCATTCTGCCCCCTCTTCTGCAATGAATGATCCCTGAACTTTCGGTGCAGGAGTTGCGTTGTAGGTGTATACATTGGAACCGAGCACCACACGATTGCCTTTTCTTTACATTTTCATCAGTTGTGGTTTTTCTATAATGGTCTCCTGCAAAGAGAAACTTCTTTTGATGAGGAGTGAGGACTGTACTAACCTGTAGGCATAGAGACAAATATTTAGAGTATAGTTAGAAATCATGCTGGTTTATTACAGTGGCAGGAGTTGATTCTCCTTCAGGATCCATGACTTAACTAGCCCTGAGTAATTGGCTGGCTTTCCTTTATCTTGTTGAGCAGGTCCAAGGAGAGAGTCCATATCACTGAGGTATAAGTGCAACTACAGCATCCTTACGGTTATCTGCCTTGGTGGTTGATCTAATCAAGCAGTGGTAAATGTGGAGTGTATGTGAATGCTACTTGGATTATAACACAGTAAATGCTTTCTTAGTAAGTAGGAGGAAGTTCTGTGCTAAGTTTTCACTACAGTCACAAGATACCTGAGGAAATAGTGTCGTAAGGATCAACGATTTATACTGATGGAGTTTTACAGTTTGGGATATATGTCCATGCTTTCTTGCCTCATTCCTTTTGGATGGTGGTAGCACAGTGCAGCAGGAACATGTTAGGACTCCCAACATCCCTTGGCAGCCAGCAAGCAAAGAGAGAAGGGAAGACTAATGTTAGAATATTTCTTTTACCTGTGCCCTAACCACCTGGCTTTTTTCCACCAGGCTCTCCCTATCTAAAGTTTCTACTAACAACCATAGAGGCTGTCAATAAAACTTTTAATATATAGGTCTGTGGAAATATTTAAGGCCCAAATAACAAGCTTTCTTTAAAATTGTTACAGAAAGTAACAGTATATAATACAGTAGATATATAAACCAGTAACACTGATCTGGAGTTATATGCTATTTGTAATTGTCAGGCTAGAGTTTTCTCTGACTGGCAGCACAGGTTAGTTTACAGCACTATCTCCACATATACACGAGTAACATATTATACTCAGACACTGAAGCATTGAGAGCAGAGATTTCTCAACTCCTTGGTAATTGATTACTATTGCTTATGTGGTTGATAGTTGACGAAAACATCTTGTGATGCATGCCTGTGCTATGCTGAATAGACATAGTAGCAGGACGATCTTTGTCTTGTTTTTGATTGTAGGAGGAAAGCTTTGAACTTTCATTGTTGAATATGCTGTTGTGATTTTATGAGTCTTTTTTATGTTGAAAAATAGAACTTGTATCCATAATTTGACTTTTTTTTGAAGTCACAAAAAGATGCTAATTGTTACTGCCTTTGAAAGATTTTTCCTTCCACATTCTACTGAGGCATAGATTCCTGAATGATTAATTATTAATAGATAAGGAAATTTGTTTAGCTTTCTGTACCTATCACATAAGGCAGTATTTTGAATTTTTAAAACTTTCAGAGATGGGGAGAAGAAAAAGTGAGCTATTAAAATTTTTCAATGAGCATATATTTTACAATTGCAAAAATGAATGAATCACATGAGAATAACTTTAATGCCCTACCCCAAAATACAGCATTCGGTAAGTACTAAATAAGAAATAGTATTAAAGTATTTTTTTCAACATTTAGAAAAATATCTTTAGAAACAAATTTCACCAAATGAGTCCAGCAGTGCCCACAGACAGTACACAGCGGTTGTATTTCATTGCCCTAGCTCCAAGGCCACTCTTTGTTCTGATAGGAGTCTGTAGATGTAGACATTTTTTGTATTGGCTCTCATAAATTTTAGGATGAATTAGAATCATCATTTATCTTGTATTCACATTTAACAGTTAACTTTGGCAAGTCAGTAATTAAGTATTTACCTACACAACAAAAAAAAAGAAAAAGAAAAGAAAAACAACTTTGAAGTAAAAATATATTTTTACTTTGTGTAAATATTCATTTATTTACTAAATTCAAGCTATATAAATCATTCTACATGTAGTCCATATGCATAGTCCATATAAAGCACTTAGGTTCTGACATAGCAAAAGTGATTGCTATTACATTGTTTTCAGTAATAAATCTATTTTAAGGCTTTGACTTATTCATTCACCTTAGGTTTAGGTGAAGTTTCTAGTGGTTAAATGTCCTGCAGTATAGCAACTAAATTTAAGCTGTATCTTACTTATTGTTGTAGTACTTTGAGGAACACCATGACCAAGCACCTTATGAAAGGAAGTATTTAATTGGAGGTGTAATCATGGCAAGGAACTTGGAGGCATGTAAGCAGTCAGGACTCTGGAATAGTAGCTGAGAACTTTACATCCTGGTTCTCAGACAGCAGGCAGATAGAATAACACTGGGCCCTCAGTGAGCTTTTAAAACCTCAGAGCCCACCCCAGTAGCATATCTCCTCCAAGAAGACCTTACCTTTTCAAATCCTTCCACTAACTGGGGACCAGACAGTCAAACATTTGATTTACCTCTTAGAGCCATTCTCATTCAAACCATTATAAGCTGTAAAGAAAATATTGTCTGTGTTGAGGAATAGATGAGTCACTAAACTGCTTGCTTCACAAGCATACAGACCTGAGTTCCATCCCCAGAATCTTTACAAAAGAGCCTGGTCCTGTGGTGTAAGTCCCAACACTGGGGAGGTACAGACAGGTGGGTCGCTGATGCTCACTGGCTAGCAAACTTAGTGGCAAGCTCTAGGTCCCAGAGGGAGACTTTGTCTAAACAAAACAAAACAGGCAATACACACTCATGCCCACATGGATACACAACCATACCCACACCCATGGTAGACACACCTACACCTACACCCAGAGTGGAGTGCTGTTACTATTTGCTATAGAATCATTTAACTTTGTGGCCCAAACTTTAATGTTCCTTCTTTTTTTAAAAAAAAAAAAAAAATGTGGCTTTTTTTTTTTATTACTTCCTTTTCTTTTTTCTTTTTTAAAATTATTGCTCTTTTTTACAGTCCAGTCGTTATCTCCCTCTCGATCCACACTCCCAACAGTTCCTCATCCCATTTCTCCTCCCCTTCCCTTTCCCNCCCCCCCACTCCCCCACCCCATCACCTGTCTCCAAGAGGACCCTCTCCCCTCCAATCTCACCAGACCTCTCCACTCCCTGGGACCTCAAGTCTCTTCTCTCACTGAGGCCAGACTAGGCAGTCCTTTGCTGTATATGTGTCAAGGGCCTCATATTAGCTAGTAGCTCAGTGTTTGAGAGATCTCATGGGTCCAGGTTAGTTGAGACTGCTCATCTTCCTATGGGGTCACCCTCCTCCTTAGATTCTTCCAGCTTTTTACTAATTCAACCACAGGGGTCCCCGGCTTCTGTCCGTTGGTTGGGTGTAAGTATCTGCATCTGACTCTTTCAGCTGCCTCTCAGAGGGCAGCCATGCTAGGCTCCTGTCTGCAAGCCCACCATCCATAGCGTAAGTACTAGTGTCAGCCTTGGAGCCTCCCCTTGAACTGGATCCCTATTTGGGCCAGTCACTGGACCTCCTTTCCCTCAGTCTCCATTTTTGTCTCTGAAGTTCTTTTAGACAGGAACAATTCTGGGTCAGAGTTTTTGACTGTGAGATGGCAACCCCATCCCTCCACTTGATGCCCTGTCTTTCTACTGGAGGTGGACTCTGCAAGTTTCCTCTCCCCACTCTTGAGCATTTCATATAAGGACTTCAAGCATGTGGCAAGTCCTACATCTTCCTCTTGAGGCTAGGGTCACAGGTGTCTGGCTCTGTTCCAGGCCCTCTCCTTTTCATCTTTAACTGATGCCTGAATGAAGCTACTGTTTATTGTTGGTGAATAAAGTTGAGGAAGAGATGAGACTGTGAAAATGTTAAGAGCTGTTTCCTTGCTTAATAAATTCTAGTCATTCAAATTCCTTATGCTCATCATTGTAAGTGATGTAATTATGAATTTTGTACATGGGAGCTAAGGTGATTTTTTGATAAGCCTGTAGTATTTAACCCTGATGTGTTGCTTAGGATTATTTACAAGTCCATTTTATTAAGGAGACAACATGTATTTTGGGGTAAACTAGTGTGACTGGTTGTGAAAAATTTGAATTTTGTTAGTTGGACTTTTGATTACATGATATTTTGTATAAATGAAAGGTTAGTATGTATCCTAGTTTGCTTTCTATTACTTTGATAATTACTGTGATCAAAAGGAAATTTTCAGTTTAAGCCATCATCAGAGGAACCTGGAGACAGGAACTGAAGCAGAGTCTATGGAGGATGGCTGCTATCTGACTTGCTCAGCCTCTTTTTTTATATACCCCAGGACTACCTGTGCAAGGGCGGCACTGCCCACAGTGGGCTAGGCCCTATCATGTCAGTCATTAAGAAAATGCCCACAGACACACCAGTAGGCCAATCTGGTGGAGACAGTTTCTTAATTGTGAGGTGACCTCTTTCCAGATGAGACTTTAGTTTGTGTAAAGTTGATAAACACTAACCAGCACATTATGTTAAGTAACTATGTTTTTTTTTTTAAGATTTATTTATTATTATATCTAAGCACACTGTAGCTGTCTCCAGATGCACCAGAAGAGGCATGTAGATCTCATTAGGGGTGGTTGTGAGCCACCATGTGGTTGCTGGGACTTGAACTCAGGACCTTTGGAAGAGCAGTCGGTGCTCTTAACCACTGAGCCATCTCTCCAGCCCGTAACTATGGTTTTTATTAAATCTTAAAGCTATTAAAATTTTATTTAGGGCTTACTTGATCACCAAGATAGATATATTTTATATTTTGATAAGTTTTTTTGTTTTGACACACTAAATGTTGGATAAGAAGTTCTAAACTTTTAACTTTTATATCAGTTAACTTTAGTATTTGAGGTATATCTTAACAAACCAGGTACCATTTTGAGTTCATTAGCTCTTATTCCCTATTTGGAAGGATGCAGAAAACATTGGCTGGTACTTTATTATTAATAACTTCAGCAAGTATTATTTATTTATTTAAAAAACAAAAGATTTTAGATATTTATCATCAAAATTGTTGGTCTTTTACATAGGTTTTTCTGTTTCAGTTGGCCAAGTGTATGGCTCACAATTAAAGTACTTGGGAATGTGTTTGGGGAGATGGCTTAGTTAGATAACGTGCTTGCTCTGCAAGCATGAGAACTATCAGTTTGTACAGGACACATTTAAACTAGAAAGAGGACTCATGGAATTAAAGAATTTGAGCTTTTAGAGAGAAAAACCCTATACATGGCACTTTAATTGAATCTCATAATATATTAAGACTTAAAGGATGTGGGCTTTAGATTTCCGTTTACTTGGTAATTTAGGGAGGGTCTAAGAAAAAGATTGTTTTCTTAGTGGAATGCTACCAGGAATAATGCTGTGATCGGCTAACTTTGTCTTAAACTTTACTGTAGGACAGACTACGATAAGGATAATGCTATCATTGGTTAGGATACAGTAATCATGTCTTCCCTGAAGTATGGGATGCTTTATACTTCCCAGTTTGGACTGCAGTCGTGCTTTGTCCTTGTTTGGAGTTGATAGCAGATTTTTTTCCTGTCTTGCTGTGTCATGGTTAGAGAGTAGCCTAGTCTGATAATGCTGTCCTGTGAAGTGGTTGAGCAGAGCATTAATTTCTCCTTCTGAATGCCTGGCTGGTTTCAATATGACCAACAATCTGTGGATGGTTGAAACTATAAGAGAATTAAGTAGGTTGTGACAAAATTCCAATTACTTTGCACTTATAAGAGCAAAATGAGCTGACTCTGTATGTCATTGGTAGTGGGGCATCCCTATAGTAGCTAGGCAATTCTGTACAAGACCTCTACTCATGTGAGCCCCTTGGTCCTTCAGTATCCCACAATGGAATTTCACTCAGAACAACCTAGTATGAAGAAAAAATTTAGAGTTTATTAAGAAGAAATTGGTAGCCCGGTGATTATGGTGCATATCTTTAATCCCAGCACTTGGAAGGAAGAGGCATTCAGATCTCTTGAGTTTCAGACCATGGAAGACTTCACAGAGAAACCCTGGGGACAGGGTAGTTAGACCTAGATTCAAGCACACTGATTAATACAAAGAGAAGCACTCAGAAAAGATGGAGTATACCCAAGTATGGATATAGGTTTCCCCAGAACCTTTAATTGCATTAGCAATTGCCAAATACATAAAATGTCAGTGACTTCTGAAGTTTTACTTCAGAAGGTTTCAGAGGGACACACACACACACCCATTTTATTGTGCATTTGTGTATATATGTTCATGTGCATGTATATGTGGAGATCAGTGTCAGAGATCTTCAGCCATTGTCTCCTAATCTTATTTTATGAAGGCAGGGTCTTTTCTGTAGCCTTGGCTTCCTTGGAACTTATGTAGTCCAGGCTAGCTTGGAACTTAGAAATCTGTCTGCCTCTGCCTCCTTGAGTTCTGGGAATAAAGGTGTGTGTCAACACACTTGGCTCTGTCTTTTATTTTTTGAGACATCTTCTCCAACTGAACTGATGTGGCTAGACTGGCTGGCCAACAAACTCCCAGGGGTCGTCTTAGCTCCTGCTGTCCAGCAAAGGATTATAGGTGTGCATACAGGGGTTTTAGTTGGTTTGTTTTACTGTTTATTTGGGAAATCTGAACTCTAGTCTTTGTGCTTATGTGGCAGATGAACCGTCTTCCAATTCTCCCTCCTTTTCGGTATGTGGGATCCCGGGGTGGTTTCTGAAGCGCCTGGGGTAGGGTAATCCGATCAGGCAAAGCTAGGGTTTATTGATTTTTTTTTTTTTTTTTTTTTAGCATTCTTACTTGAAATATCTTTATAAAAGAAGTTTTGACTATTTTGCTAGCTAATACAGCACATCTTAATTGTGTTAGAATTTTTGACTTACAGCTGGTTAAAATCTCGACTTTAGGAATGACAGACTACCGAAAAGTAAAAGTTATTGTCTAAATGTAGTAATTGAAAAAGAGATATTTGGCATTTTGAGAAGCTGTGGCTTCTCTCCTTTGTCACCTAAAATTTCCCCATTTTTCTCTTTCCCTCAGACAAGATAACACATGTACTGTGAGGTAAGCCTCTTTGGGAATACTATTAGAGAAAGTAAAGAGGTTTATCACATTGGTGTGTGAAATAAGTGCACCAGAAGGAGAAAATAGCTAGTGTATTAACTTGTGTAAGATTTTAGTATGCATAGCATACATATGTGATGAGCACACCGGATAGTAAGAACAGAATAATAAGCTAAATGAAAGTATATAGGAATAAAGAAAGAAGCTGTAATTTGGAGAAACAGTAAACAGAGTGCCTCTTGAGCATTTGTATGCACATTGATTTTAGGCTCAACTATATAAAGAGTCTGAACACATGGTGGAAAAACCAATCAATTCAAATGCAGTTTTAGTTCTTGGAGACAGTAATAGTGCAGCAAGTGTGGGCAAACTATGGACATGTGATCTTAAAGGTAGAATCAGCATTTCATGATGCCTTTTTTTTTTTTTTAAATATTTATTTATTATATGTAAGTACACTGTAGCTGTCTTCAGAGACTCCAGAAGAGGGCATCAGATTCCATTACAGATGGTTGTGAGCCACCATGTGGTTGCTGGGATTTGAACTCAGGACCTCTGGAAGAGCAGTCGGCGCTCTTAACCTCTGAGCCATCTCACCAGCCCTCATGATGCCTTTTAAATGGGGTATGGTCCCTCCCTCATGCCTGTAATCTCAGCATTTGGGAAGCTGAGACATGAGGACTGTATGGTTTCTAAGCCAGTCTGGGTTTCACAGTGAGTTCAGGACAGCTTAAAATACACAGAGAGAGACCATTCCTTAAGAACAAACAAACAAAACAGAGACTTGCATGTGAGTGTGAGAAGTATAAATGATCTTGTTGATTTTATCATCCAACTGGAAAGGCGGGAGTGTTGTTAGCTGAGATGGAGGGATTGGTAGGCACTGCATTTTCAAGGGACAAGTCGGGAATGGTTTTCAATTAGTTTACTAAGTAACAGGTTTCCTTATATCATTTTCATAAATCCTTTTGTTTTGGTTGATTCCCCACCTTAAGATACCTTCTCATCTCTTTGCCCATCTTTCTCCCCATCTATATTCTGCTGTCCACACTGTTCCCCTTCCACATTATCTCTTGTTCTGTTGCAAGGGCTCTGTTTGTTTTAGTTCCTTACCCTATTCCCATGTTACTTCCACTTAGATACGCAGGTTTCACAATTAGAAGCTAGGATTTAGCAGGTTGTAGCAGCTCCTAGAATATGCAGCTTAGAATATGCTGAAGAGGAGGAAATAGGAGGCTCATGAATTAGGCCGGCCTAGGCTAGAGAGATGGCTCATTCTGGACCAGTCTTAAAACTACTTTTAACTGCAATCCCAGGGAATCTCTGGCCTCTAAGCACTAGGCATGTGTGTGGTATATAGATACACAAGCAGGGGAAAGAAACATGCATTCACACAAAAGTCAAAAGGACACTTACAAGAAAGCTGATAGTTGATCACGAGAGAGAACAGAGAGTACTTAGTATTTGTCCTCCCGAGTCTGGGTTACATCCCTTAATGGTTTCTAGTTCTTCCCATTTCCTGCAGATTTCATTACTTCATTTTTTCTTGTGGCTAAATAAAATACCTTTGTGTCTATGTTCCACATTGTTATCATCTATTTGCTGATGGGCATCTGAGCTGATTTTGTTTCTTTTCTACTGTGAAAAGATGAGTGATAAGTAAAGAACCCTGTGGGTATGTGCCCTAGGTTGTGTAGCAGAGGTGTATGATAATTTTGTTTTCAGTGTTTTGAGAAGCCTCTATACTGATTACTATGGTGATTATATCAGTGAGTACATTTATTATCCCTTTCTCCCATACCCTCACCTATATTTATTTTCGTAATGGTAGGTCATTCTGACTAGGGTGAGTTAGATCTCAAAGTAGTTGTAATGTATGTTTCTCTGATGGGCATCTGCATTTTCTTTTAGAATTGTTTGTTAAGTTCATTGACCTACTTACTGATTGCAGGTTTGTGGGTTATGTGTTTATATGTGTTTAATTTTCACAATTCTTTATATGTTCTACTTATTAACTCCTTGGCTAAAGTATAGCTGACGAAGATTTCCATTTTCTAGTCTATCTTAGGAACTCGGGCTTTTTATTTGCTTGCTTGCTTGCTTGTTTCAGATACCAATTTCTCATGAGTTGTTAGGTATGGAGTTAAGTTATAAAAACAGTTCTAGATGTATGCATTTGAGAATTGTGACCATATAGATACTATGTAATGACTAAGGCTAGGCAGATTCACTAAGTTCATAAGCATGGGGGCTAAGCCCCAAGAATGAATGCTCATCTTATACCTTACAACCTTAGGAGCTCTGAAAGAGTAGGAAAATGAATAAAAGATAATGAGAATGAACCCTAGTGAAGTATGGTAGAATCATTTTATTTTCTACGTGGGGGGGGGGCTGTTTGTCAGACTGTATTTATACACGTGTTTGTGTGGAGGCCATAGATTGAAGTCAGTGTTCTCAGTTGCTGTCTACTTATTTCTTTGAAATAAGGTGATTAAGTGAGCCTGGAACTGACTGATTTGGCTAAAATAGCTAGTTAGGAAGCCTTTGGCTTCTTCCTGTCTCTACCTTCCCAGAGCTGGGGTTACAGGCATGTAGTTCTATGCCCAGCTATTTTACATAAGTGCTGGAGATCAAAATTCAGGCCCTCATTCTTAAACTATAAGCACTTTACTGACTGAGCCATCTCCCCAAACCACTCACTACATTTTAACTGTTGATAAAGTCCAGGTATTTGTAGTTCATAACATGTCTTCCACTTTGTGTTTGGTATGTTTTTGCTGAATAATAAAATAAAGATGTATTTGAATTTGAGGTACCTGAACAAAACCTAGTATTTAAAAAGTATGTAAAGTTTAGAAAAGGGAAGGAATAATAGAGTTTTGAAAACTAAAAAGAGCTCTTACTTTGTGTATTTTTGTAGAATTTAGTATAGTTCTAATTTTATTACAGCATTACCAGCACTTACATAGAATGTTTTTACCGTCCTCTAGAGAATTCTGTACCCTTGTCAAGTAGCTCCTAGGCTCTGGTGTAACTTTCCTCTGTGGAGATGTGGATAATGTTTTATTGTTGTTTTGTTTTGTTTGTTTGTTTTTCCACATTAGATCATCAAGGACAGTTCAAAGAAATTATTCCTAGGTCTAGTGTTCTGAGGCAGTGCATTTATTGGGGTTGCTTATAGAAGTATGGATACTAGGGCAACTGCATCATCAAGAAGCTGGTGACAGCTCATGGAAGGTTCATCACCTGGCCTCCTGCCCAGCTTGTAGAGAAACTGCACTGGAGTCTCCTCCTCCCCAGTGATTGTTTTCTATCCGTACACAATCTTGTGGAGAAACTATGAGACTCTTCAAAGTTTGGTGAGGCTTCAATTGAAAGTTTCAATTTGGAGGGAATTGCTACACACCACCAGGCAACCTCATATTTGCTTTGCTTTGTTTCTGCAGATAACAAAAAATGTTTATTGTGGATTGTTCAAATCAATGAAACCATACACTATATGGCCTTTTGTCCGGCTGCTTTCTCTTAGCATACTATTTTCAGGAATCATTCACGGGATATCATATATTGATATTCCATAGTGTGACTATACTGTATTCTGTTTATTATGCTTATATATTGTTATTAATGGACATTGGACTATTATAAATGAGTGTTCACGTACAGCATTTTATTTGAACATATGTTTTACATGCTCTTATATGCATACCTAGTAGTAGAGAGTTGCTGGGTCATTTGTAATTCTGTATATATAACGTTTTGAGGAACCATCAGATTATTTTCCACAGTAGCTATATGCTCTTACCAGCAATATTTATTCTCACCATCCATACCTGAATTTGTTACTTTCATGTGCTATATTTAGTCAAGTCTTTTAAGACAGATTTCTCCACCTAGTTTCTCAGTCTTCCCCTTCTTGATAATTAACTTTTACCATCCTGGCCATTTTCTTAACAGTACTTTTAATATGAGTTTGTTTGATACTTCCCATCATTTAAATTCAAGTTGTACGCTTGCCCTATGATGAGGCTAACTGGTAACGAACGCCTAGCGACTCCAGAGCAGTGGTTTTAATCCGGTAGGTGTTGCAATCCATCAGAGAGCCGGCATATCAGATATTTATGCTGCAGCTCATTACAGTAGCAGGTTTACATCTGTGAACTTGTAATGAAATAATTTTATGGTTGGGGTCACCACAACATGAGGCACTGGTGTTAAAGGGTTGCAGCATTAGGAAGGCAGGCTGAGAACCGTTGCCCTACAGCATTTCATTTAGGTGGTACTCATCAGGTTCAGTTATTCTCTTTTTCTAGAAGTAACTTGCAGGAGCAATCCTTCTGACAATATTACTGTTATACTTTATAATCTACCAATTTTTGGCATCTGTGGGTGATTTGTTTTCTTTTCTTTTTTCTTTTTTCTTTCTTTCTTTCTTTTTTTTTTTTTTTTAGACAGGGTTTCTCTGTATATCCCTGGCTGTCCTGGAACTCACTCTGTAGACCAGGCTGGCCTCGAACTCAGAAATCCACCTGCCTCTGCCTCCCAAGTGCTGGGATTAAAGGCGTGCGCCACCACGCCCGACCGATTTGTTTTCTTTAATGGTGCTGGGGATTAAACCCATTAGTGCACATGTTAAGTACACTTTCTGCCACACCCGCTTTATTAGTGAGGTTTGACCAAAGTAATTTGCTAGATGTAGATTTTGCATCATTCATTTTATCACACAGAACTCTGTGCTTAGTGTTACAGGAAGTGTTTTATTTTTAATGTAGAATCTTTTTGTGATGAAACTGGTATTATCTTAAATAACCCTATAGTGACAACTTTATTGGATAATGATTTTGTGTTAATGATTGAAACTATATAAAATTCATTTTCCTAATTAGTGTGCATTCAGAGTAGAGTGATGCTAGTACTTAAAATTATTCTGTGGTCTGCTTCCATTTCACAGATTGTTTGTTCCTATATTTTTGGTGTGATAAGCTAAGGAAATGATTGTGTGCTTAGAATTCTTTAACAAAATTTGATAATAATTTTAAGGTCTATTTCAAATATCCAGGTGTATAGCAGATTGGGAATTAAAAAGAAATTCTTTACCTTATTTGGTCTGAAGAACATGCAGAAAAAAAAAAAAATAAAAGCAATTTTCTTTTTACCTAAGGGAAAAAAACAATGTTAAATGTTCTGCATTTTGTGTCTTTATCATTCACCAGTTCATAAAAAAGGTACTAATTTCCAGAAGTGCTAAGAAAGGGAAGGAAAACTAATTAAAGTAGTTAGCAGTGATAAAGAGGCAAATGAAAGGTAGTTAAAAGGGAGCCGATTGTTGTGGAAGTGGCCAGATTCACATTGGTGTGTCAGTTTCCTGAGCTCTTCCTGAGTTCGTGTTTACTTTCTGAATCTCCACAATGACTCTTATTATTATGGCCTTTGTAATACACCTCTTTATCAAGACTGATGTATCTCTAATATATTCTATTAATTTGATTGTTTTCTAGGAATACAAGAATTTCCAGAAAATATTAAAAATTGTAAAGTTTTGACTATTGTGGAGGCCAGTGTAAACCCTATTTCTAAGTAAGTCTTTCAGCTGACTTATAAGCTGCCTTTTTACTGTAACAATTATAGAGCAATTAACAATCTTGTAGTATTTAGAGAATTACTTTAAGAAAAAATTATATCAGTCTTAAAGTTATATAGAGATTCAGATTTGTTTGTTTTATGTATGGATGTATGTGTGTGAATGAATGTATATGAATGAGTGTTAGGTCTGCATGTATGTCTGTATACCACGTGTGTGTGTGTGTGTGTGTGTGTGTGTGTGTGTGTGTGAGAGAGAGAGAGAGAGAGAGAGAGAGAGAGAGAGAGAGAGAATATATATGAGTGTGTGTATGTGTATAAGTGCATGAGAGAAGAGTAGGTGCTGCTTGCATGTATGTCTCTGTACCATGTGTGTGCATGGTACCTGAAGAGTCTAGAAGATGGCTTTGCATCCCTGGAACTGAAGCAATAGACACTCGAGAGTCACCTGTCAGTTCTGGGAATCAAGCCTGGATTCTCTGGAAGAGCAGCCAGTAGTCCTATACCCCAAGCCTTCTCTTCAGCCCACAGAGATTCCGTTTTAGATGCTTTCTAATAGTCTTTCTGACTCATCTACCTCAGATATAAATTTGAGATCTAAAGAGAGAGTATGAGTGCTTTAGATCTCGCAGTCAGTGTAAAAGTGAGACTATAATTTGAACAGGTAATCAGATGGGGCACTTTCAAAACAAAGAAAGAAAGAAAACTAAAGAAAAAGGCAGATAATTGGTTACAACATATACCTGAGGGTATGTGTTCTTTAATAATAGTAATGTCTATCTATAAACAAAGGCTTTCTTGAATGAAAGCTGTTAAATGTTACAAAATTGAAATAATGCTAGTGGTAAATAGAATGAAGCACAGCTTAGTACAACCATGTTGAAAGAATATCTAGAATACTTACTCCTTGAGAAGTTTTACAAAAGTTTACTTTGGTTGGCTTACTTGGTTTTGAAGATGGTGGACTGTTGTGAGGCAAAGGAAAAATAAACGAGTCAAAGTCTGACATATTTACTGCCTGGGAATTTTATGCCTGTAATAATCCAGGACAAATATCTAAAGATGAAATAGATATACATTTGGATTTTTTTTTCTGGCATCAAGTTTGACATCTGTAACTTGCTTTATGAGTAGATGTGAATAGAAGTATAAAATAAGAACAGGGGTCTTACCTGGCCTTAATCTGTCATCACTTGTTCACTTTCTCCTTTGCTCATTATAAAGCTCTACAGACTTAATCATTTACAGACCCAAAAGTTGAAACTGAAAATAATATAAACCCAGTGATTTTTAACTGTTGGCTGTTTAATCCTTGGAGACATTGAGCATTTTTGGAGATTTTGCTTTTCACAGTGAGCATGTGAGTTTGTGTAGGGGGGTGCAGTGGTGTGTGTGTGTGTGTGTGTGTGTGTGTGTGTGTGTGTGTGTGTTTACTGATGCTTCTGGTATCTAAGTTTATACAGTCTAAGTTTATAGCTTAACATCCTACAGAACCAGTTTTAACAACAAAGAACCGTTCGTCTTACTACATTATTAAGTGTTTAGAAATTCCTTTTATAATCCTTTTTAATTTATGTTGGATAAGATAACCTACTCTTTCATAGTTATATCCTACATGTAATTCTGTGTCGCTCATTTTAAATGTAATATTTTGTGCAGATTTATGCTACTAAGACATTTATCTTCCTTTTTACAAAGACATGCTGTTACCATTTTTATAAGTAAGTTGTAAGAAAAAGGCAGCTTAATTTAAAGATAACTAATAGTAAAAAAATATTATTTGTTGAGAAGCTATCTTTATTATACAAACTCTGAGAGACAGTTTTGGCAAGAGTCTGACTGACATCTTAAACATGTACTTAATGTAATTCTTTTATATTTTATATAGACTCCCTGATGGGTTTTCTCAGCTGCTAAACCTAACCCAGTTATATCTGAATGATGCTTTCCTTGAATTCTTACCAGCTAATTTTGGCAGGTAAATTATAGATTATTTTAAAGACATTTATATTGTTAGCTTCTGTAATAATGTTCACACAACTTTAAAATAGTAACACTAATTACAGTCCATAGGAATTTCTTTTGTAAATTTTCCAAGTCTATCAGTTCTTACAGTTTCTTTGACTTATTTCCATGCAGATTTACAACTCCAAATAAATTGTAAATGCCAGTTGAATAAAAGGCTATTTAAGCTGGCAAGATCAGATATTTCAGTGTGAGCAGTGCATCTGTGTTTGAGACACTGAATGCTATATTAGCATTTACAGAGTTCTAAAGTGACTTGACAATTAGCTGTTTTCCTTTTGAGAATTAAAGTTTTTAAGAGAGGTTCTCTTTCTGAGGTCTCTTTCATGTACCCACCCTCAAGTGTCAGAATACTTTTTCTTTATGATTCTTAATGATCTCTTAATTTATTTCTTCTTAGACATTTGTATTATTGTCCTATAATACTAGAGTGGTAAGCAGTTTTATAGGTATTTTTAAATAAAAGGCATACAATTTATTCTAGAATTGAAAATTAGGAAGAAGCACTTTGTCCCTTTGAAAATGTATTAAAGTGATCTGCCTGGGGCCAGTGAAAAGGCCCTGCCAATAAAAGCCTTGCATCCTGAGCTGGACCTTTGGAAAGAACAGACTGCATAAAGTTGTCCTTTGGCCTCTACATTTGTGTTATGGCACATGAACACCCACACATACACATAATGCACATACAATAATTTAAAAATGTTTTTAAAATAATGCTCAACAGTTGTGGTGGTGCACACCTTTAATCCGAGCACTTCACAGGCAGAGGCAGGTGGGTCTCTGTGAGTCTGAGGCTAGCCTGATTTACAAATCAAGTTCTAGGACACCCAGTGCTGTTACACTGAGAAACCATGTCTCGGAAAAATACAAAACAAATCAAAAACAAAAAACAAAAAAGAAAAGGACAGAAAAAAAGAAAAGTAAAAGCAAAAAAAAAAAAGAGAGAGAGAGAGAGAGAGAGATAAGAAACTGCTTAGTGTTTTCTCTCTCACTGTAATTTTGAGGAGCACAGTGTTACTTGTTGTTTGGTTTTGTTTTGATCAAGATCTTACTATGTAACCCCTGTTGTGGTGTTGGCTTTGAACTCACAGATCCATCTACCTGTCTCTGCCTCCAGAGTGCTGGGATTAAAGGATGCTTAGCTCTATTAAATTTTTTCCCCATCTTTTTCCCATTCAACATTACTTTACATGTAGTAATTATACAGTTCATGCTGCTACTTTACTTTAAAATGTGGCACTTGTTAATGCAATTCCTTTTGATTCCTTTATCTTGATGTGTTCTTTATTTTACAGATTAACTAAACTGCAGATACTAGAACTTAGAGAAAACCAGTTGAAAATGTTGCCTAAGTAAGTCAGAGTGCTGCTCTTCCAAATCCACTGTAGAGTCTTTTATTCTCAAGGCCTGAAGTAGCTTTATCTAAAATACAAGTGTATGTTATTTTGGAAGACATGTTTTTATATACTTCTTTCTATTAAATATAAAAATGTATGGTCCTGTTGGTGTTGAGTATGGTAGCGTGATAACACCGATTTCATACCTCTTTGAACCACAGTCTTATATGTGACAGAAAGTCTTATATTAAGAAAATCTGGGGGCTGGTGAGATGGCTCAGTGGGTAAGAGCACCCGACTGCTCTTCCGAAGGTCCGGAGTTCAAATCCCAGCAACCATATGGTGACTCATAACCATCCGTAACAAGATCTGACTCCCTCTTCTGGAGTGTCTGAAGACAGTTACAATGTACTTACATATAATAAATAAATCTTTAAAAAAAAAATAGAAAATCTGAGTCTCAGACAGAATCTATGCTAAAGCTCAATATACAGTTTTCAGAGTGATTCATGAAGTGTTCATGTAAAGTTTGTAACTACATGCCCTTTCAGGGTTCTATTGCTATGAAGAGAAACCATGCCAAGGCAGCTCTCATACATAAAACATTAGTTAGGGCTGGCTTACAGTTTTTGAGGTTCAATCCATCATCTTCATAGTGGGAAGTATGGTAGTATCCAGGCAGAAATGGTACTGAAGGAGCCAATAATTCTGCATCTTGATTCAAAGGCAGCCATGAGGAGGCTCTCATTCCACACTTGGCAGAGCCTGAGCATAGCAAACCTCAGAGCTCACTTCCATCTTGACACACTTCCTCCAACAAGGCCACACCTCCTCACAGTGCCACTAGCTGTGAGCAAAGCAAACACATGAGTCTGGGGGCCAAACGTATACAAACATCATACCAAAGAACTTTTTGTATGGCTTTACAGTCTTCTAAACTAGAAATGAGTGATTGGTTCTGTAATACAAGCTAACATCAAGAACATATGGATTCTTTTTTTTTTTTTTTTTTTTTTGGTGGTTTTTCGAGACAGGGTTTCTCTGTATAGCCCTGGCTGTCCTGGAACTCACTCTATAGACCAGGCTGGCCTCAAACTCAGAAATCCTCCTGCCTCTGCCTCCCGAGTGCTGGGATTAAAGGCGTGCGCCACCATGCCTGGCAAAAACATATGGATTCTTAAGAACAAATATTAATATTAAAGCATTTAAAAAACAGAACTTTAATTCAAAATAGACTATAGTCTTTGGCCATTTACTAAATAAATAATAGAATTTTGAATGTGTCACTATAAAGTTTAGTAGTTAGTCTATGGTTAAATAAAATTTACCATACATATTTACAAATAAAATTTTAGGAGAACATATCCACAGTTGTTAAATTTTCTCTGGCTATTCTTGCTTTATAATAGATATTAAATAATTTTTATGTATCTTTTCTCTGTTATACTCTTCTTCTTTGACTAACATGTACACATCATATATGTATGTCCCCTACATGATTATATGTCTTTGAGAGCAGAGACCATATTTGATTTCAGTTACAAGTGACTGTGTTGCTTTATTATTTGGATGAAGTTTGTAGTTGTGATAAGTATAAATTAGAAAATTATATTATGATTTTATGAGGTATATATTACTGATTCGATACTGGCTTAGTTCCAAGCTTTCCTGGGTATGAAGAGATGTGAAAAAGCTTTAAAAAATGTTTATTGTAATAGCTAATGACAGAAAGGTAGCTTTCTTTCACTGTGACAAAATGCCTGATTAGAAGGGTTTTTTTTTTTTTTTTTGCTTTATTCAAGTATTTTATCATAGCAATGAGAAACACAACTATTATTCTTTCAACTGGAAAACTTTGATAGAAAACAGAAGTACAATTTCCATTTATTGCGCTCTCTCTCTCTCTCTCTCTCTCTCTCTCTCTCTCTCTCTCTCTCTCTCTCTCTCTCTGTGTGTGTGTGTGTGTGTGTGTATTTGTCCATGCCATGACTTCATTGTTAAAGTCAGAAGGTGACTTACCAGATTCTGTTCTCTTCTTTCTCCGTGTGGGCTCTGGAGTCCATCTCAAGGGTCCTGTGTGGTGCGGAGTAGTGTCTCCCTGCTGACACCTTGCTGCGCTGATACAGACTTTGAGGAAGGGTTTATTACACGTCCTATGTTTCTTGTAGTTGGCTGATTCCTGGCCTTTGGCCTTGTAGAAAACGGCACACTCTGGTGAGGTAGAAAAAGTGACCACTGTGATTTTTTTGGAAGGAAGGAGAAAAGCAGGAGTTAAGTGGCTGAGTGCCTGTGGTCCCTTCTTCACTTTCCCCTGGCCTCTCTTTCTAACACTGGACCGCTCTTCTACAGGTTCCATCAGTGATGAGTATACTACAGACTAGGGACCAAGTTTCAACATATGACCCCATAGGGATGTAGAAAATGCAAGCTGTAGCCTATAGACCTGATACCATAGGCACTTCAGTGAATTTTAACTTTTCAGAGATACATTCGGGTTGTTTTTTTTGTTTTGTTTTGTTTTGTTTTTCAAGACAGGGCTTGTCTATGTAGCCCTGGCTATCCTGGAACTCACTTTGTAGACCAGGCTGGCCTTGAACTCAGAAATCCTCCTGCCTCTGCCTTCTGAGTGCTGGCACTAAAGGTGTGTGCCACCACACCTGGCTCACAGTTTTCCCTTTAAAAGAAAAAAAACTGTAATTAAAATCTTTGTAACTTTATAAGGTATAAATATAGAGGCCATGTTTTTAAATATTAGATATATATGTGCATTTAGATTGTGTGGCCAGATTTATATTTTAGAAAACAAGTATGCATGCATGCATACTTGCATATGTGGATAGAGTGAGAGGGAGACAGTTCTCTCCTGGGAGTAGAACTAAGACTGTTTGACTTAGCAGCAAGCGTCTTTATCCACTGAGCCATCTTGCAGACTCTCGATTTTTGTGTGTGATTAAAACTGGGAAAGCTTGTTTTACATATACAGTTAATTGAAATTTAGTACTACCTGAAGGATTCTGAAGGACACTGATAAGTTTTGAGGAGCAGCCTAATTTCTCCTTGAATTAGGCAGCATGTTCTTATTCTAGTATGCATTTTTCCTCTGAGGTTTCTAAAGTGTACAAATAGAACCACAGTTGCTCAGATCAGCAGAGTTCAATGCTGAGTACTTGTAATACATTTGCTCTTTTTGTCACCTACCTGTATTACTCTCCATTTTTAAATTTGCTTTAAACTGTTTCCAGGATACTATCTGCGATTGAGCTTTTCCAGTACTTTGCTTTTCATTTTGTACCCTGGCCCAAAAGTAGTAGGTTACATTTCTTCAAACTGCCCAACTGTTTATTATGTATTCAGTTGCTACAAGTAAATTTCTGCCATCTTGTCACAATATCAAAACAAGAATGTGTGTCTGTGTTCTTCAGTTATTTCTCCTCACAACCCACTCCACTTTTCTCATAGCCCCATCTAGGTTTATAATAGTTTGAAGATATCAAGGAGATAACACAGCATGTGACTTTATGCATTTGATAAAGACCCTGGGTAGTCTTTGTAGAGTTTTAGGAAGGAAATTAGAACTACTAGGCTTTATAGATAAAGATAGACATAAATAAGGGAAATAGAATTGTAGCTCCAGAGGTTAAGAACTCTTATGTAATCTTTAACAAAGTCACTTTTATGTAAAAGTCATTTTTATCAAGTTGTGAAATGAATTAAAGAGGTTGTGAGTGAATGTCATGTTTAAAATATACAGATTGGAGAAAAGTGGTTTTATTCAGTTTGGGCCCGTGACATAATTCCATTACATTTGCTATGTGTGTTGTTACATTCTTTCTTTAAGATTTTATTTCCAATACAATAATAATATTTGAATGTATAATACTGATGGTAGCTCAATGAACTTGTCATATTATTTTACCGTATGCTGCAAAGTCTTAGTGTGTAAGGAACACAGTCTGTCTTCTCTGGAAGGTGATAGTACCTCGGTGTATATAAAGAGATGTTTTTCTAATTAAGCAATTGAAGACATCAGTACACATTTGAATGAATTTGTGGTTAATTTTGTTTGAAACACATTTGATAGAAGAAATAAAATTATGGCATAATTTCTTTAATTTCAGAATCTGCTATTTTAATTTATTTTTAGACTTATTTATTTTATTTAATGCTTGTGAATGTTTTGCCTGAATGTGCCTGGTGCCTGCAGAGGTCAGAAAATGGCAGGAGATGTCTTGAGACTGGAGTTAGGTATGATTGTGAGCCATCATGTAGGTGCTGGGAACTGACTGTAGATTCTCTAAACCAATTCCCCTGATGTTTTAGTTTTAGTTTTTTACAAAGAAGTATTGACATCTTGGGGGAATGTTGAACATGCTATATTATAGCTTTAACTTAAAATTTTTTCTTATTAGATGTACCCATTTCATGTGTGTTTGTGCTTGCATGTATATATGTGCACCATATGTATGTTTGATGCCTGTAGAGCTTAGAAGAGGGCATTGGATCCCCTGGATCTACAGTTGTGAATGGTTGTGAACTACCATGTGTGTGCTGAGAATTGAACCACAGTCCTCTGGGGGAAGCACAAGTACTTGTAAGGACTTTACCTTCTCTACAATCCCTGCTTTAGTTTAAACTTAGTATCTAATT
The DNA here is from genome assembly GCF_900095145.1 of Mus pahari. Lineage (NCBI taxonomy): Eukaryota > Metazoa > Chordata > Mammalia > Rodentia > Muridae > Mus > Mus pahari. The sequence goes on along the minus strand of NC_034600.1, from coordinate 34,539,363 downwards.
CTGCTTGTATTTTTAACAAAACCTCTGAAAGGTTTCTACATTATATGGTTATGTTTTTAACCATGAGATTTGAAAGTTTCTGCGTATTTGATATTTTTGTGTGGTTAATTCTTTGTTACTCTGTCAATAGAACCATGAATAGACTGACCCAGCTGGAAAGACTGGATTTGGGAAGCAATGAATTCACAGAAGTGGTAAGTCCACGAGTTTCACGGGCCATGAGTCCAGCATTTGATCAGGAATACATTGTGGAAGTGGAAACATTTCTATTAAAAATTAGGTAGAACCCCACGGGTGATTTTTTTTAATATTAACCTGAACTCTCCAATCCAGTAAAAAAAAAAAAATTTAAAGGATAATCTGAAAAATGGTTAGACCAAATAGGAAATTGATGAGAAATCTGTGGAAGAGATACCAAAAATATTTTAGTGTACATAGAAAATCTGACAGCTTACACTTGGGTGGGAGGAACCATCAAATGTGTCTTATGTGACATAGTTCCAAGTTTTACTTACTAGGTAAAAGGAAGATTATTGAGGGAAAAACTATTATTTTTGAGTTCGCTTTGAGTTCTGTCAGGTGAATTTGTTCCTGTATTCTAAGTGAACTATATTGCTGAATCTGTAAGGAATCTTGTAAGTATGCAGTTTTTGTTTGTTTGGTTGGTTGGTTTTGGTTTTTTTGAGACAGGTTTTCTCTGTGTAGCCCTGGCTGTCCTGGAACTCGCTTTGTAGACCAGACTGACCTCGAACTCAGAAATCTGTCTGCCTCTGTCTCCTGAGTGCTGGGATTAAAGGCGTGCGCCACCTCTGCCCAGCCTGAGCTATTTTTAAAAACTTATTTAAATACAAAAACTGCATACTGGTGCCGGGTGTGGTGGTGCACGCCTTTAATCCCAGCACTTGGGAGGCAGAGGCAGGAGGATTTCTGAGTTGGAGGCCAGCCTGGTCTACAGAGTGAGTTCGAGGACAGCCAGGGCTATACAGAGAAACCCTGTCTCGAAAAAAAAAAAAAAAGTAGTCAACAACTGAAAATCATATGTAAAATTTGTGTTTACAATTTAGTTCAAAATTATGGCAGTTTTCTAATAATAGTGTTGAGAACAAAAAATCTCTCTTGTGGGTTTTGTGCATTTCACCTATAGTCAGTAAAGTATTGTGATATTTGGAATACCTTATACTTTCTCTAAAGTATTTTTGCATAATGTATTTTAATTTTATATGTATGGGTGCTTTGCCTTTATGTTTGTCTGTACACTACTTGTACACTTGGCACCTGAAGAGGCTAGAAGAGAATGCTGGGTCCCCTGGGGCTAGAGTTATGGATATTTGTGAGCTAGCATGTTCTGAAAATCAAACTCAGGTCTTCTGAAAGAGCAGTAGTTCTCCTAACCACTGAGCCATCCACTTTTTCTACTTACCTACTGGTCCAGCCTACTTTTTCATATTCTATTTGAAGATGGTTTCTGAGTGATTTCCCTATATTTACAAAGTTGCACTTATGAAAAGTGCAAGCTTTGCTTCCTTAAGTTATCGTTTTTGTCTTTATTTTGTGAATCCTTTTAGCTTTCAGAATCAATCCTTTAAAAAAAAAAACTGTTTTAGTGTCACACTCAGAATAAAGCACCCTTAATATTGAGAGGATAGGCCAGGTAATGTACAGTAGTAATCCCACCACGTGGGAGGGCAGCTAAATAAAAATCAAGACCATTAAACTTACTACTACACTTTGAAGACTTACCTATATTTGTTAACAATAAATAAGAACTATATGAATTTAGGTTATGACTCCTGCTGTTCTGGTTGAATATGATAGTACCCTTTGCCAGTGCATATTTTATATGTGGGTCTTTGGGCTAAAGGACATAACAATTTCAAGGAGACAGTCAAACCTTGAGCTTAAATGGGTAGTGCCCAAGAGCAAGTTTACCTGAATACCAAGGTTCACAGCAACATAAGGGGTTAGTGATTTAGCTCTTCAGTGCTATATATAATTTCCCTTTACATATTCTGATTTTCTACTAGGAGTTTACATAAAGTATTGTTGTCATGTTCCTTTTTCAAAGGACATGTGTTTAGTTCCCAGCATCCACATTGGATAGCTCACAATTTGTAACTGTGGTTCTGGGGATCTGGATCCCTCTTCTAGCCTCCTGTATACACATATGCACTCACATACATGCACACGCGTGTACATACACACACAGAGAGAGAGAGAGAGAGAGAGAGAGAGAGAGAGAGAGAGAGAGAGAAATCATGTATTGACGTTTTCTCTTAAGACCTTTTCCCTAAAGTTTTCTAAAAGGCTATATCTCTTGATAATAATATTTAATAACACAGTTTTAAACAGTGGGTCCCATTTAATTATTAGTTATATAAGTATATGACCCAATTTGATAATTCAGAGCCTAAACAAATGTTACCTAATCTACTTTTGAAAACGTTGGGTTTCCCATCACAGTAGTTCCGTACACATGTGTACACCTTGGCAGGGCTTCCCTCTCTCCTCTCCTTTACTGTGCTGACTGAAGGCTACCTTGGAAATTCCAGGGCCATCTTTAGTCAGATACAATGTCATGAAATTAATTGAGCTCTCCCCCTCCTGTGTAAACAGCCTGAAGTACTTGAACAACTAAGTGGATTGAGAGAGTTTTGGATGGATGGCAATAGACTGACTTTTATTCCAGGGGTATGTATATGAAAATCTCAGTGGTTCTTCATTTATTATCCTCTCTCTTTTTCAGTATTTGAATCGCACATTTAAAAGTTATTTTTGAACATTTAGTGAATTTTTTTGTTGAATTTGTTGTTAAGCAGTTTGAAACAAATTATTTTTAAAAAACATGCACACATTCTTAATTAAAATCTAAAAACTTCCATAACAAATTTTGTTTAAAATGGCCTTTACTACTAAAAAAAAAAAAAAAAAACAAAACATTTCTATTAGTACCAATTCAGTCTTTCTAGAAATAGTTAAACTAAAATGATTTTTGCTTTATCAGCTGAGAAGTTTACATGCTCTCATATCTAAAGAAGGCATAACAGCATCTCCATTCCATAGGAGGTGATGAATATTTCCTCAAGAGAACCATAACTGCTTGACTAAAATTAATCCATATCTGTATTATTAAACAATTCTGGTTACATTTAGAAAACATTCACATTTAATTATTAACTGAAGATTGATGTTCTTATCTAAATTTTAAAAATCATTTGATGTAATAATGGTATTTTTTTGTCTTTTACTTATAGTTTATTGGTAGTTTGAGACAGCTCACATACTTGGATGTTTCTAAAAATAATATTGAAATGGTTGAAGAAGGAATTTCAACATGTGAAAACCTCCAGGACTTTCTCTTATCAAGTAATTCCCTTCAGCAGCTGCCGGAGACTATTGGTCTGTATTGCTTTCAAACAGATTTTTTTTTTTTTTAATTATTGAAGACTTCTTTTTTTACTCAAGGTTTCCATAGAATCTCAGTATTACTGTTAATGTTTTATTGTACTATCACATATGAGTATTACTTGGAAGTTTCCCTGATGTGCTCCATTGCACAACTTACTACTGTTGTTGCTATTTTTATTTGTCCTAAGCAAATTCCATTTTTAAACTTTAGTAAATTGTTCACAATTAAGCTAACCTCAGTTTTCTTGAATTCCTAGCCCTTATTTGGAAACTGTAATTACTTCACTATTGACTGACAGATAAGAAAATGAAGAAAGACTTTCAAAAATTTGCAACGGGTCCACAATTTGTGTTAAATCTATTTTGAAATTGTTTGTTTGATGAAGAATTAGGAAGATAGATCACTTTAATGAAAAGTCTAAAAATTAAATCTTCCAGGTGATGTGATAGAAAAACTCTTCTCACTTGAAGTGTACCAGTTGTTTTTAAGTCAAGCATATTTACGTTTTAGAATTATATTCTCATTTCATCAGTACTTTCAATATTCAAATTGAAACGTTTATTTACGTATATTATTTTTTATTTAGTGATAAACATCCTTCATACCGCTGTTTCTTTATTAATTCAGCAAATTGGAGTTAATTCTTCTACATGCCATGACATTGTCTTTAAGAATGTGAATGATGCAGACAAAGTGAACAATGAAGACAAAATGTCTTCTTGTATAGCTTGTATTTTAGTTTGGGGGTGGGTAGTAAACTAGTTATTATTCAGGTTAAGTTAAACAATGCAGTGGGGGCTGGAGAGATAATCAGTAAAGGGCAAGCATAAGGACTCGAGTTTGATTTTATGCACTAACATTAAAAGCCAGCCTTGTGATGCATGCACTTCTGTTCTCAGCTCTGAGAAGACATACCCCTGGGCTCTTTAGCCTACCAGTGTAACCTAAGATGAGCTCTGGGTCCCAGTACAAGACCCTGGCTCAAAAAACAAAGAGGACGGTTCCTGCGGAAGGATACCCAGGGTTTACTTCTTCCCTCCATAAGTACACACACACACACACACACACACACACACACACACACACACACACACACACACACAGGTAGATGCATGAAGTTAGAAAGTATTGAGCAAGAGTGGATGATGTTGGGGTAGTATCTCCTGTAAGTAGATTTATCGATAATGTTAAATGTAAAGTGTTTCACATTGACTATTGATGGACTTGCTTTCTAATCTAAGCTGAAAATGATTTATTATTATTTTTTCTCAATAGGTTCATTGAAAAATGTCACAACTCTAAAAATTGATGAAAACCAATTAATGTATCTACCAGACTCAATAGGAGGGTGAGTTGTGTGTGAACATGTAGACCCTGGAAACTGTTACTGTTAACTCAGCAAGCATCACATAAGTTCACATAAGGAACATCTATAGCAGATTCCACAAACATTTGAAATAAATAATTGGCATATAGTTTAGTTATTTTATAATAAAATAGGCTTATTTATTATTGATAACATTTAGCACTTTATTAAATTGTATTATGTTTATTTGCTAAAGTTCATGTTAATATGTTCTTAAATTTTGAGTATAGTACATATTTTAAAATCCATGTGTTTCCATTTATAATTAAAGGTTAAGGTCAATAGAAGAACTGGATTGCAGTTTCAATGAAATTGAAGCTTTGCCTTCATCAGTTGGACAGCTCACAAACATGAGAACATTTGCTGCAGATCACAATTACTTACAACAGCTACCCCCAGAGGTATAATATTTTACATTCATTTTAGATTTTTATCTGCTTTTTAAACATCTTAAGCATGTTGGTGTTTTATTTCTTTATAAGATAGCTTATTAATCAAGTTATGTATTATCTGAATAAAAAGATGCTATGTAACTTTGAAGATGTTCCTAAATACTTTCCTTTTAATTTAAAAGGAATAGTTACCACAAAATTTTTATTTTTTGTAAATGTAAAGAATATTTTTTACAACTTTCATATATATTAATATTCCTTTATCAGTTTATATCCCAGGTTTGTGATCTGCATTTTTTTTCTCTTTCAGATTGGAAACTGGAAAAATATAACTGTGCTGTTTCTCCATTCTAATAAACTAGAGACACTTCCAGAGGAAATGGGTGATATGCAAAAATTAAAAGTCATCAATTTAAGTGATAATAGGTTTGTAATCTTTAGTTGGCTTATAGAATACATTGAATGAAGTTAGTTTCATATGAAATACTACACTAGTTGATGTTTATTTCTCTTTACGTATATTTAAATTTTTAATTAAAAGAATGATTAAAATGTATATGATGTTACTTAACATGGTTCATTTTGAGCCAACATAACTACACAATTTCTAATTCATAAAGTCCCAAATTCATCTTAATACTGCTGCTGTAAAAAGCTACTTTTTAATCTAATCTTGGCTTATGTTTTTCTGGGCTGAGATTGACTCACTCACACAGCTTGAGCCATAAGTAACCAAAGTGCAGAGCAGGTTGACCACTGAGATTGCTAGACTGGAGCAGAGATTGCTGAACTTGAAACACTGTCTTAGTGAGGGTTTCATTTCTGTGAGGAGACACCATGACCACAGGATCTCTTATAAAAGAAAACAGTTGAGGCTGGCTTACAGTTTCAGAGGCTCAGTCCATTATCATCATGGTGGAAAACATGGCAGCCTGCAGGCAGCCATGGTGCTGGAGGAGGAGCTGCGAGTTCTCCGTGTTGGTCTGAAGGTAGCTAGGAAGAGGGTCTGGATCACACTGGTCAGACTTGAGCTTAGGAGACCGCTAAGCCTTCACAGTGACACACTTCCTATAACACCTTCCAATAGTGCCAGTTCCCATGGGCTAAGCATGTTTAAACCACCACAGAGATGGAAGCTAATTAAAGAACAGTCGTGGGATGCTTTATATTTTACTTTGTAGTACTTTAAAAAATATGAAGATCATTCTTTTGGAATAGTATAGTAGCTTCCCTTATATAAAAGGGGAACTTTGAAGCTCAGGTAAAAAAATTTAAAGTAAAGCATTTAGTATAATATTCTGACATGTTGATAATATACTAATAGTTACATTTATTTAAAAAAAAATCTATGCCTCTAAAAAAAGCTTTTTCATGTCATAATTTTCCTTTCCAAACTAGAGTACCAGTTGCTCAAGCACTGTCTTGAGAGGTGTGCACAGAAGACTAGCTAGGCCTGAGATAGCAACAATGCAGTAAACATTTTAAATAGGATCTTTGTCTTAGGGTTTTATTGCTGTAAAAAGACACTGTGACCATGGCAAGTCTTATAAAGGGAAGAATTTAATTGGGCTGGCTTGCAGTTAAGAGGTTTAGTCCATTTCATCATAGCAGGAAGCATGCAGTCAGCATGGTGCTAGAGAGCTGAGTGTGGTACATACTGACCTATAGGCAATGGGGAGTGACATAGCCATTAGGCCTAGCTTGAGGTTCTGAGACCTCAAAGCCCAAGCCCAGCAACCCACTTCTTCCAACAAAGTCACATCTACTTGAGCAAGGCTACAATAGTGGCCTAATAGCGCCACTTCCTATGAGCCTATGGAGGATATTTTCTTTCAAAGCCACTACAGTAATAAGCACTTACGTTCCTTTGTTTTTACATATTATCGTAAAGTAGTAATGGACCACTAAAATACACAACAGTGCAGTGTTTTTCAAAACAATCTCTCCAGGGCTTCTTATTACAGCTTTGGTTCTTTCAGCACAAAAACACGAGCACTCAATGTGGCCTTGCCTTTCTTTATGCAATGAACAGTTTTTATTTTTTTAACAGATTTGATTTTTCATTTTATTAAAAAAGAGAAGCTACTATTAAACAAGTTAATGTTTCTATCCTAGAACAAAGTTAAGTTGTCAGACATAGCTAGAATGGTTTTGTACTAATATTGGAGGTTGCTTTTTATGTCTATTGGTGACAGAGGTACTCCTCACCCTCAGGAAATACATCCTCCCCTGGGCTGGTGCATATAGTGTTTAAGACTAGATAATGTTTTTATCTTTTCTCCTATATAAAAGTATGCATTTGGCTTGCTTTCTTTTCTTACCTTATGAATATACATTCTATAGCATTGGTCAGATGGTTTGTAGTTTCATTTTCATTATTTTTTGGTGCTAGGAGGTAGAAAGATAGGGCCCATGCTAGGTAAGTGCTATACCACTGTTTGTGATGTAATCTCTTATTTAAATATTTTCATTTTTAAGTTTTAATTTTTGTTTTTTCTATTCAGGTTAAAGAATTTGCCTTTTAGCTTTACAAAGCTACAACAGTTGACTGCTATGTGGCTGTCAGATAATCAGGTGGGCATTCTGACCTACTAAATTTGGATGGAATTCCAATTGTACATATTTTTTCAATATATATATATAGTATGTATTTTCATATATATAACAGTATATATTGTATTTCAAAAAATATATAATGATACTCTTTATTTTATATAGAGCAACTTAACAGTTATACCTGGTTCACATACAAACATATATTTATCTTACTGTATTTAGAAACACATAGATCTTTTCCACACATAGATGTATAAGTAATAAATTTTATTGTATTTTAGCAAGTTTCCAAACCCACAAAACTACAAAGATGAGGAAGTCCTACTCCACTCTACCTAACTTTGTGTCATGACTTCCTGCCAATGTCACTTCGATTTGAGTGCACATAAAATCAATTTGCAGCAATTTTGAGTGATAAAATATTCTGACTCTAATTATCATAGTCTACAGTAGAGCTCTTGAACTTATTCTGTCAGTTTTGAACCAGCATGTCCCAATACACTCCTGTCCCAAGTCCCTGTTAGAATGTTTGATTCTCTCTCTGAGTTTTTCTCTCAATGACATCACGTGATAGTTATCTTTCTGTGTTACAAGATATCTTTTCCTTTAAAGGCATACTTGTATTTCATTATGTGTTTATGTTTAGCTAGTCATTCATTAGTGAACACTTAGAGTAATTCTATTTTCTTAAAGATTTTTTATTTTGTTTTAAGTGTTTTGCATGAATGTATGTATGTGTAAGTGGTACCTGAGAAGGTCAGAAGAGGACATAGGATTCCCTAGAACTGGAGTTATAGTTACAGGTGGCTGTAAGCTGTCATGTGGGAGCTGGGAACCAAACTCAGGTCCACTGTAAAAGCTGTTAACCTCTGAGCCATCTTTACAGCCCCATTAGACTGGTTTCTCATCTTGACTATTAAAAATAATATTATAGATTTGTAGTGATGTAATTAAGCAAAAATCTGTAATAGTAGTAGAAAAAGGAAATAATACTTTGATGATTAATTTTGAGACAGTCCTAAAGGTCAGACAGAGTTGGGATAATACTAGTTTGCTTAGTTTTGTGGCACAAGTACTTTACTTTACTTGGTGTTTTGAGACAGGGATTGGAGGTATCTCTGTACATCTTTGACTTGCCTGGCACTTGCTTCTGTAGACTAGGCTGGTCATGAATTTGTAGAGATCCTCCTGCCTCTGCCTTCGTCCCCGCCCCCACCCTTGCCCCCTCCCCCTCACGCCTTTGCCTTTGCCTTTGCCTTTGCCTATGCCTCCTGCATGCTGGGATTAAAGTGTATTTCATCGTGGTTGGTCTGTGAATAAAACTGCCAACCTAGGTGTAAGAAAGACATCACAGGAACGCGGTCTTGGTTATTGAGAAGACAGTGCTTGAGATGAAATGCTACCATATAGTAAAGAAAGGAGCTAGTGAAAGAGAATTGAAAGATGATAACTGAGCAGTTTTGGTAATCTGATGACCAGCAAGCAAGGTGAGAATGATGGATTTGGAGAGGTGCCTGTCGGCCTCACCTGCCTCTGCTGCTTAATTGATGACTCTGCAGTCTGCTTTTCAGGCCTGGCTCTTCTCTGAGTGGCTCACAGAAGGACATCCCTCTGCTTTATTTCTTGTAAACTATCCTTCAAATTACTTTCTACATCATCACCATTTCTAGCAATATCTTTAGTCTAGTACCTGTGTCTGAATCATACATATAGCCCAGTATCTATCCAACATTTATACCTAGATATCTCAGTTTCAGCTCCTCCTAGAACAGCATGTCATTTTCTACCCCAAATGTTTCCTGGGATCCTTAGCTCACTGAGAAGTGTTTTATGGAGTCAGACACGGGAGTGCAGTCTCACTACCATTACTGTACAACAGTCCGGTTCATCACCAAGTTCTCAGGAGTATTGAATGCGTGTCATTTCATGTAGACCTTTCCTGTTCAGTGCAGAACCCAGGAGTATCATGTGTGATTAATCCAAAGTCAGATGCCATATATTTAACTAAATTCTAAATTTTTGCCCTGGGGTGATCAGAAAAATGTGAAATTTGCATTTATAGTTTTTATTTTGGATTCTATGCTGAAAATTATAATGTTTTTAATAAGGTTAAATTAAGTATATTATTAAAATTATTTATATTTCTTTTGAGCTCTCCCTGCCCCCACTTCTTCTCTTGAGAACGTACTATGTAGCCCATGCTGACCTTGAACTCAAAAATCCTCTTGTCTTGGTGTGTGGGATGCTCAGATGACAGGCACATGCTGTCTTGCCCAGCTTCCCCTTGCTCCCAATAGGACTCAAGCCCAGAGCCTCCTCTATACTGGCCAAACACTATATCATCTTTTTGTCTTACTTAAAAAAAATAAATAAATAAAAAGTACAGCTACTGGGTAATTACAAAATGGACGGTGCTGACTCAGACGTTGACATAACCTTGTACCGGGTCTCTGCCTCCTGTGTGACTGCTTTCCCCTTCTAGCCCCGTATCACCCTAGTACTGTAACTCACATGGTCTCTCAGCCTTATCCCTGCACTAACCTCTGTGAATTATGTTGGTGGTTTTCTGCATATCATAGGCCTCAAGGTCTCGTTCATGCTGGAGCTATTTCTTTACCCCTTACATATTCATTCTTTCCACCAAATGAGTTCTCTTCGAGAACATTCTCTGTACCTACCTTATTCTCTCTCCTCACTTTAAACCTCATAGGAATGCTGCCTGTTTGTCAAAGTAGTAAGTGAATGCCAGCCAGTCTCCTGTGCTCTCTAGTACCTTATACCTTGTCAGCCTGTGACTGTGTCTTTTGTAGTAGCCAGCTTTGTTAGGTGTATCATCCCTCTTGTGTCCCGCAAACTGAAGAAATAAGTGTAGATATTTGCTGCCTTCTGTGTCCAGTGCTTAGTGCTTTAAAATAAAATGCTGCCAGTAAGTATTTGGTGAACAAGTGAGTTTTAGATTTAGGGCAAGAATATTGACATCCTAAATGTTAGGGCAAGGGAACTGAGCACTTGAAATTAAATGAAATTACAGATCAATAGTTAGGCAGTTGAGGAACTAGAAAAGCTCATTAAATTTTCTCTGTCCATGTACTCCATAAGCAGTAAGAGTGATAAATTTTATGAGGTTTAATTCATGTGCCATTCAGTTCACCCTTTTTTAAATGTGTTAGTTTGGTATATACAGTGGACCATGTAATAAAAGAATAATAGCAAAATACTTTCATGGAAATTGGTTTTTTAAAGTGTACTAGATAATTTTGATAATGCCATTTACCGGGGTCATCTTTTCTTTGCACACTGGGCTAAAAGTATGTCTGTGTTATCTATACTTTGTATCAGTTAAACTATTACCTATGACTGTGGAAGAAATTGGTGTAAGAAAGGTGGGAATGCAAACTGACTGAGTAACATGCTTAAGATGAAATATTTTGGAGATTTAAAATTTTCTTTTTAATAATCACAATTAATGAGATAAGAATCAAAGTATAATATAAACTTTATTAGTGTTCCTGCATTGCTTACCTACATATCCTGAAAAAAATTTTTATGTAACGTTTAAAAATTAATTTTCTGTGTTTTTATCATACTGTCTTTTGAGGTGAAATGCGTTCTTTTCTACTTGTGACAATCATGTCTGTGCTCCGTGTTTTCAATTTTGGGATTACTTTAAAATTTTTAATTAAGCATGCTTCTGAATGATAAGTCTTAGGGGATGGAGGGGGCTGGTGGTACTAAGAAAAAGATTGACTTTAGAAAGCAGACAATGATGGTAGTGCACTAGTGTGAGTTTCTATGGTGTGATGATGGTAGTGCACTAGTGTGAGTTTCTATGGCGTATAGACCAGGATGCTCCCAAAATGCGGTAAAGTTGTGTAACGATCGTCAGCACTGTTGGGAATGGAAGAAAATCCGACCTGGATTTGAGATCTCAGGAAAGCAAGTTGTTAGGAAAGAGTAAGGGTACTAGTTCCATTATTTGAGGAAACCAAGTAAAATGATCAGAATTTGAAAATATAGAACAGTTTATTTTTTAACAAGATGGAGGCCACAAAATTTTAAATATTTGGGAGTAAGAGTTGAGGATGAAATCATGTTTTCACAAGAGTTTGTCCAAAGAGTGGCTGATAAGGAAATAGAAGAGAAGACTGGGTAGTTCCTATCTACATGCAGTCACTTAAAGCTATTACTGGTAAAATTTTAGGTCTGCATATTTAAAATAGGAATTGATACTATTTGTTAACCATAAGAAGAAAGATACTAAGAAAAGAGTGAAGTCTAAAATACCTGGCACCTCCAACAAGTGTCTTGTTGGTACTGTTGACAGGGAGTAAGAGAAGCAGTTTGGAACTTGCTGTCTGTTTAGCAACTGACTGGAATACATATTTGGATAACTAGTTTAAGCCTTGTAAATATTTTTTTCCCTTAAAAGTATTTTTGCAAAAGGAAATACTGGAGACAGAAAGTAATGTAAGATGGAAAATGTCTTTTATAACTCTCTTAATAAAATTACTGTATAATAAAGAATTCATAGGTCATAGATAATCTTGGTTTATTGATATCTGTTGCAGTAAGTCTCCACCCAGATATGCCCCAGCAATTAATATGAATACATGCTGTGCGCCTAGATTGGGCAGATCTACCGCTACACTACCATCTTCCAGATCTATGAGACCCCTTAGAACTTGCAGTTTCTCTAGGCCATGTGCTTCTTCTCTTTTCTTCCTCCTCCTCCTCCTTGTCCTTTCCCTCTTCCTTTTTCTCTTCTCTCTCCCCACCTTCTTCTCCACCTTCCCTTTTATCTGCCCAATCATCAGCTCTCCTTTATTTTATAAATTAAGGTGGGAAGCAGGTTTACAGGAAATCACCTGAGTGCTGACTCATTCCTTGTTCACAGCCACTCACAGAACGGAATTAATATCAAATATAGTTATCCCCTAGGCTACCCACAACAGATATCTTTTAAATTTTTTTCAGTGATAATTAGGATATATTGATATATTTGTCTTTTACTAATATTTAAGTTGCATTTTTAGATTTCTCTGTAATTTCAACTGAGTGTTCATAGTGCTATTATATATATACACACATTTGTTTTTCTAGCTTGCAACTTGACATTTTATAAAATTGGTGGTGGTTAGTTATAAGGATTTTTAGATATGTATTTTTGTAGGTTTAAAAAAAAATTAACTTTTTTTTTTTTCCTAGTCCAAACCTCTGATACCTCTTCAAAAAGAAACCGATTCAGAGACCCAGAAAATGGTGCTTACTAATTACATGTTCCCTCAGCAACCAAGGACTGAAGATGGTAGGAACTGAAGATGACTTTTTCCCTCTCCTTCACTAAGTACCGAGAGAGTTCTTAGCTCCAAAACTTTGTATTATTTTATTGAGGGTTTGGAAAATTAATTAGAAAGTTTTCAGTAATAGTTGAATAAGTAACATCTCTGAGTTGAACTTAGAGGTGTATTTTCTTTAAGTTACATTGATAATGTTATTACTTCTAGCTTTATTTCAAATAGCATTTAAATGTTAGGAATGCTTTTTAATACTGTGTGATTCGAAATCTGTACTAAAGTATATAATGCCCTTGAAATCTACACACTAGGTAAAGGTCATTTGTGAATCTATAGTCTTTGACTATATGTTACTGCTAAGTTACTTCCCGAGTTTTGCCTAGCAAGAGAGAATATATTCTTTCATACTGGCCACAAGTATGTACTTGTGGATTAGTGTGTGAAGACAGAGGACCAAATTATTTTTAGTATATCTAATATATCTCAGAAGAGATCATTAAATCCCATTATAGATTGTTGTGAGACAGGATCTCTAGAAGAGCATCCAGTCCTCTTAACCACTGAACAGTCTCTCTAGCCTCATATATTCATATGTTGTTCTGTGTGTGTGCATAACATTTTTAAAATTATATTCGAAATGTCTTTGTGTGTGTGTGTGTGTGTGTGTGTGTGTGTGTGTATCTTTCTTTAAGACAGTGAAAATGACTATTGTCTGAAGTTACTACAAATTAACTCAATATATAATGCTGGAGAAAAGAGTAATTCATTGTTAGTCTTAACACATATTCTATGAGGTGGCTGGAAAGATGGCATGGTGGTTAAGAGCATTTTCTATTCGTCCAGTGAACCCAGCTTCTGTCCTCAGCATCCACTTGGCAGCTTATCCATCTTCTGGGCAGCTAGTTACTTCCATGCTGCCTATGACTACCTTTAGCCTATTCTTAGTGCTAGCCACAGAAGTATTTTATTATATGGCCCTTTACTGACATAGTATGTCAGTTTGTGAATAGAACATTAAAATGCTATCTTCTGTGAACTAGGAAATCATTTCATTTCTTACAAATATTTTAAGTACTAACATTCTTTACTGCCAAAGGGACAATTATTTGATCATATTATATACTAATATTATTTATAAGACTCTCACTAGTTCTTACTGAATCAGCCAGGTTTTTGCATTGTTATGACTAAAGAATCAGGAGAAACAAAGAAAGATTTGTCTTAGTTCATAGTTTCAGAGATCTCATTTCATCTTAGTGAGGCAGACAGAAGTAGATCCAGAGAAGTACATGTCAGGGCATCACAGAAGCAGAGGTGGTGGTTTGGGACATGGTGTTGCCTTTAGAGACATGCTTTTCCTGCACAACCCAGCTCTAAACATTTCAGACTCCAAAGTAGTCCCACTGAGGAACCAAGAATTGAGATGAGAGTCTATGGGAGACAGTAGTGTTGACAAGAGGATGATGAGTTTCCTTTGAATGTCAAAGAAATATTTCTCTTTGTTTATTACTTCTAAGAAACCAGTGAATCAGATAGTGAATGATACTGTTCAGTTGTAGTCTTATACCAACTTGACAGAAACACACTTTGTTTACATTGAACTTAACTCTGGTTTTGCCAACCTATGTGACAGGTGCTAATAGAGCTAAGTAAAACCCCTTCCATTTTATACTCCCAAAGTAGATAATGGAGAAGAAATTTGAAAGACCAGGGATGAGAGTTCCAGTCCAGGTGGAGGGTTTCACTTTGTAGCCCTGGCTGACCTAGAGTTCCTCAAACTCACAGTGAATCAACTGCATCTGTTGTCTGAGTGCTGGGCTTAAAGCTATGTACTGCCATTCCTGTCCTGGTGGAATTAGTTTTAAATGGGGAGAAGGAAATACCTAATTATTTTCTAAGATACCTATTTTATAGAGGTACATTGTTATATATGTAGTATAGGTAGTATGGAAAACAGTATGGTGGGGGAATATTAGTGTGGAATGCCTCTCTGGGAATTGTCATTACATTCTCCCTCCATAGTGACATGAAGGTAAAGCAGGGATATGGGAGAAATTTGCTGCTGGTATAGGAGGAAGGACATTTGAAGGAAGTGGTAATGACTATTATTTCATGAAATGGAAGCTTCATTAAAGAAGGAAGTAAAACCTAGAGTGGCTTTGGTTGGAAAAGAAAGATGGCTAAAACCCTGAGCATTTACCAACAATTAGGAATGTGGCTTAATATTTAGAAGGAGGATTCAGTGGCAAAGAGGTGGGAAATTTTTGAGTGTGACCATAGTTATGAATCCCTTAGGTGATATGAACATTAACATTACAATTAAAGATGTCTAGGAACTATAAAATTATACAATAGAGTAGCATCACACATTTGAATTATCCAGGATTTGAGCAAGTCTTTAAAGAGAAGGCCTGTAGTCAGATATTAGAGTGTGATACTATGACTGTATCTCAACATTCAGATTTGTTAGACTCTAAAGTAATTGTAGGAAATCATACTACCTGGTACCCTGAACCTTCAATGATAAGGAATTTATTCAAAATAATAAGACATGTAATTAACCAGAAACTGTTGAGAATGACTTTAATGGTCAGAGTTACTAAATGTAACTTTAGGAATCTGAGTATATTCTTGTGTAAAATGCTTTAACTCTTACGCATTTGGAGGCTGCCTGGTGATTGTAGTTGCTACCCAAGGGCTATCAACATGGCTCGGTGAGTGAGTAAAAAATGTTTGCCACCAAAGAATGGTAATCAGAGTTTCATTCTCAGAATCCATGTAAAGGTGGACAGAGAGAAATGACCCACAAAATTTCCTTCTCATAAACATGCATGCATGCACACATGTATGAAATATATATATATATATTTGAGAGAGAGAGAGAGAGAGAGAGAGAGAGAGAGAGAGAGAGAGAGAGAGGAGAGAGAGATACAGAATTTTTTTTAAATTACCAATAAACCTAAGTGAGTTGCTGCCTGGCTCTAGTTACCTCTTTTTTATCTTCTGGGCCAGGGTTTCCTGTAGACCTATGAACTCATTGTGTATGTGAGGATGAACTTGAACATCTGCTGTCACACCTTGGACTCCACATTGCTGTGATTGCAGGCATAGTGCCCCTCTGCCTGGCTTGTGGGTTCATTTAGTGCTTGCAAGTGAACTCAGGGAGACACTGTGCCAACTGAAATATATCTCTTACCTTTCTTTCTTTTCTTTCTTTCTTTCCTTTCTTTCCTTTCTTTTCTCTCTCTCTCTCTCTCTCTCTCTCTCTCTCTCTCTCTCTCTCTCTCTC
>NC_034600.1:34480990-34521910 GCF_900095145.1 Mus pahari | reverse complement strand
GAGAGAGAGAGAGAGAGAGAGAGAGAGAGAGAGAGAACTACATGTTGAAACATTTTTTCTCACTTTCCCACTCTATAATTTCTTTTATTT
Source organism: Mus pahari (assembly GCF_900095145.1). NCBI lineage: Eukaryota > Metazoa > Chordata > Mammalia > Rodentia > Muridae > Mus > Mus pahari. Next base: position 34,521,820 of record NC_034600.1, on the reverse strand, counting down.
TGAGTGAGAGTCGTCTATTTTTCATATTTTGTAGTGTATAACTTTCATAGAGTGATTAAAGAGTAGATGAATGAATTATTTTAAGCCATTCCAGAAAACCTGTAGAAGGCTTTGGAGCTTAACATCATATATCTGATTAGATAAAGAATGATTGAGTTTACATTAAAAATATAAAGTTTCCTTACATTTTTATGTGGAATATGTTTTTTGTGTACTTAGTATAATCTGTAGTGTGTATAATCAACACCAAAGTAATTCATTTTATTTTAAAACAAAATCTCATTATACCATTGAACCCTTTTATCCCTCCATCACGTTGAGCTATTAATGCTAAACAGAATTCTAAAATAGAATAAATTAATGATAACTCAAATTCTAAAATGGAAGATGTGGTAGGTAGCCTTATAATCTTACATTTTTAGGGTCCTACACAAAACCTATGTATTTGCAGTGTTTAAGTTTGCAACGTCATGAATCCTTTTAAGAACAAAAGCCAAATCAGGTTCTAAGAAATAAAAGTTACACTGGTCATGATGAAGAAATCTTAACGCTAAAGCCTTTTTCTTACCTGGAATTTGTTGTTGTTCTGGACCAGTTTTAACTGCCATGGACTTGTTTTCCTTTGTTTGTTCCTGGGTTCTGTTTGTTTTTTTGTAAGACAGAGTTTCTCTGTATAGCCCTGGCTGTCCTGGAACTTGTGTAGACCAGGCTGGCCTCGAACTCACAGAGATCAACCTGCCTCTGCCTTCTGAGTGCTGGAATAAAAGGCGTACATTATCACCTCCCCTTAGACTTATTTTTATAATGAAGATTATGAGTAATAGTTTTCTGTGTGTATTGTAAAATATAGTAGCATTTCTTTTACTTTCCTCTAGTTATGTTCATATCAGATAATGAAAGTTTTAATCCTGCATTGTGGGAAGAACAGAGAAAACAGCGGGCTCAAGTGGCATTTGAATGTGATGAAGACAAAGATGAAAGAGAGGCACCCCCCAGGGTGAGTCTGTTAGCTTTTATTTCAGGTGTGGTGACTAAATTTGGTACTGTATACCTATAGTATGCTATCTGCAGTTACAGAGAAGTATTGGATCCATTGCTTACTCTAAAAGCACTTACTAATCCAAATTATTTTGCTACAAAAAAATTTGAGATCAATATAAATCTGCCATTACAAGGTATATTTCAGGGAGAGATAGAGCTCACCTTGGAGCTCTTGTCTGTTTTGTAAATGCCCAGAGTTTGATCCCTAGCACTGAAAGAAAGCAAGAACAAAAGAAACAAAACAGCCTAATTTGAAGTGTGTGTGTGTGTGTGTGTGTGTGTGTGTGTGTGTGTGTGTGTGTGTGTGTTTGAGAGAGAGAAAGAGAATTTTTTTAAAACCAATCATCTGTCTTCACAGTTCAGAAGGATTAAGTGCTGAGATTGATGTTAGAAATACTAATATTTCATGTTTCTCTTATTTCTCTAGGAGGGAAACTTAAAGAGATATCCTACACCATACCCAGATGAGCTTAAGAATATGGTCAAGACTGTTCAAACGATTGTACATAGATTAAAAGATGAAGAGACTAGTGAAGAGTCTGGGAGAGATCTGAAGCAGCATGACGATCAGCAAGTTGTAAATAAGGATAAGGGTGTGAAGGTTAGAAGATGCCATTCCAACTAATGATTCAAAGGGTTTGCAGTTTCCTGACGGCTTTTGACACAATTGATAGGATCTTAATTATATACCACTTAATTTGTAGTTTTGATTTTAGATGCCTAAATTGTGAACTTTCTGAATTCCCCATTGCTCATCTTTTATCAGGATAATGTCCAGATAGCTGTTTAAAAAAAAAAAAATCATTGCCTGCTGAGCACTTGAGTGGCAGAGGCAAGTAGATCTTTGAATTTGAGACCAGCCTGATCTACAGACCATGTTCCAGAATAGCCAGGACTACACAAAGAAACCCTGTCTCATAAAACAAAAACCAAACCAAGCCAAGCCAAAAAGACTCCAAGGCTTTGAACTATAATATTTTCTTGGTGATGGCACATGCCTTTAATCCTAGCACTCAGGAGGCAGAGGCTGTCAAGGCCAGCCTGGTCTACAGAGTGAGTTCCAGGACAGCCAGAACTACACAGAGAAACCTTATCTTTAAAAAAAAAAAAAAAAGAAAAAAGAAAATAAAAAAAGTGGGGGGTGGGGGAAGATGGCTTGGCTGTTAAGAGCACTGACTGCTCTTCTGAAGGTCCTGAGTTCAAATCCCAGCAACCACATGGTGGCTCACAATGAGATCTGACACTCCCTCTTCTGGAGTGTCTGAAGACATAAATAAATAAATTAATTTAGAAAAAAAAGAGTAAAACTGAACTAATAAGATATGATTATCAGAGAGTTATTCTTTCCCACTTAATGATACTGATCTACTTTATTTCAGCTTTTAATTAATTGATATTATAGACATTTGATAATTCCCTGGAATGTTTCAGAAGCATTCAAAAATTCTTAAACTGTGCATTTCTTTAGTGAACTTTTCTTAGTGTTCACTACCCACTACAAAAGTTCTGTCCTGCCATTAGAATCACTGTACATTCCACAGTGGGCAAAAATGGTTCACGATCTATCCTTTGTCAGTATGCTGAACTAATTGACTCTCTGGACACCAGCCATCCAGTCTTCTTGTAGAAAAGTAACTTTTGCTAAATGATTTCCTTTTATATAATCATGTCCCTTTACCTGTGAGTCTAATTTACATGTTCATAGTTTCTACATTTTATATAATATTTAATAGAAGAATAGACATAAAACTTACATGAGCTCTTTATCTTTATGCAGACTTCAGAAAGTACTACAACAAGAAGCAAACTTGATGAAAGAGAAAAGTCTATGAACTCCGTACAGAAAATTAGGGAGCCTGAAGCTGGGACCAATGCTGGGGACTTACCAGTACCTGCAAATATGAAATCGCCTGGGAACCTGAAGCCTATTGTTAACCATGATGATGTTTTTGAGGTATAACTTCATTCTGACATAATCATGAGAGTTTTCATTGCTGTAAACAACAGAAGCCTGATAGTATGACTGCAGAAAATACTAACATGTATTTATATTGAGGTATCCTTGAGAAATTTCAGACTGCCAAAATATCACTCATCACTTGAAATTTAATTTTTTAACTCTTTATAAGTAAATGGCTAGTAAATAAATTAGATAATGATGTGTTATGTAAAGTGAATAATCACAGTTGCTTTTATGTCTTTATTTTTTGTGGTAATGGAGACAAGTTCAGTTAATTGTACATAAGAGGTTCATGTTCTGTCTTTTGCATCCTCAGTCCTTGGTTTTATTTCTGTAACATCAAAATGAAAATTGAAGATGTAGATCAGTGGTAGAGTATGTCCCAGCTGGTATAGGCCCTGGATTTTTGTCTCCAGCACTGTGAAAAAGGAAAGTAGAACCAGAAAAAGTATCTATTATGGGTATACCCAATCATTTAACTTACATAAGCATTCATCTTTGAATGTTACCCTTCTTCAGTGTCTGAGAACCTAGATATAATCTCTATTATCAAATAAGTAAAAGTTGTAGGTTTTGTTTTTGTTAAGGCAGGAGGCCTTTTTAAAAAGAGATAGCTCAAACTCTACAGTGTACTGATTGAAAGCATATAATTTAATGGCTTAAACAGTTTACAAAGTTATAAAACCATCACCACAGTTACTTGCAGAATATTTTTATAGCCACAAAAAGAAAAAGAAATGTTATTCTTTTTGTCCCTTTAAGGCTTGGCACCCCCCTCAGCTCTAAGCAACTAGTAAGTACTTTGCCTCTATAGATTTGCCTATTACTGCTCAGTAAGTGGTCTTTTATCGTTTTCTGCACTTGGTATATTCTCTTGAAGTTCATACTGTGGTATCTCTCAGTACTGCATCTTATTTCTCTGGTGTCTGAATAGTATTCTATTGAATGTATGTCTCATGTGTAAGTGAGACTGCTAAACATAGATAAAACTCTCAATTTTTTGAGACTCAATCTCTGTAGCCCACATAGGCTGGAGCTCACTGTGCAGCCCAAGCTGGCAGAACTCGTGGTGTTCCTCCTGTCTTAGCCTCTTGCATGCTAGGTGTATAAGTGTGAGCTATTATGCCTACCTGGAACTCCACGGTGGTTCTGGTTCTCTCTTAACTCCAGGTCCAGAGGCTCAACACCCTTTTCTAACCTCCATGGGTATTACACACATACACGCACAGTACACAGTCATACATTCAAGCAAAACATTCATATACAAGAAATAAAAATAAATCTATAATGATATGAATATAGAAATTGAAAACTATTTCATTAAAATAGTACTTTTGTGTACCAAGAAATAGAGCTACCATGTGGGTGCTGGAAAATAAACCTTTGTCCTCTGCAAGACAGCAAGTGCTCTTAATTGCCGAGTGGTCTCTCCACTATTCATATCTTTACTGTGGCACTTCCAAACACATAAAGTCCTTAGTGCTGTTTGCTTTGTTTCTTTTTCAGGGGAACAAATTTTGTAACACGTTTGTTTTAGTTTCATCTTAGTATGTAGGAATGATTTAACTGGCAAGAGATCTCATTTCCTGCATGCCATATGATATTAAAATTCCTATTAATAGTTGATGACTAACAAGTCATTTTTTTTTTTTTTTTTTTGCTGACACTACTCAGTAGTAAGTAATCTGCAACAACTGTGGCATATTACCGGAAATAAACATGGAAAATAACAATTCTTTTTTCAAAATAGGTGAAATATTTGTCGTTCACATTAATAGTAGTCCATCGTAGAAGCCAAATATAGTTATGAGACTATTCAACACTTAGGAAAAGGCTCTGTTGAGGGACTCTGTAAGTTAAATTTTTGAAAAAGAGGATTGTGCTTTGGTCATTTTGTTTGCCCATAACCTCACACTCTGGCATGTGACAACTACTGATATACTGATAAGGCTTAGCACCAGAAATGATACATGAGAAGTTTTAATCTGTGGTTACAGTACTACTGTAGGTTTATTGGCTGCACTTGAACAAGTTGAGTCATGCAGGTTTGTCAACTATTACCATTAACAGGCACTTCTATACATGGTCTGAACATTTGCTTTGTTTCCCTGTGATGTTTTTATGATATATTTATTCATTTAAAGAGTCCAAAGTTTAATTCTTGTATTTATCCCTTTTTTCTTTAAACTAGGAATCTGAAGAACTTTCTTCTGATGAAGAAATGAAAATGGCAGAGATGCGACCTCCATTAATTGAAACCTCGATTAATCAGCCCAAAGTTGTAGCACTTAGTAATAATAAAAAGGGTTAGTAATAATAAAAAAGGTTAGATGTTAAGAGGGGGAGGCATTAAGACTAGAAATCACCTAAGTAAGATGTATTAACTTTGTGGGAGTAAATTTCAATGAATGTCACATTATTGAAACATTTTGAAAACAAAATTTATAGCTGCCTTTCTGAAATCTTCTTTTTATTTCCCTTTTTTAAAGAAAGAGATTGGTAGGTTCTCCCTGCTCCCATGCAGAGTTTGTCCGTAAGGGCATGTACATTAAAGGGTTATAATTCCATTTCTATTGCGTATCTCCCAGATACATTTTCCTTGTGCGCTTAATTTTATCCATTTATATATAGAGAGAGACAAGTTTGAATTGTAGTGAGGCCAGTGAAGGATTTTGTATAGTGCCTGATACATACTATATACGCATTATTTTATTCTTATCTATTCCAGAATGATAAATATTAAGTGCTTTTCCCCAACTTTTGCCAACCAGTTTTCATGTAACAAAACATTAGACCCTTAGAAACAAATAAGTTGTAAAGAACACCTATGACATCACACAACTCTTGCAACTTGTGCCTGATCAACTTGTGCGTTATCTCTACCAAATGCTTATCCTGATCTTTGCTTTCATAGAGCAAATGATACTACCAAGGTGGCACTTGGCTAGCTTGGGATACTTAAAAACTATTGAGTACTTTATTTAACAGTTTCTTAGGTACTAAGCAGTTGTTACTTAGCTACTCAACAGTTGGTTGTTGTAATAGCCCCATAAAAAGTACTTCAAAGATTAACAGTATTTTTTACACATTAAGAAACCAAGACTCAAGTTTCTTGAGGTTGGAGTTCCCAAACCATTTGAGCCCTGTTTCTAAAAACAATAAACTATCTTTAATTGATAATGTGGGTATGTCTGAGTACACTAGATCCTTGAGTTGGCTAGAATTGACTTCTTTATAAAGAACTTTTTTGCAACTATTTTTAAATTCCTTTTAAACTTGTGCTTTAGTGGATATAAACAGTTTCCTTTTCATTGTTCTAAACAGCCATCTCACACATGGAGAGATTACCAGTTTATACCCAAAGATGGAGAGATACTGAGGCCCACGCTTGGTTCCCAGCACCCACATTGGGCAGCTCACTCTTAACTTCAGCTGCAGGGGATATGATACCTTTGACTCCCGAGCACCTTCAATCAAGTGCACATACACACACAGACATACATTGAAAAGTAAATCTTTCATTTGAGATAAAGGAACCGACCCTTGAAAATTTGATTACATTGCTCAATTTTATTATCAAGATATGCTGAAAAAAATTTCACATTCATATGAAATCATTTCTTGTCCAGATGAACTATAGGAGGTTGTAAACATTTTTATTATGAGTTCTTAAAATCAAAGGGACATTAACCAAAATGAGTTGGTAGCCTTTGAAAATTGTGCAGTAAGCTAAGTCAAATTTTAGGTACCCTTCATTACATTAAAAGTGCTATTACAAGTTTTAAATTTTTGAATTTTTGTATATTTTAGGATTTAATTTTCAGAGATACCGCTGATTATCTTACCTAATTTCTCACCTTAGTCATACAATCAGTGCAAAAGCTTTTCATAAATTCTTAGTGAATTTATCATTGCGCTTAAATACTTTCTTCTTGTTTCAGATGATGCAAAGGATACAGATTCTTTATCAGATGAAGTCACACACAATAGTAATCAGAATAACAGCAACTGTTCTTCTCCATCTCGGATGTCTGATTCAGTGTCTCTTAATACTGACAGCAGTCAAGACACCTCACTCTGTTCTCCAGTGAAACAGACTCCTACGGATAGTAACTGCAAAGTCAGGTCTGTGAACATTTGAACAAATGCATTTACTTATACAATGAATAGAAATAATAATACAAATAATAAATATAGGGCTAAACAAATGGTTTCACAAATATATAAGTAGCTTATGCAGTAAATTTCTTTACTCCATTTTTAAAGTAATTGAGTAGTGATTGTTAGTGTTTCTGCTAAGTTGGAAAGATGTCCTGGAACTGAGAAGCCCAGGAACCACACAGCTCAGGGGTATGACATGGGAGCCCAGGATCCGCAAAGCTCCGAGGGGAAGTCTTCTCAGCAGAGGCGCTGCAGCTTCCAAGGAGGGGATCCTGGGGATACTCAGCAGCTGAGTGGAGCTCAGGAGCCTCAGCCCTGCTCCTTTTCTTCACTCCTTCCCTTCTTTTCTTCATTGCTTCCAGGCTTCTTCTGATGAGTCACACCAGGCAGTAAATCTCATAAATAAGAGATTCATTGGGAGGGTCCAGGGTGTGGAGGAATGAGTCCAGCCAGCATTGGCTGCCTCTGTTCCCAGGAGTACACAGTAAGGAATTGAACAAAGGGCAGGGCTTATATAGGGGGCAGAGCTTTTCAGGGCAGATGTCCAGAGTGAGGATTTTAAGCCCTGACTTGGAGAGCTCAGGGATTAGTGAGGTTTTATGGAACAGGGATTGGTGGGTTTTCCTGATGGGACTGATGGGGTTTTGTGGGAAGCTCAGGAACTGGTGGGGTCTCCTACTCAGGGATCGGTGGCTTTTTCCCCCACACCTTTCCCTAAATCAGTCAAGGGGTTGGGGTGGGAAGATTGTGGTCAGCTTTGGCTCAGGTGCTGTAGTTGAACTGCTTGGGGATGCTGGAGAGGAGGTAGCCAGCTCCTGTGATGGTATCTCAGCTGGCAGCAGGCTGAGGAGGTGTCACTGTTTTCTCAAATGTCACCATTTTGACTGCTCCTGTGGCAGTACTTTACAGTGGAGGTGGCCACAGGCTGGGGAGGGAACTATAGCTTTGACAGATCTTGTTTTAATGTGGCTCAGGGTCTACAATGATTATAAAGTTGTTTTAAAACCATTATTATTTTTTTGGTTGAGAAAGAAACATTAAAATACAATAGATTCTTAATCTTTAGGTGAAATGAAAAAAAATACAAATATTTCTAGGTGTCAAAACATGAACAGCTGATTTGAGGAAGTTCAGATTAAAATAGTTATTTTTATCCTTAGAAACCATGTTAATTGCTTCTCATTGCAGTGATAATACACCCTGACCAAAAACAACTTATGGAAGAAATAGGGCTCTTTTGGCTTATAATTCTAGAGGGACAGTGCATGATGGTAAAGGAGGCCTGGCGGCAGGAAGCTAAGAGACCACACCTCTGTAGCTTTGCTTTCTTTTTCCTTTCAGCTACTTTGTGTGGTATTCTTCTCCCAAATGTCAATGTCCTTAATAATGTCTTCTCTGGTGCAGCTCAGCTTCTCCTGTCCCAACCGTCTTCTCTAACCCTACTCTCTGACCCTGCTCTTCTGTCACCTGGAACCTAATAAATCCAAAGACTCTCTTAGCCTCTGCTGGGTTTTTTTACATCCTTTCATGTTCCCAGAATTCCAAGAGGCAACCGATACTGAAGGGCATAGGGTCCTTAGAGGGCCAGGCACACGAAGTAAATCATGCCACAACCACCCCCTCCCCCAACCATGTGCAGAAAGCAGGGAGGGCAAACTGGAAGTGGGGTGAGGCTATAAATTCACAAGCCCACTTCTCGTGATGACTTTCTCCTGTAATGCTCTGTTCCCTGTCCTCATTGGCCCATGGCCATATCATAATGTGAAATGCTTTTAAGTCGGGGTTAAAAGTACTCATGATCTTTAACAGTCTTAGCTATTCAAAAGTCAAAAAGTCTCTTCTCAAACTCAGTACAGTCTAACTTCCCAGCCCATAAAATGTTTTAAAAAAATATGTAGGATATTATGGTGTGTCATATACATTACCATTCCAAAAGGGAAGAATGAGGACAAAGTGAGAGAATACTGAACCAAAACCCATCAAAGCAAACTCCAAATCCCATAGCTCCATGTCCAGTGCCAACTGCTTAGGTGGTTCTGCCCATTTAGCTTTGAGGCCTGCGCATACATCTCTCAGTCGGTCTGGTTCCACTCTGTAATCCGTTCCTAGCAGATGACTCTGGTATCTAACAGTTTAGGTTCTCTGCTGCAACCCAGGCTTTGCTTTTAAGGTTTCACATACTTTCCTTTCATAGCATCTTCAGCTTTGCCAGACATTGCCTGTCCTCAGGGCCTCTCTGAAACCATATAGGAGGTTCCATGGCCACAGTCATGGCCAAATTCTTTGCCAACATATCAACTAATAGAATAGTTGCTAAGGTCGTTTTTTTTTTTTCTTCCCTCTGAAACTTCTTGATGAGGACCTCTCCCAGCCTCTTTACTCGAGTGCTGCTGTCTTCTGGTTTCCTACTGGAGTGGCCTGGAAGCTCTGCTTAACATTTTCAGTATAGCCTTCAAAGGTTTTCCAAAAGTGAACCTGGTCCGATTTCTTCACAGCAATGACCCCAGTCTCTGGTGCCAGTTTCTGTCTTGCCTTCTTTTTGTTGCTGTGATAATATACCGTAACCAAGTGTGACTTTGGGGGAAAGTTTATTTTGGCTTACAGTTGCAAAGGGCGAGTTTTTATGGTGAGAGAGTTGTGGCAGCAGGCAGTTGAAAGATCATATCTACAACTACAGCTAGAAAGTAGTGAACAAATTGGAAATGAGGCAAGGCTATAAACTTAAAGCTGGCCTCTAGGAATATTCTTTCTCCAGCAAGATCCCCATGCCCTAAAAGTTCCCCAAGATAGTACTGTTGACTAGAGACTAAGTGTTCCCATACATGAGCCTCTGTGGGACATTTCTCATTCAGACCACCATAGAAATGCTGGGGTCATTCAAGGAAGATGCCATTAAAGGATTCATTCACATGCTCTTATTTGGTGCTCTATATCTGGCCTCAATTTTGTAGGAAAAATCTTTTGAGAGAAAACTATGCAAACTTAAAATCTTTTATTCTGGTTTAGTAGAAATTTAAAAGTAGTTTTATTACTAATCTTCAAAGATACTTGGTCACCAGAATAAGGTCAAAACAAGGCCATGCTGTGCATGCTGTCTGTCGACTAGAAGTCTGAGGGAAGGTTTAGGCTGCCTCTGATGAACCACATGCTGGTTTTACAGATATTTAAAATCCTACCTAGAGTAAATTGATCTTAAGTTACAGACTTATTTAAGTAAAAGCTGTTACTTGTCTTACTATAAAAAGAATACTGATTTTCTGTCTGAATATGAGTTCAGATATTACACTATATATATATTCTCTTAATTTTATGCTAAATTTTATGCTATAGACTTAGTAAGATGCTGATTTTATAATTACATGTTAAAGAAAATGCTTAATTTGTTGAATTACAAAACTTTCTTAATGTTATTGTTGGAAACCAGTATGGTACAAATTATTCTTTCATATAACAAAGTAAAGGTGTTAAGGAGTATAGCAGTAACTTTTATACGTTGTTTTAATAATGAACTGTAATTTTTGTATAGTTTCAAGATCTAGATACGCTTATTCTGTACCACCAAATAGAAATAAAATAGTTTCTGTAGTTTTATAATGACAAATTTATTAAAAAATTGCCAAATTGTACCAGAGAGTAATGTTCAGGCATAGTTTCTCTTTTGATCCTTTTATAAACTTAGGTGTTTATGCAGTTTTGTTTTAATTTAACTTAATTATTTACATATTTGTGAGTAATAACCACTTGTTAAGAATAGTAGCCTGTGATTAGTACAGTTAATGTAAAGCTTCAGAATTACTTGTAAATGGCCCTGTGCCATTTACTTAATTACTGAAGTTACTATCTGACTCTTCAGTATATTTTTCCCACCTTGAAGCATTTAAAGTTTTGGCACATTTGTGAAAAAGCACAGAAGATACATCATTCTACGCATGTTCTTAGCATAGTCTTAGTAACCTATTCTGTACCAAGCTGTATTGAATATGTTGATGTAAATTAGTCTTGGTGTTATTGATGACTTTTAGCTGTTTTACTTGTTTCTCTCACAGTAAAAATCTCTACTTGACAAAAGCTTTTGATTAACTTTAACTGATATGTAACACAAAATTTGTACATATCAATGGGCTATTGTTTTGATACTTGTATATTGTAATAAAGGTCTTATTCAGGAGCCCCAGCAATTCTTTTACCTGTGTTAGCTATATAACAAACAGTTACTAATGATCTTCTGTTACCAAGAAAACTTGTTGGTTTTTGCTTTTTGTTTTGTTTTTAACTTTCTCATAAAATTCTCTTTTATTTTAGACAAGAAGATGAAAATTTTAACAGCCTTTTACAAAATGGAGTTAATTTAAACAATTCACCAGAGGAAAAATTCAAAATTAATGATAAAAAGGATTTTAAGTTACCTGAGTATGATTTGAATATTGAAGAACAGTTAGTTCTGATTGAAAAAGATGTTGATTCAAAAGCCACATCTGATGACTCTCACCAATTAGACCATATCAACATGAATCTTAATAAACTTGTGACCAATAATATTTTTCAACCAGAAATAATGGAAAGATCAAAGATGCAGGATATAGTACTTGGAACAGGCTTTTTAAATATTCATCCTAAAAATGAGGCTGAGCACATAGAAAATGGAAATAAGTTTCCAAATTTGGAGTCCATAAATAAGGTAAATGGTCTTTCTGAGGATACTCCACAGTCTCCTGGTAGGATTGAGCCACAGAATACCAGTTCTTCTGCTGACGTGGGTATTTCTAAAAGCACGGAAGATCTATCTCCTCAGAGAAGTGGTCCAACTGGATCTGTTGTGAAATCTCATAGTATTACTAACATGGAGACTGGAGGCTTAAAAATCTATGACATTCTTGGTGATGATGGCCCTCAGCCGCCAAGTGCAGCAGTTAAAATGGCATCGGCTGTGGATGGGAAGAACATAGTCAGAAGCAAGTCTGCCACACTGCTGTATGATCAGCCCCTGCAGGTGTGCTCTGCTGCTTCTTCATCTTCTGAGTTACTGTCAGGTACAAAGGCAGTTTTCAAGTTTGATTCAAATCATAACCCTGAAGAGCCAGATACAATAAGAGCTCCCATAGTACCTGGCCCACAGTCTACACCTCACTTGTATGGTCCTCCACAATATAATGTCCAATACAGTGGCAGTGCTACAGTGAAAGACACTTTGTGGCACCCTAAACAGAATCCGCAAATAGATCCTGTCAGTTTTCCTCCTCAGCGCCTTCCAAGATCTGAGAGTGCAGAAAATCACAGTTATGCAAAGCATTCTGCCAACATGAATTTCTCTAACCATAACAATGTTAGAGCCAATACTGGATACCACGTACATCAGAGACTTGCCCCAGCCAGGCATGGGGAAATGTGGGCTATTTCCCCAAATGACCGACTAGTGCCAGCAGTAACTCGGACTACTATTCAGCGACAGAGTAGCGTGTCTTCAACGGCTTCTGTAAATCTTGGTGATCCCACAAGGCGTACTGAAGGAGATTATTTATCATACAGAGAGTTACATTCAATGGGAAGAACTCCAGTCATGTCAGGATCACAGAGACCTCTTTCTGCACGAGCATACAGCATTGATGGCCCAAATACATCAAGGCCTCAGAGTGCCCGGCCCTCTGTTAATGAAATACCAGAGAGAACTATGTCAGTTAGTGATTTCAATTACTCACGGACTAGTCCTTCAAAAAGACCAAATACGAGGGTCGGTTCTGAACATTCTTTATTAGATCCTCCAGGAAAAAGTAAGGTTCCTCATGACTGGCGGGAACAAGTACTACGACACATTGAGGCCAAAAAGTTAGAAAAGGTAATTGAACGTGAGTTTTTCATTCTCTTTATTAATTCATTTTTCTTAGAAATGGTTCATCCTTTGTTTTTATTTAGTAAAATAAGACACTATGAGTTATTATCTACTTATAGTCTGTTTTCCCCTGTTCTTGGGAACAAAGTTCTATATTTTAACTGAAGCCAGCACAGGTGAGCTGTTGTGTAAGCTGCTTTAGGACTCTTCAAAGTCTTCGATGGACGTGTTTGTATGTCTCTTGTAGCTAGTACACACATACTAGATACAATATGTATACCATCTATGTTCAGTGCTTTCTGCTCACTACCATTGATTATGTAAATATTGTAAGAAAACAGCAGTTTAGTGTATAATTACTAAAATAACAGAAAATGTATTTCCAAGTGTAAATATTTCATCAGAACAACTTTTTTCTCTCCAGTGTGTATTAAATGAACTAACATCATCACTGACACAGATGAGTCTGGCATGGCATTGTTCTTGACATTGCTAGATTGCATTTCTGGTATACTTGAACAAGTCAGTTGAGTGTTTTGTGGCAGTACTACAACTGGGACATGTTGGTAAAATAAGTAATGCTTGTGTTCTTCATAATATTATTGGTAAATTGTGACTTTTGAAAGGAATTAACATAATCCTCTAAAGTTGATGTTACTACATTGCCACGTGGCCCAAATGTGTAAAAAACACTCTTTAAGCCAGGCATGGCACCGTGACACCTGTAACTGCAGCACTTAGGAGGCTGCAGGAAGACCACCAGTTTGATGCCAGCCAATGCTGTATAGTGAGACCTTGTTTCCCTGCCCACTCCTTCCCAAATACATTTTTTAAGACTCAGCACATATATATGCATATATATGGATTTTATTTTAAAATTACAATGTATTTACCTATTAAATATATGATAGATTTTAAATGCAGCTGAACATATCTAGTCTATTATTTTTAAATTCCTTAAATATTTTTGAGAAAAGAAATGCCTAAAATGTGACTATTACCTTCTATCCAGTAACTGACATTGTTAGATTTTAGCTAATATCTGTGAGCTGTAGCTACACCATCTTTTCTTTTTGCTGTAACTCTATAGTACACTGTTGAAGCTATGCTCATTTTGTTGGGAATTTTAAATATTCTTAAGCTGAGAGTAGGAGCATGGTTCTAATTTATAATAAAAATGTATTGCACAGGGCTGGTGAGATGGCTCAGCGGGTAAGAGCACTGACTGCTCTTCCAAAGGTCTTGAGTTCAAATCCCAGCAACCACATGGTGGCTCACAACCATCCGCAATGAGATCCAATGCCCTCTTCTGGTGTGTCTGAAGATAGCTCCAGTGTACTTACATATAACAATAAATAAATAATAAAAAAAATGTATTGCTCATGTAGAAATGGATTTTAGAAGGAAAAAGGTATTGTCAAAGAGGCTGTTTCAGAGACATGAGTAAGAATGAATGAATGAATTTATCAGTTTATTGAGATACAGGATGAATTCAAGAGACTTTTGAAGTAGAGTAGACATCCTTAGCATTTGTTTCTGGTTGAATATTCCTATAGTCACTGAATAAGAGGTTTGTATAGCGGCTGTTAGGAATGCCACTATTAGCAGATATAAAGGAGGGGTTCTTAGGTGGAAGAAGGCTTTAATTTGGTGTAGTGTACAGTGTAAGCAGCTGTTCTCTCACTGTTCTGTTTGACATGAGACATGAGTGTGTCTGGACTTCAGGAAATATGAAGCAAGTAATACCTCACTCATTATTGAGTGAGCTTTTTAGCTTTTCTGTTTCCTATTGCATAAAATATAAATTTAGAAATTTGATACACAGTTTCTTAGAAAATATGACTGTAGTTCTGTAGTTGTGTCTTGAAATTCAAAAACCGTTCAGTGAGTTAATGAAATAGAAAACTGGTGAGAACAGAAACGGGAACACTAGACACAAATCCATAGCTGACAAGATAGCGCTCTTTCCTAAGATACACACCGCTTATTTTGTTAAGTGGAGCTCTCCTTGCTGTGTTAACATTTGCCACACCCCTGCCTCACAGAGTACTAAATGACTAGTGAGTATGCTGGAGTATTAGGCCAGCTCACTGGGTAGGAAATATTTCTAGCAAATACCAAAATAGCATTGCTATTACTGTAGGTCTGCTGTGTTCTTCTAGACTGTGTTCTTCAGATTTTGTTTCTTTTCCCCTCCATTCTATAGTTGACCTAGAACCAACCCCTGTTCCCACCTCCTCAAAGTGCTGGAATTACCACCACACCCAACTACTAGTCTTTAAATGTTTAAAGTACACTTGGTGGTGTGTGTGTGTGTGTGTGTGTGTGTGTGTCCATGTACAGTGGTCAGAGGAAAACTTAACAGGGATCACCACAACATGAGGAACTTACTAAAGGGTCTCAGCATTAGGAGGTTGAGAACCACTGATCTCGAACCTTGCTAACACTAAAGTATGTACTCGGCCCTGTTTTTGTACTATTGGATAACCATCAGCAGCATTGAACAGCAATGCCTAGGACATAATGCTTAATGTTTAATCAAGTTAGCATGTTAAAGTCAATACCTTAAAATCCACAAAATAAGGGGTAACAATTTTATAGGTTTTTTTTTCTTTTACAATTCCTTATCTTTTCTTGATATTATCAACTTCAAATCTAAAGAAGCTATATGTTCCCCAATTTTAGTAACAGTCCATTCCTTAAATGTGGTTTACCTAGTTTAGCCATCAAGCCCATATCTCCAGCTTCAGGGGATCTGACTCTTCTTCCTGGTCTCTGTGGGCACCTACATACATAGCTATACATATATACATATGTGCACAGACATATGTACAAATAAAAAAATTGAAAATCTTTTTTTAAAGTTGCATCTTAAAATTTAAAATATTTTTTTAAATGTGGAAAATAAATTTTGAAAGAATCACAAATATGTTTGGCTGCAGCATGTATGCTTAAATGTTGACATAATTCAACAAGAGAATTCCTGTAGAATGAAATAGAGAGAGCCTTCAGAAATTTGACTCAGAATTACTAATTGCTGGTAAATTAATCTAATAATAAAAAGTTGAGTATATACTACTATATATATACATATGTATAAATACATATCTGGGTATGTGTTCAGTTTCTATTTCTGACATATATATTAGACATAAAAGAAATGACAGTATTTAATAAACAAAAGCAACTATACATTTGCACTTCCTTGATTCTTAAACATCTGAATGGTTGTGATTATACATGTTCTTCATGTATATGCTTGTTGTTATGTAGCCGTATGTACCAATTTCTCTTGGGCTCTGAATTCGAGTGTTGCATGATGATATTCGTGGTGTGGGTGGGGTTACTTGTAAATAAATCTGTGTATATAACCTGTCTTGTGGATTTTGCATGCTATACTAATCTCTGTAAATCTACCCTCTCTTTATTTAGAGTATGCTGTCAAGGTCCTTTAATTCCAATCTTACTGCTGTAAGCAGTTCTCACTATGGCAGCTCTAGGGATCTGCATGGCAGCCAGGGCAGCCTTGCCCTGAGTGTTGCAGACGGAAGAGGTTCTGGTGGGCACATTTTTCGAGTGAGTACCTGCAGTAGGCCAGTACTTTAGCACATAGATGAGAGAATTCAGATCACCTTTTAACATTTCTAGGGGGAAAATTTCTGTGACTTAGAAATCTTTGTGTTTTCTGAGTTCTTTATGACTTAGTTCTACAACTTCCGTCCCTGTTTCTTTGGTCATATGTTAATGATCTAGCCAGCTAGATTTATAATTCTAGTAATAAGCACTATATGTACCCGGGTTTAATCATATTTCACAGAATATGATTAAATATGAGACTGGGAAAGTTGTAAAAGTAACAGCGTAAAATAAAAATCCAAATACTTAATTGAACACATTTTATCATGGTCCTTCGTGGTGAAAGATATATTATTCTAGTGAAAGCTTAAGAGTAAATACAAGTCTGTTGTGGCTCAGTTAAGGACATAAAGAGGTAGCACAGCCCTAAATAAATCCTCTCTTATGCTCTGAGAGCTCTTTATTCTCCACAGACTTATTTTATTCTTTCTTGTAGGTAACTTTCACCTGGACTCTTTTGTTCCAGGCTCTTCACTTTTTTTGTTAGTCCCCCTCTGCCTTCATCCCTGGCTGTGCTCTGCTATGCTTCAGAGCAGGAACTGTGTCCCAGGTTCAGTTTGTTGTGGCTGCTCTGAGCTGATCTTGGCCTGTGTCCTGCCATTGGCCATTACTTGGTCTCTTTGCTATTTAGCAACAGCAATCACTGGAGCATCTTAGGTTAGAAGGGGAAGACAGGCTTAGCCAGCCTCTGATTTCAGCAGATCAGGAGTGGCATTCGTCGTCACCTAGAACAGTTGTTCTTTCCACGTTTGTTTTATGTTAACATTTTGCCTTTATTTTTAATTAAATTTAAAGCCTATATAACTTGAAGTTTAGCTTTTCACTCATGATCTGCTTGCTTGCTGTTTTTCAAGAGTCATAAGCATAGGTGTCTATTCAGGCTGGAGTTTAAGTTTCAAACATTGAGCTCTGTTGATCATTATGTATTCTAGGAATATGTTACAGTAAGAAAAAAAGGAAATACATACTGATAGTAGACAAAATTAGATCAAATCACACAAAAAAGTGCTTAGCCATGTGTTAAACTAGCAACTAACTGGATATGATGGGTCTGTTGCATTTTTTTTTTTAGATAAAATTCCAAATCCTTAAAATTTTACATGCTCCATGGTGTATTATAATGGAGTGTATTTTGAGTTATTTTTCAATATAAAATTGACATTGCTGCTAGGAATATGCTATTTTGAAAGTTTAAAAAAGTGAAACAGTGTGTTTTATTTTCTAAATTAGGTATGCTTAGCATTAGCTTTATGTAAATATTGATATTTTATTCACATATTTATAGTAATTCAGAGAGAATGACATTGAGCCTGTTTTTTTTTCTTTAAGGTTATCAAGTTAAACTATAATGAGTAAATATTTAGCATGTGAAGATATGAATTAATTTTTAAGGAACTATTTATTTATTTTATGTATATAAGTATACTGTAGCTATCTTAAGACATACCAGAAGAGAGCATTGGATCCCATTATAGATAGTTGTGAGCCACCATATAGGTTGCTGGGAATTGAACTCAGGACCTCTGCAAGGTCAGTGTGCTCTTAATTATTGAGCCATCTCTCCAGCCCCCATGAATTAATTTTTAAAGCATATCTATAAAACAGTACCTTTAAAATATTGAGCTAATGTTAATGTGTCAGAATTACAGCACACCAGGTTTTATACAGTTAGCTTACTGGGATTGCACCTCATTGGAATTGAGGGGACTTTCTGTGTAGAACCATGAGGTCAAAACAAAAGCAATTCATTTTCTTTTAATCAAAAACACTTTCCTTAGTGCTTAACAGTAATGGATTAGTTGCTCTTAAAATTGGGGAGAATTTAACCACTGACTATGTTTATTGATTAGAGATATTAACTTAGGAGTATAAATAAAAAGAACAAAAATATGGTATATATTATGAAAAATTTCACATTACAGGAACAAATGTCCTGCTGTGTACCTTTGAAGAGAGTTAAAGGCAGCAGGCAGTGATGATTACAGCATCTGACCTGAGTCGCTCTCACTGTGCAGTCTAGCAGTCTTTCTCTCCTCCTCTCGTGTGTCATCATTGTTTTGTTTCACATCTTAAAGTATATTATTTGTTTACTTTTTTTCTTCCTCATTTGAAGCATCCCCAGACATCCAGTCCAGGAGATTGTTGCCAAGATGATAGATTCATGTCAGGAGAGCAGAACCACCCGTCAGGTGCACTTAGTCACAGAGATCTTCCAGACAGCGTGATGAAAGTAGGTGCTCACACCAGAGAAATGAGCTTGCTATGGTTTCCAGTGTTTGAATGTGAAATCTCTTGGACTTTGACTAAAAATATTTTATGAGGCCTTTCTTGCATTCATTATGTAGAATTTTAAATGATTCATAAATACAAAATAGAATTTGACTCTGCTGTTTCCCAGTTTTTTCTGTAGTATTTCACACTAGAGAATCATTTTATAGTTACATTCGTTTCTAGAGTTCTACCTGCTTATTTTAGTATTTATTTGATCAAGAAATTTTTAGTGTTCTTGATAATAAATCTACTTGGGAAGTTAGAAGATGACTATCTTAAATTCTGCATTCTAGAATCTTTTATTGTTAACTAAAGACATTTTAAAATCTTTAGATATAATTAAAAATCATCTTGAAACACATTTTATATAATAGAGCAGGTGATCATTGTGGTTTTTTGTATTTTGTATATTAAAAACTTACAGATAAATTATTTTAACAATGTCAGAGGTTATTTTCTTTCTCTCTCAGCCATTCTTTCTTGTTTTAACCAGTTGTATACTTCTAGTGTAATCAGATACAACTATGAGTCATGTTTATTATCTAAAACTCTTAATTTGCCCTTGAAGGTAGGCATCTAGCCATTCCATATATAAGCTAGTAATGCTTATTTATTTTATGCCTTTTCCTTTTAATTTAAAGTTATCATTCAGTTCCTTCTTCTTTTCAACATGCATCTTTATAACTTAGTTCTTAACTTTTTTTAATTTCATGAGACGTTGGCTAAACATAGCCTAATATATTTCTTATATTTAATGTTGATTAGACAAAACCAAATAGCCAGGTGTCAGCAGTTCCTAAGAATAGGATAGGCTTAGTGTAGTAAGCACATGTGTCTTAGCACTTGAAACCCAAGACTGTTGGAAGATCAAGAGTTTGAGGCCAGTATGGGTTTAATGTCAGGGAGCAAGCAAGAAAGACAACTTAGTGGATGGGGCAGTTGTCCTCAAGTAGGACAAAATGAGCTCAATCTCTAGAACCTACATGGTGGAAAGAGAGAACAGGCTCATGAAAGTTGTTGCCTGAGCTTACACACATATCATGGCCATGTGTGCACCTCCACATATGCATATATACGCACATAAATAAGTCTTACTTAACAACAGCAGCAATGCCAGGCAGTAGTGGTGCACACCTTTGATCCCAGCACTTGGGAGGCCGAGGCAGGTGGATCTCTGAGTTCAAGGCCAGCCTGGTCTACAGAGTGAGTTCCAGGACATCCAGGGCTACACAGAGAAACCCTATCTCAAGAAAAAAAACAAAAAACAAAAACAAAACAAACAACAACAACAAAAAACAACAGCAGCAACAAAAAGATCCATTCGGTTGTCTAGGATGTAGAGTTGTAACTGGTACAGAGTATTTGCCTGGCATGAAAAAGGCTTTATCTTGTTTTTTTTTTCAAAGCAGGGTAATGAAATCTGCATATGGAGTAAATGATATAAACAGAGAAAAAAGTAGGGACCCTGTAGATTTTTCTGTAAATAGTACAACAGTAGCGCAGCCAGGTAGAGCACCTTTTGATAGATTTGTAGCTTTAAATCTACAGTTATCCAGTAACAAATAACTATAGCAGATTTTTTTCCAGACATATAAGCATAACATAGTACCTAACCCAATATAAGATTTTTTACAGAATATTTGCATTTTTTGTCCACTGTCATAAACTACTTATATATTGTCCTAGACTTGAGAATTAACTAAAATTTTAGTGTAACAGTAACAAAAAGTGGTCCTTTTATAATAAGTTTTCTTACTAAACAACAACAATATTGTATTTTTAGCAAGATAAAGTTCACAACATAAAGTTCTGAAACTTTTGCCAAACTTCTAATTCTGGATAATTTTAAGGAAATTTTGTTTTCTGCTACTTTCTTCTCGAAAAATACTTTCCTGTTAGCCAACAAGGAAATTTTAAGTGATTAAATAATTGAAGCATTTATTTATGAACATTTATAATATAATGTAGGCTTAATTTTTAGCTAGATTCTTCATAGAATAGAATAAGCTATTTGCTATAAATCTAATCCTAAGTCTAAATCCAGGGTCAGTTTCTTAAACCATGGGTGGTATAAAAGGTGGTTTAAATCTGGTGGTGGGTTTTTATCCTCTTGTGAAAAATAAAGTAAAACATCAGTACTTAAGTCTTGGGTTTTTAATGTTCCACAAAGCTAATATTTAGAGAGCTTGAAAATTCCTCATACATGGCACGCATACATAAACAATAAATCACTTAAGTCATATGTAGAAAGCTGAAATGACTTGAAAAGGAAGAAATAAAGGTAGTAAATATATTCAAATTAAGAAAAAGCTGCACTCCTGAATTTTTTTTCAGAGGAAAAACAAAAACAAAAAAAAATCTACCTTTTTAAGTGGGCAGTGGCGCTTAATCCCAGCACTCGGGAGGCAGAGGCAGGTGGATCTCTGAGTTAAAGGCCAGCCTGGTCTACAGAGCGAGTTCCAGGACAGCCAGGGGGAGAAACCTTATCTCAAAAGACAAAGTACACCTTTTGTGCATGTGTGTTACAGGCTAACAAATTTAAAAGGTTTTTTAGTATGTAAAGATTTAGTATATAAAGAAAGATTTGTTTCCTTGTATGTGTATCAGCGGTGAAGGCTTTTTAGTAGACTTGTTTCCTGTTTTAACATTCGGTCAAATAACAGTAGATTTATATCTAAAAGAAAAGCATTTAGGCCTTCATTTAAAAGTTTGTTGTTGGGCTGGAGAGATGGCTCAGTGGTTAAGAGCACCGACTGCTCTTCCGAAGGTCCTGAGTTCAAATCCCAGCAACCACATGGTGGCTTTCAACCATCTGTAATGAGATCTGACACCTTCTTCTGGTGCATCTGAAGACAGCTGCAGTCTACTTACATATAATAATAAATAAATCTTAAAAAAAAAAGTTTAGAATTAAGACAGTAATAATTTTTCTTTTGGAAAAAATAGTTTTAAAAAATATAATGGTTTATAAGAATATAGTGGTTTAATAAAATGGTTTAGAAGACTAGTGAATATTGAATGGTATAGAATGTTAAAACAGTAGTGCTTTTGTATTAATCTAAGGAGAATATTAAGATAATTCATGTTTTTCTTAGATGCCTTTGAGTAATGGACAAATGGGCCAGCCTCTCAGGCCTCAGGCACATTATAGTCAAACCCATCATCCCCCTCAGGCATCTGTGGCAAGGCATCCCTCTAGAGAACAACTAATTGATTATTTGATGCTGAAAGTGGCCCACCAGCCTCCATATACACATCCCCATTGTTCTCCTAGACAAGGCCATGAACTGGCAAAGCAAGAGGTAAGACTCATCAAGACTGTTTGAAGTATGAAATTAAACTTCTCATATATCCTTATAGGTGGATAGCAATAACTCCATATAGAATTTTAACAGTAGTTTTTACCATTTTGTTTTATTTATAAAGTTTAGTTTTCTAAAGTATTAAACTTTGTAGTTTTTAACTTGGCTGTACAATCATGTAAAATAAGATTTAGTGTTGCGGTGTGGGGTTGGTTTTTTTTTTTAATTCTAAGACTATGCCTTGTACAAAATAGATTGATGGTGCTCCAGTAGATTTTCTTCTAAGACTGTAAATAGTAGACCATTTAGTTTCCATTCTACACCAGAGTCTTGGCTCTTAGAGTTGGAAATTCAGCTATAGTCTCCAGACTCGGTTGAAGGTTTGGTCTTGAAGATGTATAGGTCATAATTTCATATGCCTTAGTGGTTTTTTTATGAGATGATGGTGATGATGATAGCATTGAAACCTTCGGTAGTTATCACATTTGTTTTGACTGAGTCTGTGTAAACAGGAGCATCCAATAACAGAAATTTAGCTTCTGTCACCCACAGTGTACAGCACCCTGAAGGCTGAGGCTAGAGAGTAGTATATCAAGGCCAGCGTGGGTGCATCAGACAATCCAGACTAGATTAGGCTGTTTAGTGAGACCCTGTGTCAAAATATAAGCCAGCAGTAAAGGCCAGGCAGGAGGATCTCCGTGAGTTTAAGCCAAGCTGGTCTACACAGCATATTCTAGGTCATCCAGGACTGCATTGTGAGAGCCTATCTCAAGAAAATGTTTCTGGATTCTCATTTTACAGTCGTTTATAAAAACTGCTGTCAGTTGATCTGACCTTAAAAGTCCTAACTCCCCTGAAGCATATAAACAGAGGGAATGAGGAGTTGATTTCTTAAATCCAACTCTGAACATCATAAATACCTTATTATGACATATCTTACGGCAGTGACAGTATAGAATTTAGATGGTCTATAAGTGAAAAACTGATGGGAAGGAATATGTCTATGTGTTCTGTAAGTATGCACCATGCCATTGAAATTCATGCTGGCTAAAAGTTAAAATAGGGCCAACATTAGTTGATTGACTAAGCTCATAAATAGTAAAGTTAGGAGCTACACTTTGTAATCCCACTGTGCCTTTAACTCACTAACTCATTAACATTAGTGCTGTTCTGTGTTGTCACGTCACCTTATCTGCCCAAATGTTTATTTTTCATAAATCCTTGAATATTCTGCTTGAATTTAATTCACAAGGACATAAATAGAATAGTATTGTATATTTTTTCTGATACAGTAATACTTCCTTTATGTTCATATTAAATCAGATTCGAGTAAGAGTAGAAAAGGATCCAGAACTTGGATTTAGCATATCAGGAGGTGTCGGGGGTAGAGGAAACCCTTTCAGACCTGAGGATGATGTAAGTTGTTTTTTAATATGTCTTTGAACATTTATAAGGTATCATTTATTAATCCCATAGTTAAGTGAAAATGTAAATCTATATGGCTCTCATTCTTTTTATTTCCTTTGGTTTTTGAAATTTGATCATTCCGTGTTGTCTGAAGCAAAGAATTTAACCAAAAATGTGAATATTGATGATACTACCAAGCTATTTCTAACTTTTTTTTTGTTATTGCTTTTCCAAAAAACCATAGAAGTGATATTGCTACATTGATAAAGTCAGAAACAGATATTATTTTGACCTGTCAGAGTGTTACTCTGAAAAGTCAAGGAGACAGTTTCCACGATATTCACATATTAGCATGTATTGAAAAAAAGGTTTTCCTTGTTATTGATTCATAATTTCAGTTTGTATTTTGGCAATAAATAATTTTTTTGTTATTGTTCATTAAAGGGTATATTTGTAACAAGAGTACAGCCTGAAGGACCAGCATCAAAATTACTACAGCCAGGAGATAAAATTATTCAGGTAATTAAGTCAACCACCTTTTTATTATTTTTCAATAATTTTATTTTACAATACTTACTAGTGTTATTTTTAAATAGTCCGACCTTATACATTGAAAATCATGGTTATATGTTTGATATGTCATTTTAAGTTTAGAAATGTTAATTTTTACTAATTTAAAGGATCTACTTGGACGTGAGTTATCATTATATCAAATAGTAAAATTTCGAAATTTGAGAAACTTTTTTTCATTTGCACTTTTTTCCTTTGTTCCTTCAGTCATTCGTTTTGCCTAAATACATGAGCTATGGCTACTTCCTCCCTCCCACTCTACCGTTGTTAGTTCAGATAACAACAAGAAGTAACTAACCATCAAACCAAAAATGATAGAAACATGAGAGTTTAATAGCTGAAAGTAGAAATTTCAGATTGAATTCTGCTCAACGCTTCTTAAATATTAACTTAGTACCTGTATCAGCAGTACATAGAATAAAATTGAAGTGGTTCAAACAACATGCAAATTCATGTTACTACAATTTTTTAATTTTTAAATAATTTTCTAACTCCAAAAACTCAAAAGAACCATGTAACAAAGTGATTGCGGCCAGGCAGTGGTGGCGCACGCCTTTAATCCCAGCACTTGGGAGGCAGAGGCAGGTGGATTTCTGAGTTTGAGGCCAGCCTGGTGTACAGAGTGAGTTCCAGGACAGCCAGGGCTACACAGAGAAACCCTGTCTTGAAAAAAAAAAAGTGATTTTGTGTGTTTTGTTTGCCATACTTATCTGTAGTATCCACAATTATTTTCTCTCTGCGCGTGCGTGCACACACACACACACACACACACACACACACGTGTTGGGGAGAGAGGAGAGATTATTCTGATGGAAATCTGTGGTTGTAGAATAAGAGTTCAATAAATAACAGCTAGCCTTTATATAACCTGTTTGCTGGTCTTAAGCCAGTGGTTCCTGTAAGTGAGAAGTCTAGACATTGCCTTCAGGTACCCTCGCAGTTTGGTAAGGCTGGGTGTACCTTAACACATACACACAGTACCCTGTCTGATCCTGTCTTAGACAAGTACTTCCCAACATCTGATCACTGTACTAGGCTTACCTACGGGGCTGAGTAGGAGGCTCAGTAGCTAAGAGTACTGGCTGTTCTTCCAGAGGATGCAGGGTGGGTTCCCAGAAACAGCCATCAGTGTCAGGGCATCTGATACCCTCTCCTGGCCTCCTTGGGTACCAGAAATCTAGACACTGCCTTTAGTTACCCTTGCAGTTTGGTAAGCCTGACACATGAAGGCAGAATCCCCGTACACATATAAAATACAAGCTCCTGGGTTAGTTCTTCAGAGACTGTATTTCCATATGTATACAGTGTAGAGACCATTAGTCTACTTGTGCTTTTAACTTTACATATGTGTGTGTACAGATATGTGCTGCACTTCATGAGTGTAGAGGTCAGAGAACAACTTGAAGGAGTGAGTTTTCTCCTTCTATGATGGTGGTCCCCAGAATCAAACTCAAGGCTTCCCACGTACAATTAAGTGGCCTTACTCTCTGAGCCACTTCATCAGCCGGTGTGTTCTTTTAAATTGCTAGAATAGTTCCTTTTTTTCTGACAGGTGTGTGAACTATCAGAAATGACATCTAGAATTATAAATACATTTCTAAAATTTTTCCTAAAAGTTTTTTTCCTCTTTCTTCTAGGCTAATGGCTACAGTTTTATCAACATTGAACATGGGCAAGCAGTGTCCTTGTTAAAAACTTTCCATAATGCAGTAGAACTCATCATTGTACGAGAAGTTTCTTCATAAGCACTATAGACAAAAATAATGGGGGAAGATAGCAAGATTTATGGAAGACACTTGCAAGGGAAATGACTATTTTGCTTATTTTTATATATAAAGAAGAACTCAAACTGTTGTTTTGGAACTTGTACATTACTGAAATAATGGACCTTGTGGTTAGACGGAAGAACCACTGTACAGAAGATAAAAGAGACTGTTGGATTCAAATCAGATAAAATTTGTTGTTAGGTTTCTAAACTTAGCAAATCAAGGCTACAAAAACAAAATTAAGTTGTTTTTGTATAGATTGTAGGTTTATTTTTGGATTTCATACACATGACTGACCGTATGCAAGGCAATAGTTAGCCTTGATGTAGCCCAGAGACAGATGGCAGAGCTGTCTATCTCATAGCTTTTGTGTCCTTAACTTTTATCCAACTGGTGTTAATGTTTTTTCTGCCGAACTCCTTTTTCCTTGTGGCTGAGAGATTTGAAGTGTTGGCTTTTGCTATGTGCATACTGAGGAGTGGGTAGATGGAGCTGGTGCTGGTGGGGTCGCTTTTCAAGGCCAGATTAAAGCATTATTTCCTATAAAACTCTGAGGCAAATGGTGAAAAAAGTTATCTGATAATGTATTTTTATTAATAGAATAATGCAATAAACTACGTAACGTCTTTTTAAAAGACAATAATTGCATTTTATGAGCTCTACAAGATCAATTCTTGTCATAGCTGTTGACTATACATTTGCTACTGGTGATTCAATTTTTAATATTTTTAGTTACTGAAGTTTTTAACTCTAATATAGATGCATGTCCACGCATTCCTCATACTATGAAGTCCTGATACTTTTTTCTCTGATAAATGGTGGTACTTGCAAACTAATTTTTATAATTAGCACTCCATCATAATCTAATTTATAATTTTTGTTTTAAGAAGCAAATGAAACTAAAAGGCCAGTTTTAAGTTTTGTGTGTCATCCATAATACAAAATGTCAGAAGGTTTTAGAAAGCCTCTTGGTTTTGTTGACCTGGCGTTGCCTTGATAAAGTGAGAAGAAATGTGAGTGTGCATGGAGCTAGGAAACCAAAGCAAGTCTGTGAGACTGCACAGCGATGGAGAAGTGCTGCGGAGAGTGCAGAGCCCAGGGGCGTTCCCAAGGCCTGCCCGTGTGTGAAGTGTTCAGTAAAGGGCTGTTCTACAGATGACACTCAATGTGAGCTCCACACTTCAGAGTCTTTAAAGGGTTTCTAAATGTGCCAGCGTGATAGCGTTTTACCACCAATTGCCTTTGTTCCTCGTTACTGTAACAAGTATTGATGATAGAAGTTTATTAATTTTGTTTATCCAAACCATTCATTTTATTTGCTTTCTTTCTATATAATGAAATTTGGGTAACATGCAGTGGTTAAGAAGTAATGCATGGCTATTTGGACTGAGAAAAGTGCCATAGGAGACCAGCAACTGTTTTTAGTTGAGGCTAGTCTGAAAACTTATTAAAGCAATACTCAGTTCTATAATTCATTTTCTTTTTAATTTCTGAGAAGCATAATTTGGATATTTTTAATGTTTTATGTTCTTTTCTTCAACCGTGATTAGTTGAGATTCTTATAGCACCACCTACATTATTTTTACAAAATGAGTTGGATCGTTTCCATTTCTAGTCAAAATAGTCAGCACTTTTAAAAATATTTGAACTTAAATATTGCACTTCTTTCAAGCTGTTATCAATTGGGTATTATACTGTATAGTTTTAATAATTTTGATTGAAACCCTTTAACAACTCTTTGTAAATTTTAACTCATTTTTAGTTGATTTTCAGTACTATTTACATAGGAATTGATTTTTATGAATATAGTAGAAGAAATGTGCTGTATTTTGATAAAATTCACTTGTATGTGTTGTAATCTCTTAAACAATGAATGACAAACAGCTTCTTTAATGCGAGTCTTGGTGTTCCCTTTATTCTTACTTCATGTTGGTGCTTCAGGTAGTCAACAGTCTCCCTTTATTGGCTTCACATTTTCACAGTCACTTTAATTAGGAATAAAGACACATATAACTGCACAATTCTCAGTGATCTTAACTTGGATCATTGATTATAATTTTGTAGAAGGAGTTAGGCTTCACAGACTCAGCTTTGGTGATCCATTCTGCACACTCCATTGAAATAAGTGCAGCAGATGGTATATGTGTGGACTAGCATCCTGTTCCACTGTAGTTCAGTTTAGGGTTTGGAGTATTCTTGAAAGTCAGGTAAGAAACATTGTTGTCCAAATTTGTAATAACATAGAATAAATGTAAAATTTAAATAGTAAAATGCTGTACTTAACACCCCAAGTTTTCTTACAGAATATTAGAGGGGGAAAATTAAAATTTCTTTGTGAGAATTTTGTTAACAATATTATAGTTTGAATGGTAATCTGTACCTTTTGATGAAATGCAGAAGCCATTTTTAACTTACATTGTTTTCTAAATTGTAGTAATGACCATCCCCAAAACTTGACTTTAGCACCCACTGTGTAGCAGGTTTTTAAAACCAGCTCCATCTTGTTTATAGTAACTGTTTAAATGTCATTGAGGGGCTCAGGAGATGCTCAGTCAGGAAGGTGCTTTCCACGTAAGCTTGAGAGCCTAGGACCCACATACAAAGTCCATGCAAAACAGCATGTGCCTGTATTTCCAGCACTGAGGAGGAAGACCAGCCACAGAATCTGAACTACAAGTTCAGTGAGAGATCCTGTCTAAAGAAAGTAAAAAATAAATATAAGATGGAGACCTACTGAGAAGACACCCGCTATCCTCCTTTGCCCTAAACACATAATATACATACACACTTGCATACATAACCTGTACACATACAGCATTACATTCAAGTGTTTGGGGGGGTAGTTTATTCTTACCTTATATGTATTGGTGCTTTGCCTACATGTATGTCTGTATAAGGGTGCCAGATCCCCTGGAACTGGAATTACAGATGGCTATGTGTAGTAATAGAAATTATTAAAATCCCTGCCTGGAGCTTCTACCCCACCTTTAGTTACTGAGTTCCAGATGAAAGACACACTGGCAGCCTTTATGTTTTCAATAAGCCTTAAGCCACACAATAGCTGGGCAGCTGCCTGCCCTTCATGCTGTTAGGATCTACTTTCCTATCGATAACCCCGAGTTATTACTTACTGTGTACTATGTTCCACCTGGGCTGCTCTTAACTCCGGTAGGGCAGCCCTCAGGACCACATTCTTCTGGCTCAGCTGACCCATGGCAGCTTCTCACTTCTCCTCTCCTGCATGTTCCCCTCTCCTCTCAAGCCCACAAAATCTACATGTGGACTCTTTGAAGTTGTAAAGATAAAATTGTATGAGTTTCCTATAGGTTTTAAATACTGATTTATCTTTTGGCCTAGAAATACTTGAGACAAGTTTTTGCTGTATAGCACAGTAAGTATTCAGACTCACTGTGTAGCTAGAGCTCTGAATCCTCCTGCCTCAGCTACCCCAGTTACGTTACAGGCTTGTAGCTCAGTGCCTGGATTTTTTTTTAAGACTTTGCAAACATTTCCCAGTCCACAATTGTTGATAGTATATTGTTACTTTTTGTTTTTTAAAAAAAGATTTAGTGTGTATATGATCACATCTCATTTGTGCTTCATTATTCTTAGTACAGTCTCCATGCCCGAGTCACAAAGCTCCTCTTCCATGTTTACCTCTGTTAGCCATGTAGATTTTCTTTGTCATTTAGACCCTTAGTCCATCTCTCTTGAGTTTATCACTGACTGGTGTGTCAGGTGGAGATCCACCCACATGGTCTCCCTGCATCAACTGTAAAAGCCCACTTTTTAAAATTTTAATTTTAGTGTGTGGGAGTTTACCTGTATACTTGCCAGTATACCACAGGTATGTAGTGCCCATAAAGACAGAATAGGGCATTGATCTCCTGGCACTATAGTTACAGGTGGTTGTAAGCCTCCTTGTAAATACTGTGAATTGAGCCCAAACCTTGTGGAAGATCAAGAGCAATTAGTGCTCTTGACCGATGAACCATCTCTCCAGCCCCAGCCTACTTTCTTACTATGTACAATGTAAACTCTGTCACATACCACCTACCTATATGTATAGGACTTTCTGAGCATCTGCCTTATATTGACCCAGCAAAGTTGTTAAGTTTATAGTGAATACCTATGGTCTGTATTCCATTACTAACTGACTTTAGTGCTTGCTTTTATGTCTGACGTAAAACCTGCATGTATCTTTATATACTAGCATTTCTCCTCAAGCCTCAGCATCTCTCAGAGTCTCCTGCAAGGTGCCCAAGTTCTCAGGCACTACTGATGCCTGCAGTCTGGGGATGCCAGACTTCACTGCCTTAAGGATAATTTATCTTTGCTCCTAGTTTTTGCTCCCCCCACCTCCTGTAAATTTCATGGTAAGTTTTTGACATTTCATTTTCTAGTTATGACCAGTAATGGCTAAAATCAGGCAGACTATGAAATGATGACTTTGATAGCAGTGAGCACAGGACGGTGAAGAAGAGCAATGCTGAGGGTGAGGAGGAGAGGGATGAGCTACAATCATCCCAGGTTACTCTCTTGAAGTGTCATGAGCTGTGGAGCAGAAAGGAGGACCTAGGCAGAACCTTTAACAGTGACATTTTTTAAGTCTTTTACCTGCCTTGTATCTTAGAAATGTTTTGGCATACCTTCACTTTTTGGTCGTCCTATGAAAGTCCCTTAAGTTATACCCCTACAAAATGTTGACACTGCAATTGCATCACTAAAAAAACATCTATAGAGAAGAAACACTAGCTCTTTATTCTGGTTATTTTAAACCGTCTTGTTGTATAGCCATTGCTGGCATTGACTCACTGCTGCTCTGCTTCAGCCTCCAGTCTACTGAGATAGAGGTGTGCACTGCCGGGCCCAGCACTGCCTCACCCAGCACTTGCCCAGCTGTTTGCATTTTAAGTTTTATGTGTTTAGGAAAGAACAGAAATGACTGGATATAAATAGCTTTTGTTTTTGAGAGAAGGACTCTCTTTATCCCAGGTTGTCTGGAACCTCAGTATCTTTTTTTTTTTTTTTTTTTTTTTTTTAGATATTTTCTTTATTTACATTTCAAATGCTATCCCCTTTCCTAGTTTTTCCTCTGAATATCCCCTCCCCCTCCCCCTGCTCCCCAACCCACTCACTCTCATTCTTGGTCCTGGCATTCCCCTATACTGGGGCATCGAACCTTCACAAGACCAAGGGCCTCTCCTCCTATTGATGACTGACTAGGCCATCCTCTGCTGTGTATCTAGCTAGAGCCACAAGTTCCACCATGTGTTTTCTTTGATTGGTGGTATAGTTCCAAGGAGCTCGGGGTACTGGTTAGTTCATGTGGATGGAACCTCAGTATCATGTGCAGACTGACTTTGAGCTCACAGCAGTTCTCCTGTCTCAGGATGCTGAGTGTTGGCATTATGCATCTTCCAGTAAACCTGATGGATACTGTCAGATAAAAGTCAGAAGAGTTCAGGTTTGATGACCATCACAGCATGTAACTGGTTTTTCTTAAACGAGCAAACCAGTGAGTCAATAGTGTTGACTATGTTTTTACTCCCTGAGATTATTTTTAATTTTTGCATTATGTTTTTGTTCATGTAGATGACATGGCAAGGTTATACAGATCAAAATATGCCTGGCAGGAGTCTATTCTCCTTCCACATGTGAGTTCTGTGTATTGAATTCATGTTATCTAGGCAACAAGTGTCTTTACTCACTGAGCCGTCTTAGGAACCCAATAATTACTTCTAAATAAATTTTAGATATAATTAACTTAATAGGAAATGAAGTACGGAAGAATACAGGCTCATGGAACTCACTAGTTGGAATGTATTCCATCTTCCAGAAATATTAAGAGGGAAGCAGAGATCCTATTTGAAAGAAAAAACAAAACTCCACATAATCTTAGGACAAGAATGTATACCTGAATGTAGAAAGTCCAAATTATGCCAACTAAAAAAGTCTAGAGAGACCAGTGCTGAGGTATACCATAATAAGAAATTACAGAGATATGAAGTCTGCTGACATAACACTTGCTAGGATGCACAGAGACTGAGTTCAATCTCTAGCCCCTCAAAAACGGTATGGTGGCACATGAGGATCAGGAATTCAAAGTTCTTAGGTGTTAACTTAGCAAGTTGGAAGTTCAGCCTGGGTTATATAAGAGTCTGTCACCAAAATGATGATGATGAGAAAACTAAGCCATCATAGCTAGGCACGGTGGTACATATCCTTAATCTTGGCACTTAGGGAGGCAACAGCAGGTGAGTTTCTGAATTTGAGGCCTGCCTGGTCTATGAAAGTCCTGAAGCCAAGGCTACAGAGAGAAACCCTGTTTCAAAAACGAAAAGGAAGAAATGAATCATGTACAAAGCACTTGCTATTATATTATTATCAGGTTTCTCAATGGAAACCTAGGCTAGAAGAGAGCAAGCTAATATATTCCTATCAGCCAGGAAGACAGTATCTAGAAAACTGTTCCTTGAAAATGAAGTTGAAAGTAAAGTTTCCCCAGATAACTAAATGGTCAAGTATTTCACTACTAAACCTATCTTCCAAGGAATGCTAAACAGAGTTCTGAAGAGTTCTTCAAATTAAAGCAAAAGAGTCCTAAACAGCAATATAAAGCCAGACTAAACTGCTGAACTCAGTATAGGTAAGTGTACAGGTAAATACAGAATCTTGTGTTGTAATATAGGCATGTAACTCATTCTTAAGTGAGGCAAAGGATTTTAAAACAAAATAGTTATAAGGCTATCTTAATGTATATGTAATGAAGTTAATTTGTAACAAAACATTTAAGTGGCAAAGATAAACAGGAATAAGCTAATTTGTGGTTGAAGTTAATTCAAAGTAGATTGCAATAACTCTAAGATGTTTCTGTAAATGCAGTGATAACTACAAAGATGACGACGACAGTACAGATGGGAAATGATTAGGGAGTCCACACATTTCACACACACACAAAAGACAGCCAAGAGCCAAGCTGCACCTCAGAAACGCCAAGTTGATGCATCCTTCCCGCTGCAGTGACACCACTGTAACTCAGTCAGATACACAGAAGAATGGATAGTGCTGGATTTATATTCTTAAAACAAGATACAACTGTATGTTGTTTTCAAGAGGCTTGAGACCTTCGGGTATACATGAACTAAACGTGGACTAGAAAAAGACAGCCCATATAAACCGAAGCCTCAGTACAGAGTAAAGCCAGTCCCACAGGCCCCAGGATGCATAGAACACTGAGAAAGGAGAGTTAGGGCAGCAAAGCATTATTTTAGGAAGCAAGAGAGGGAGAACGGATGAGAATGAACAGAGAAGCAGGAAGAATAGATTGTTTAAGATAACTGTTGTGAGAAACGGGTGTAATGATAAAGGTGTTAATCACTAGAAAAGTACGTCAGTTATGAATGTGTGCATACACACATATAATAGAGCTTCCAGATAGAAAACAAAGCATTTACAGAAATGTAAGAAATAGCAAAACAGTAGGAGCATGCAGTCCTCAGTTTTCATTGCCATTGAGGAAACATGATGAGTGAGGAAAAATAACTTGAACGTGTATACAGCTTGAACTTAAATTACATATATAAAGCAATCCACTTCAGAATAGTTGAGAATATATTATTTTTAAGAAGTTGAGTGCTTGATGTAGCTACTTTTCTATTGCTGTGAAGAAACAAAAGAAAGCATTTAATTGGGGGTGTGCTTACAGCTTGAAAGAGTTGGCCTATGAGCATGGGACTGGAGCAGTAGCTGAGAGCACACATTGACACAGCAGCCATGAGGCAGAGAATACTAACTGGAAATGCTGTGGGCAGTGAGTGACACACCTCCAACAAGGCCCACCATACTCATTCTTCCCAAACAGCTCCACCAGCTGGGAACCAGGCATTCCTGTGCCATCCTCCATCAAACTAACAAAACTTAACCAGTTCAGTAAGATGGGTACCACTGCAAATACCTTCAGTGACTACAATAGGATGAAACAAAAAATAACTGAAGTAAACTGGAAAAAAATCTACAAACATAAAATGCACAAGAATGCACATACTTGTACACTAGTACATCAATCTTAAGGGATACAACAAAACCAGACTTCAGGAAAATTTATGGCATTCAGTGTTTGTGCTTAGGCAGAAATAACTATAATTTAAGAGATCTAAAACCCAATATTAGGTAGTGCTAAATATTAGAGCAAATATAAATAAAAAGTTAAATTTCCAAAGCATTTACTTACTTGAAAGTCAAAACTGACAAACTTTCAAATATAGTAAGTAAAAATGAACAAAAGAGACATTGCAACAGATCACATAAAGGGAAGAAGTATATATGTGAAACACTTGTATAACACCAGTAAATAAAAATATCTTTTTAGGTTTTCTCTGTGTTGCCCTGTGAACTCGGATTCACATGCCTCTGCCTCCTGAGTGCTGGGTCTAAAGGTGTGGGCCACTCTTTAGACTTGGCTGAAATAAAAAAAAATCTCAATTGACTTGTTACTAATAAAGAGATTGAATCAATAATCAAAAACCTAACAACAAAAGGTCCAGAAATCCACATTGTATCTATCCCCCAAAACTTTAAACATTTAAAGGACAACTAACGTCAGTCCTTGTAAAATTATTCTGAAAGTTAGAGAAGAGAAAGCCTGAGAGATGGCCTAGTGTGAAAAGGCACCTGACACCAAGCCTGATGGCCCGAGATCACTCTCTGGGAATCACGTGGTGGAAGGAGAGAGCTAATTCCTACAAGTTGTCCTCAGAGCTTCACATAAGGTCCATGGCACATTTGAGTATGTGTGTATGTGTGCACACACAGACTCCTTTAAGAATTAAAGCTGGGGGGCTGGAGAGATGGCTGAGCGGTTAAGAGCACTGACTGCTCTTCCGAAGGTCCTGAGTTCAATTCCCAGCAACCACATGGTGACTTACAACCATTCGTAATGACATCTGACGCCCTCTACTGGTGTGTCTGAAGACAGCTACAGTGTACTTGCATATTAAAAAAAAAGAAAGAAAGAAAAAGAAAGCTGGGATCACCATGTATAATCCCAGCACTCTAGAGGCAGAGGCCAGCCTGGTCTACATAGCAAGTTCCAGTCTAGCCGGGGCTACAGAAAGAGCTTGTCTACAAAGAAAACTAAGAAGACAGAATACTTTCAAACACAATGAGGCTAGATTACCCTTGTATCAAAACTAGGCAAAGATAGCAGAGCCATAGACCAATATCCTTGATATAAAAATCCTGATTAAAAGAGGGAGCAGAATAAATGTCAGGGCAAGAGCAAGGAAGTGGAGTGCTGTAGTATTCTGACTTCTGGCCATTCCACAGCCATTCCACTTTTGACTCTCAGCATCTGTAATTACTTCCATCCACAACTCTGTAAATAACCCCTCCGTCATGCTCTTGTAGCCAGGTAATTAAATTCATTGGGTGACACACACAATCCCAAATATTCTAACAAGCCAAATTCAACCTTACACTAAAGAATTATTCACCCCAATGAATATTTATACCTGAAATTCAGCATACAAAATCAAAGAATAAAGAGACTGTTCATTATAAAAAAAATTTAAAAAAATATGTGGTCATTAAATCAACACAGACAGGAACAAAATTTCACACCTTCATGTCAAAACATGTAAAACAACAACACGCACAAATGTTGCTGGGTTCAGCAGCTAAAATCGCCTGCTGTACAAACATGACAGCCACGTTTGTGTCCCCAGCATCTGTGTAAGAAGCACCAGGCATGGCCAGGCTTGTATAACCCCAGTACTGGGAATGGGGACAGGGGAGCTGACTGGCCAGCCATGCTAGCCAAAACAGCTTCAGGTTCAGTGAGCTCCTGTCTCAGGAGAGTAAGTCCGAGAACAATAGAGGGGTGCCTGGCACCCTCTTACACATGCCCCTTCTCTACAAGGAAGAAAACTATATGAAAATTCCACAGGTAATACTGTGTTCAATGATGGAACGGCTGAGAGCTTTTTACCTAAGATTAGAGAAAAGGACACTCATTTTTGTCACTGATAAATAATACTGAAATTTCAAACCACAAGAGAAAAAAAAAAAAAGACATCCACATTGGAACAGGGGAAGATATGTTACCTGTTTACTCTGACATTAGCACAAGCAACAAAATGAAAAAAATAGGACCAAGAAATCACATTCATCGTAAAGACTAGACCATTTAAGAGAACTACCAACGAAGTGAAAAGACAACCTAAGAGGTCAATATTCAGAATACATAAAGAATATCTACCACTAAACAAAATGACTTGGACATTTCTCCAAAGACTGTATAAATGTCCAGTAAGCACAGGAAAGATGTCAACACCAGTAATTATCAAGGAAATGCAATAAATCTACAGTGAGTTAACTGTCCTGATAACCTGTCAGAAGAACAGGAAATAATGTAAGGATACAGAGAAGGTAGAGTTCTGATGTGCTTTTGGCAAAATGTCAGATGATACGACCATTATGGAAAACAGCGTGAAGACTTTAAAAACAAAAACAAAAGCAAACTTTCCAGGCCTGATGGTTGTCTCAGTCTTCTGTTGCTATAACAAAACATTGTGACCAAGGCCACTTACAAGAGAAAGTATTAATTTGGGGCTCACAGTTTCTGTTAGAGTCCATGGCCATCACTGGGGACGTGGCAGCAGGCAGGCAGGCAGGCAGGCATAGTGCTGGAGCAGTACCTGAGACCTCACATCCTCAAACAATCAGAAGGTGGGGGTGCAGGAGCAAAAGATAGCAATTTGGAATGGCAAGGGTTTTTAAAACCTCAAAGCCCATGCCGTAGTCACCCACCTCCTAATCCTTCCCCAGCAGGTCCACCAGCTGGAGCTCAGACGTCCAAATATCTGAGCCTGTGGGACCCATTCTCACCCTAACCCCACATGGTTTCCATAGACTTGTAACTACAGTACAATGTGAAATGCAGTTAGTCCAACTTCATAAGTCCCCATAGTCTTTTCGTTTTGACTATTTTGAAGTCCAATTATAACACCACATAAAATAAAGAAGCTAATTATATACTTCCAACATACAGTGACACAATATATATGTCACCTTTTCAAGTGAGGAGAGATGACACAGGAGGCTGAAACCTAGCAGGGCAACTTCTGAGTCCTGTAACGCCGTGTCTGGTGTCAAAGGGCGTAGATGGCTCTTCCTTCCAGCTTTGCTGATTGCTGCATACTCCTCTTGGGTTGGTTCTGCTGTGTGCATACAGCTCTCCCTGGCAGATATCCCACATCTCTGGCACCTCCAACATTCTAGAGTTTTCAATGAAATCCAGAGTTCGCTTTACACCTTTTCACAATGGCCTGTCTGAACCTCTATTCAAGGACTTCCCTGCCACAAACCTGGCCTCAGCAGCTTGGGTTTAAGAGTTTTTTGCTTGTTTGTGTTTTCTTATGAGCAAATTAGTGAGTGACCTCAACTTCAGAAAGATTATTCTTCCATATAAAAATGGGAAGTCCAGAGGCTGGAGTGCCAGGCCTAGCTTTAGTGACTTAGAAGGCTGCCACAGCAATTCAGCACAAGGGGAATCAGTACCAGCAAGGCTATGGAGCTGGGAGTTTGGGAAAAGGAGATCTGCAGCCAGGACAGTCGTGTAAGATATACACAGTGATGAGGGATGATCCGGAGTGGGTGGTGGCATTGTGCATTGAAATCAGGAATAAGAAATTGCCACTGGGTTTACTTACTGTGGGACATTTAGGTGTGTTGACTAGGAGCCTAGGGATGAGAGGAAGGAAAGGGCAGAGATAACAATTCACCTGAGTTCAAAGGTCATGGTGTGTCCTGGATACCGAAAGATAGTGCTCACCATGTTATAGGGTCTGTTTAGATCCAACATAACTCAAACACTGGGTCAGTGCAGATGACATAACTGTAACCAAGCCGCTATCTGAAGGGGAGTTGTAGAGCACATTTAAAGGAGGAAACCATGATGTGAGAGGGAGCCGGGGAGCTGTAGCATTGTCTAATCACATTTTGACATCAGGGCTTGAGAAAGGGAGCGTGTGCCAGTCATGGTAGGGGTTGGTTCCTGGGCCTGGGAACATAAACTTAGGATGACCCTGCCAGCAAGACAGAGAAGTTGTACTTGAGATAGCTGGACTCAGACAACTGTCTCCTTGCAACTGAAGCTGTTTAGCTATTGGAAAGTCCCCAGCTTCCCTAGGGCCTGGGACCTTGAGTTTAGTAACCCCCTGTGATTAAATGGAGTCTGAAAACAAAATGGCAGTACTTAGAACAAGTTTCTTTTGCTTGTTCCCAACAACCATGCATTTTCTGAACTCAGAACTTCCCCATTTCTTAACATTTAAAATGTATGCTGGGCAATGGTGGCACACACATTTAATCCCAGTGCTCAGAGGCAGAGGCAAGCAGAACTTTGCCAGTGTGGTCTATAGGCCAAGTTCCAGACAGCCAGGGCTGTTACACAGAGAAGCTATCTCAAAAAACCAAAAAATAACAATAAATTTATACAGGCCAAGCTTAATACACAAACCTAATCCTAGCTTTTGAGAAATTGAGGTAGGAAAATCCAAGGTCAGTCTGGGCTACATAATGAGACTGCCTCAAAAAGCCAAATTTTAAAGAAATTGCCACCTGCTCTTACTGTTATTCATATGCTGTTTCGTCTCAGAAAGAATGGTATTGGAAGCTCTTTCTGTGTCTACTTGGATGCAGTGGATGTATATTAAGTTCTCGACGCTCTCTGAAGGACTCTTGGCTCCCCTATGATGGGCTTTTACACTTACCTCTGTAGACAAAGGGGAAGGGAAGGCCAAAGAGACCAAGGGAGAGAAAAGAGAAGAGAGGAGAGGTCATAGCAGACACATATCGAGGTTCTACTGACAAGGCCATTGCAAGGATGGCTAGAATATAAAAGTGATAATCAGGAGATGGGCAGGACAAAGACCTGTGCTTGTTCACAAAGAGCCCCACGCTAACTTGCTTTCAAAACAAGATTGTTACACATTCAGTACAACTTGTGAATGAATGAGCAAATTTTGCCTGTGCTCGTCAGCCAGCAGCACACTATCCTAGGCAACTGCATATCTCACAGCAGCGCTATGTCTAGGCAGGGACTTGTAAATTCACTGTCATCAGCAAATCAGAAGTGAATCCTAATCTGGCTGCATGGCCCAGGGCTTATACAGGAGCTGTTCTTGGCTTCTGAAACAGTAGTTAAGATGTCCCCTGACTGGCAGACTCGGGGTGGCGCTTCTTTAATTGCTTGAGGTATTTTGAGCACCATATGCTAGAGCACTAGGTAGTTGCTGCTGCCAACACTCAGGCTTGCCTACTGGCTGCCAGGAATCCCATCTGCTTCCCATCCTCAGTTTCCTTGCATCTCAGTACCATGCTCATTATTTTTAGGAACAAAGACAAAAAAGGTCTCTGCTTTAAATATACTTTTAAAACCTATTTTAAAATAAGTTGTAGTTGTGTGTTTCCTGTAATGCTAATTGATCAATGAAACGTAGAACTTTCTTCTGACACCCCTGAATATTTTTGACACCCCTGGTACTGTCCTGACAGATGCTTCTCCTTTACTTTCATTATTTGTACTGTGTTTTGGATGTGTTGCTAACAAGCTAAGAATTTCATCTACAAAGCATTTATTTGTTTTATAGAATACACTGGCAGGAGCCAATGAGAGAGCTCAGGTGATAGTTTCACCATGTAAAACCGAGGACCTGAGTCTGATCCCCAGAAACCATGTTAAGGGGTGAGGTATAGCGTTGCATGCTTGTCACTCCAGCACTGGGAAAAACAAAAACAAATAAAACAAGGACAGGCAGAGACAGGCAGATCCCAGGGGCTCACTGGCCCATCAGCCTAGCCTAGACAGTGAGCTGCAGGCTATGAGAGACGCTGTCTCAAAAGCAAATACCAAAAGATAGACGGTGCCTAAGGAATAGGACCTGGGTTGTCCTGGACCCCACATTCACATGTACACTGGGAAAATCAGTTTCTGATGAAACTCTTAGAAGAGGGAAGGGTTTCACTGAGTTAGTACACTAGGAAAATTGAGTACTAATTTATTATTGGACCTCAATACTGACTGGACAGCAAAATCTCAGTAACAAAACGAATAAAAATTTCCTTTATTCAGAAAAACCTTAAAGAAGTTTCATAAAGTAATTATATATTTAAAACTAGACAAATTTTAAACTCAGTGTTGTCTAGATTGTTTTAAACTCTACTAAGTATAAAAGAGATAAGGTGAGGTGCATGCTAGAATTTTGACTTGTTTTCTTTTTAAATTTTATGGTTCTGGGAATTGAACCCAGGGTCTGGGTGTGGTCAATAAGCAATCTACCTTTGAACTATATAACTAGTCTAGAATATTAACTTTGAATTGGTTATAACCAGAAAAAAAACAATAACAACAGATTTGTGTTGTCTCTAATCTTACAAAATTATTTTAGTTTTCAGTTCATGGTAGTACTATATTTAAAACCTCCCAAACTGGTAACTTCACAACTAGATAATGCTATAAGAAGAATTAAGCCAGATAATTGGTCTATTGCATGAAAATTCTAAATGAAAATTAGGGAAGTAAAAAGGCAATATAGAACAATGTGAAAGAGAACAAGGTCAAGTGGAAACATTCTGTTTGTTTAGTCTTTGTGTGTTATGCTGTGAAAAAGAACATGGTCAGCATTCTGTTTCTTTATTCTTTGTGTGTTGTGCTGTGTTTGTGTTAACAAAGGATGTGGAGGTGACAGATACAAGGCACAGAATACCTGTGGAAGGGGTAGTCTCTGGATCCTTTCATCTTAGCTCTAAATTTTGTCTCTGTACCTATATCCTTTCATGGGTATTTTGTTCCTTATTCTAAGGAGGAATGAAGAATCCACACTATCC
>NC_034600.1:34475285-34480440 GCF_900095145.1 Mus pahari | reverse complement strand
GAAAGAAAAGAAAGAAAGAAAGAAAGAAAGAAAGAAAGAAAGAAAGAAAGAAAGAAAGAAAGAAAGAAAGAAAGAAAGAAAGAAAAGAATACCTGTGGAAGCCGAAGGACAGCCTTGGGTGTCAGCAGGACAGCCTTGGGTGTCAGCAGGACAGCCTTGGGTGTCAGCAGGACAGCCTTGGGTGTCAGCAGGACAGCCTTGGGTGTCAGCACTTCCCTCTACCTTGGGAAGACTCCCCTTGGCTGCTCAGGGCTGTGTGCACAGCATAGCTGGCCCTTGAGTGTCCCAGAACTCACTTGTTTCTGTTTCCCGTTTCACTAGAGGAGCTCTGGAGTTGCAGATGCATGTTTCTGAATCCAGCCTTTTGTGGGCTCTGGAGCGCCATGCCTAGGGCTTCGTGCTAACACAGCAAGAGCTTTACACACAGAGGACCCTCAGCAGCCAGGAAACTGCATGTTACACAAGCATAGGCACACTGGTTCTTTCACTCATTTCCTCTCTTCCTACCCCAATGCACAGGGTCTTCTCATATATCCAGACTAGCTTCAATGTCGTCCTCCTGCTTTAGTCTTCCAAGTGCTGGGATTACAGGTGTGCACTATTATGCCAGGCTCTAAAACCTTTCTAATTTTAAGAAAAAGTAATCTTAAGTCAGTCACTCTCTAAAATGATAGCAAATCTTTTCCTAACAGCTATTATCAGGGAAGTTTTTTGTTTGTTTGTTTGTTTTTTAAGACACACACATTACACAGCATGCATAAGAACAGAGAACTGTCTGTCTTTCCAACCTTCTACCATCTGGGTTGCAGGCATTGAGTTTAGATTGTCGAACAAGGCAGCAGGGGCCTTTACCCACTGAGCTATCTTGCTGGCCTAGCGGAAAGGTTTAGATACAGACATTGCGTGTAACCAAGTATGACATTTAAAAAGCTCGAGGTGTCCTATTAGCACTCCTCTGAATTCACTACACCTAAAAGTTATTTTCATACTAATCATTTCACTTGATTTTTGCCAGCCTTCTCTTTTTACTTTGTTGCAGGCTAATCCAATATATCTATTTCAGAATTTAACAGGATCATCTGGAGTGTTTGTACAAACACCCTCTGATGTGTAAGGTGACCTTCAGTCTCTTACAGTCTAATTGGAAGCCTGAGGGGGCTTTGCCATATGTCACTGCAAAGCTGTTTCTCCCTTGTTTTCTACGAGATCCAGAGCCTACAAATCTGATAGTTAAGAGTAAAATGCTATGGGGAAATTTCTAAACAGAAAAAGGTAATTTAGTTTGATTTAATCATGTTTCCACAGGAATCTATAGCACAGCCAAACACTAAACTATGGGCTGAACTCTAAAAAGGCTTAAGTTAACAGCTTGTGTGTCAGGGTAAAATGTGGGGCTCTTCTGTCGCTCGATAGTGGGATCAGCATGTGTGCACGATACTATGACCTTCTCAGGTACAGGGGGAACAAGGAGTCTACTTTCATCTCACTTAATGTCAGTAAGAGAGATAGTGCGACCACTTCCTGGAGAATAAATATGAAGACATTTTGGAGGTATTTTTCTTACCTTTCGGCGTGGTAAGTGATTTTCAAATGTAACAAACATTCCTTTAACAAGATATTTTCCAACAGATGTCCTGAAACGGGTTAAGTCGTGATCATAAAAGGGAAAATTACTAAATGGTGAACTTGGGATCAGATAGTTAACTTACTCCACTCGTGTGTCTTGAAAGGGTTAATTCTAAGCTGGAGTGCATCTTTGAGAAAGGTTTAGCTCCTTAAGGACAGTGTTTCTGAGCCTGAAGAGATGGCTCAGGAGTTGAGAGGGCTTGCTGCTCTTGCACAGGACCCAGGTTCAGTTGCTGGCATCTGCACAGTGGCCCACGACTGCTTGTAAGTCCAGTTCTCGGTATGTAAATGATACTCTGGTTTCCTCAAACCCCTGTCTCCAAATGGCACTCATTCACACAGGTGTGAATCAACAAAAGCCAGTGAGGGATGCTGCTCTCTAGCCTGCCACCTTCTGTAGGAGTTAGAGAAATTATGGCAGGGTCTTTGTCCGTGCTGTACAGGATGGCAGCTGGCAGCCGCATGTGACAGCCTAACATTGGAATGTGGCTAGTGTGAGAAACCATATTTTAAAATTGCATTCGATGTGAATTAATTTAAAGAGTCACATGTGGCTAGTGGTACCTAGATCTCCTGAACAGAAGAGTTCTCCCAAATGCTGAACCTGACTGGAAAAATGCTTTATGGTGATTTGGATGAGAATGGCTCTCAAAGGCTCAATTATTTGAATGTTTGGTCCA
This sequence comes from Mus pahari, assembly GCF_900095145.1. NCBI lineage: Eukaryota > Metazoa > Chordata > Mammalia > Rodentia > Muridae > Mus > Mus pahari. The sequence continues at coordinate 34,478,134 of NC_034600.1, read as the reverse complement.
GTTGGTGGAACTGTTTGGGAAGGATGCAGAGGCGTGGCTCTATTGGAGGAGGCAGAGGTGTTGCTGGAGGTGGGCTTTGAGGTTTCAAAAGCCCATTTTGGCCCCAGTTAGTTCTCTCTTTCTGCCTAGTGGTTATTGTCTCAAGATGTGAGCCCACAGCTACTGCTCTGGTGCCATGCCTGCCTGCCTTCTGCCATGCCCCCCACCATGATGGTCATGGACTCACCCTCTGAAACTATAAGCACGCCTCGATGAAATGCTTCCTTCTGTAGGTCACCTTGGTTATGGCGTCTGTTCACCGCAGTAGAAGAGGAGCTGAAACATGCCGTGTGTCTCTTCGAAACAGGGTTTAAGGATATAGCTGGGTACTTCGTTACATTTAAATTGGCTTGCGGCCGACTCGACCATCCAACCTACAAATATTTATCAGTAATTATACGGTGTGCACTGTACTAGAAACTAGAGAGACAGAAAATGAACTAGTCGGTCTCCCAAGCAACTTACAGTCTAGTTGGTGAGGAAAGGCCAATAAGTAAATGCAATAGAATGGAGAAAAGATGGCCTTTCTCAGATGGCCGGAAAGAAAAAGATCCTGAAGAGTTTCTGAATGACCCAAGGGTACTAGGGCTCAGCACCAATGAATGGTCATTTCTAGATAAACAAATAATGGATTAAATTATGCACTCCTAATTTACATATCAGACTCCTAATTTCTGTTATGTCACAGGGAGACCTTATCTGAAAATAAAGTCATCGAACGTGTAATTGATTGAGGCTCATACATGGGAGAAACTTAGAAACATGCACAAATATATGTATGTAGTATATACATACATACATACATACATACACACACACACATACACCTGCATGTACACACACAAGTCAGAAAACTACCAGAAGTGAGGTTGTGGGTCCTGGAACATTTCCTTCTTTGGTGCCTTTATAGGCATCATGGTCTGACTGGCACTTTGCTCTTAGACCCTATACTCCAGAAATGAGAGACAGCAAACTTCTGCTGTTTAAACTGGTTGGTTCATAGAGCTTTGTTACAAACCTAAGCAACCTGAGCAACCTGATGGAGCAGCCCAGACCAATGCTAGAGAAGTAAGGCAAAAACGCAAAGAAGAAGATGTTCTGGCTGGAGAGATGGCTCAGCGGTTAAGAGCACTGACTGTTCTTCCGAAGGTCCCGAGTTCAAATTCCAGCAACCACATGGTGGCTCACAACCATCCGTAATGAGATTTGGCTCCCTCTTCTGGTGTGTCTGAAGACAGCTACAGTGTACTTACATATAATAAATAAATAAATCTTAAAAACAAACAAATAAACAAAAAAGATGTTCACTGAAGTTCCATTTTATAATTTTCTACCTTGGGAAACTCCCAGAAGGAAAATGAAGTGAGCCTTAGCCTGAGTATGAAAAATGACAAATGGTTCTCTAGCCTTAAACATCAAAAGCTGAGGGGGCTGGAGAGGTGGCTCAGTGGGTAAGAGCATTGGCTGCTCTTCCAGAGGTCCTGAGTTCACTTCCCAGCAACCACATGGTGACTCACAATCATCTGTAATAGGGATCTGATGCCCTCTTCTGGCATGCAGATATACATGCAGATAGAGCACTCATACATAAAAATATTTTTTTTAATTAAAAATAAAATAAAATAAAATAAAAAGCTGTATTTTTAAGGTCCGACTGAAGCACTTCCGTTTAAAGGCCTTCATAGCCTACCCTCCGGCATGCAGCAGCGTACACAGACATAATTAATGACAAACATTTATTTATAGGCTGATAGATGAGTTAAGTACAGGCCAACTTAAACACAGAGGCAAATGCTCTGCTTTAAAATGTTCTGTTTAAATAAAAATTAATGCTGGCTGGCTATCCCAAATCAATTAGATAAAACTTTTTTATTTACTAAACTTGTCTCCTAGAATGAAATATTTAAGGCAGTAATAGCTTCCCTAATTCCATGCATAGTCATAGGAGAAAATAGGAGAGGTGCATTATTTCTCATGTGTCAGCTTTGGGGGAGAGAGTCCCTGAGCAGAAGCTGGGATAGGAGTCACACTTGGAACAGTGTTCTTCATGGTAGAATGGCAGCCCAACCTCATCCTCTGGTTACTGCCACGGTGGAAGAGATTAGGGCCTGAGCAACCAAGTCAGAGTCTAAGAAGCACCAATGACATGGTGATTCCTGAAAGCCATATTCTTACAGAAAAAGACTTGCCAGCCCCAGGTAGCCTTCTCTATAGAAATTAGGAATATTAAACTTTTCCTTTGTTCCAGGTGCTAATTGACTCCTAGGAACACGGTATGAGCAATGAGCTTTGGATGGTGTCTAATTCTTACATGGTTTTAGGCAGGGTTCTCTAGAGGAACAAACTGACAGCATCGATGTACATGTACTGAAGGGGCATTTAGTACATTGGCGTATAAGATAACGGTCTGGGTAGTCTAACAGTGGCTGTCTTCACACCGAGAACCTGGTAGCTGCTCATCACCAGGGATGCCTCAGCAAACCCAGTCTGGCTTTGAAGGCCTAGCTAATTTCCGGGGAGTCATGGGTCCTCAGAGCATTTAGAAGGAGGACAGCAACAGCAGTGGAGGCAGCCATTGACACAAAAGCAAGAGAGGTGAACTCAACAGCAAGATGCAAAGGTGAGAAGACCAGAAAAACAGAACAAAAGCAAAACCTAAAAACTTCATGGAGAGTGAACCTCCTGTTATCTAGATTGCTGGAAAGTGCCACCCATGTTCAGGCTGAGTCTTCCCTTTCCGCAAAATAATGAAGAAGAAGAAGAAGAAGAAGAAGAAGAAGAAGAAGAAGAAGAAGAAGGAGGAGGAGGAG
>NC_034600.1:34466295-34475043 GCF_900095145.1 Mus pahari | reverse complement strand
AAAGAAGAAGAAGAAGAAGAATCCCTTACAGCTATCCACCGAGGTTTATTTAATCTAGATAATTCCTCCCAGGTAAAGATTTGTGTGCTGGATCTTGTCTAATAGATCCTATCACAGTGACAATATTACCCATCACACTTATGTAGCAGACATCACTGGACAACAAATATGACTAATATCATGGCACCCTGGAGTAGCTAGCCGCCTGACAGGCCTGGATGATAGCATGGCCTGCAGATGAGGGTTGAAGGAATGCATATAACTGGGGAACTGTCAAAGGCAAAAGCAGAAGCCTTCAGTGAGGATCGGGAAATGATAATAGATTTCTTTGGGGGTGCTTTGAATGTTAATAACTTGGGATATCTAGAGGAGGTGACTGGGGGTGAGTAGGTATTCAAATCTGGCTTAGGGTACAGGTCTGGTCGAAAGCACTGATTGTTGGATGTTTGTATAAATGCCAAAATTAAAGACAAATAGGATCAGGTAAAAGGAAAACAAAAAGTGGCCAACACAAGGATAGAGATAGAAAGGAAAAGAAGGAAAAGGAAGAAGGAGAGGAAAGGGCGGGGAAGAGAAGGAGTGAAAGTGGCAAGAAGATCTGAGAGCAGAAAACTAGGGAAAGACAGTTAAAGTTGCCAATCCTGCAGAATGAGCCTGTCTGACAGGAGGTGGAGGGCATAGGGGACATTCCTTCTGTGGCACAATGGGTGCTGAAATACAACATAAAGGAAGAAGGGAAAGCAGGGTCCAAATGCTACAAATATTGGGGACTATGAAGAAATTGAAAGTGGTCTACTACAAACACTGGAGAAGCCGATGCACAACATCAAATATGACAAATGCTTATCTAAGTCCCATCCCTCTGTCCTCTCTGTCCTGGGGGGACACTTACACACACAGGAAATAGCAATTAACAACTTTTAAAAAAAGCAGGAACCACGAATCAGAGAGAAAATGGGGCACATACTGCATTTGACTAAATGCTTATCTCTCAAAGGCTGAGACTTCAGGACTAAGGCATGGCTCCAATATCCACATTTAGGACATCAACAGCTCTGAGGGAGGAAAAGTAAGAAGAAATTCACAGATGACTCATCATAGTGAAACTTCAAAACAACTGAAACTAAAGATTAAAAAGTCTTAAAACTAGCATTTTAAAAAAGTACCTTCAGGGGATCGGAGGTGAGGAGGACACAACATCTGTCCCCAACACCAGGAGTAACTGGGACCGGTGGGACCCAGGCACCCAGGAACTCTGCCAGACCAGTGGCATGGCTTCCTTCCAGTCTGTCTGGGCCTGCGCCCTGAGCAGACCTTGGACACAAACTCCACAGTCAGCCCCATAACACCCAGAGGCAGCTCCACTCCCAGGTGCTCTAACACAGCCAGGATCCCAGGATCCCAGGAGCTTGGTAACAACAGGATCTCAAGGTCTCAAAGGCAGCTTGACTCCCAGGAACTCAGACACACTGAGGATCTCAGGATCATAGGATCGAAGAATCACAGGCTCACAGAGATAGCTTGACTTGGAGGAGTTCTGACACAACCAGGATCACAGGAAGGACAGGCTCCAGTCAGACATAGCCAGGGCAAGTAGCACTAGAGATAACCAGATGGCAGGAGGCAAGGGTAAGAACATAAGCAACAGAAACCAAGGTTACTTGGCATCATCAGAACCCAATTCTCCCACCATAGCAAGTCCTGGATACCCCCAACACACCAGAAAAGCAAGATTCAGATCTAAAATCACTTCTCATGATGATGATAGAGGACATTAAGAAGGACATAAATAACTCCCTTAAAGAAATACCGGAGAACACATGTAAACAGCTAGAAGCCCTTAAAGAGGAAACACAAAAATCCCTTAAAGAGTTACAGGAAAACACAATCAAAGAGGTGAAGGAAAGAAACGAAACCATTGAGGATCTAAAAATGGAAATAGAAACAACAAAGAAATCACAAAGAGAGACAACCCCAGAGTTAGAAAACCTAGGAAAGAGACCAGGAGTCATAGATGCAAGCATCACCAACAGAATACAAGAGATAAAAGAGAGAATCTCAGGTGCAGAAGATACCATAGAAAACATTGACACGACAGTCAAAGAAAATGCAAAAAGCAAAAAGCTCCTAACCTAAACATCCAGGAAATCCAGGACACAATGAGAAGACCAAAACTTCGGATAATAGGTATAGATGAGAAGGAAGATTCCCAACTTAAAGGGCCAGTAAATATCTTCAACAAAATTATAGAAGAGAACTTCCCTAACCTAAAGAAAGAGATGCCCATGAACATACAAGAAGCCTACAGAACTCCAAATAGACTGGATAAGAAAAGAAATTCCTCCCATCACATAATAATCAAAACACCAAATGCGCTAAGGGAAGAAAGAATTTTAAAAGCAGTAAGGGGAAAAGGTCAAATAACATATAAAGGCAGACCTATCAGAATTACACCAGACTTCTCACCAGAGACTATGAAAGCCAGAAGATCCTGGGCAGATGTCATACAGACCCTAAGAGAACACAAATGCCAGCCCAGACTACTATACCCAGCAAAACTTTCAATCACCATAGACGGAGAAAACAAGACCAAATTTAAACAATATCCTTCCACAAATGCAGCCCTACAAAGGATAATAGATGGAAAACACCAACACAAGGAGGGAAACTACACTCAAGAAGAAGCAAGAAAGTAATCTTTCAACAAACGCACACAAACATAATCCCACCTCTAACAAGAAAATTAACAGGAAGTAACAATCACTTTTCCTTAATATCTCTTAATATGAAAATTAATATTACTAACATATCCAAATTGATTGAAATTTTAAAATATGAGGAATTAGAAATTTGTCGGCTGTCATCCCATTGTCTCTCTAATTTGGTAATGGGAGAAGCAGGTCCAATATTGTACGATCCATATGCACTTTCTGCTTGTTTGTACATGACAGGGTCTTGCTGTGTGTCACATATGGTCTTGAAATCATGCTTCTCCTATCTCAGCCTCTCTATTAGTAGGATTGTTTATTTGATGTTTTTACACTATACTATGGTTTTCAGAACAGCTTACATATTTCAAATTTATTTATTCAGCCAAAAGAAATGTAGACAATTAATTTGGGAAGTGGCTTGGAAGAGAACAGCAAAGAGTGAGACTGAAGGCTTTGCTTGATATTTATAATTATTGTATCAATTTTGAAGAAGAGGACTTTATAAGTTACTCTTATTCTGAGATGAATGCTTTTCAAAATCATCACAGCCAATGAACCAGAATCTTACCCTCATCTAATGTCTGTGCCACCCTCCAAGCAGAACCATTGTTCATTGAAACAATTCATGAATGACTTCATGGATAAGATCATCTTAATACACACATCATTTCTTAAATGAATGTAACTTTTTCCCTGTGGGCTGAGAATGAGGACAATCACTCAAACAAAAAATAGCTTTGACCGTAACAGGAAATTTGTATCCAAAAATTGTGCCTACAATTCATTCCTTGACACAGCAGAACTGTCAACTCTTAGCTTATCTACTATGGAAGTAAAATCCTTTGGTGATGAGAGGGACATTACAATGAACTCCAATGTCCAAAAACTGTTCTTATTTTGTGTTTGTATCACAGTAAGCCAAGATTTTAAGCTCTACTAAAAACAAAGCGAACAAATAAAAAGACTTTATCTGTTTATGATCATTAAAAAAAAACTAATAGTGATATATTATTTTAAGATATCAAAAAAAAAAAAAGTTACCTTCAAAAAGCTGGTGATGATGCATGCCTTTAATCCCAGCACTTGGGAGGCAGAGGCAGGTGGATTTCTGAGTTCGAGGCCAGCCTGGTCTACAGCGTGAGTTCCAGGACAGCCAGAGCTACACAGAGAAACCGTGTCTCAAAAAACAAAAAAAAAAAAAAAAAAAAAAAAAAAATTCAACCCCATAGCAAAACTGACACAAAACAAATGAAAATAAAAACCCACAAGAAATGAACTGCCACCGTACACAGCATCTTAGGCGAGTCTCAACACATCAGCCAGCGTAAGTGATCTCAACATGCTCCGTGCTACTTGGTTTCTGTGACATCTTAGAGAAGATAGACCTGCAGAGACAGGGGACAGAGGAGACACAGGAGTGGGCTTTACTGTGGATGGGTACAGGATAGAAGGTTTTGGGTGACAGGGGACACTTTGCATGTTGGTTAGAATAGTGGCTCCATAAAACTCTCCATTTGTCAAGACTCTCTGATGCCTATTCTAAAAACTCAAAGGCATTATAAGAAAACTACTGACCAATATCATTGTTAATAAAGATGCAAAATCAAAAAAACTCTAGCAAAAATACTAGCAAGTTGAATCCAGAAGCATAGTAAAAGGATAATAATCATGAGCCACCCTTGTATTCCTAGAGAACTATTATGATTGATCTAGAAAAAAAAATCATTTGACAAAACCCAACACTATTTTACGGTTACTGTGTATTCATCTCTCTGTTATTTTATAGGTGCAGAGTTATCCATCTGGCACTGTCTATGTAACAAGTTCTGACCAGCTGTGGCAATCAGGTACTTAGCTCCAGAAGTGAGACTGACTCCCTTAGGATTCAACTTCCTGCTTCATCAGGTCAGTGAAAACCAGTTTTCCCACTCGGACAAGATTCTGACTGGGGAGAACTCAGTTATGGTTTCACAGATGGCCGCTTCACTCCATTGGCTCCTCAGCCATGCACATACACCAAATGTTTGGTCCTCCGGCTCTGAGCTCGATTGCCATGGTAACACCACACTATCAGATTACCTCATTATGATTTAAATGAACTAAGGCCTGTATGACTAATTGACCTCACCCATCCCTGCCTTGGGCCATACATGCCAGCAACCCTTTATTGACTTCAGGAACAAAGATGTTCTAGAATTTAGTCTGACTATTGGCTCACTGCCTTTCAACATGGTGACCTTACAGAAGATATCTTCCGCATATAAAGAACTCTAAGAAGACTTTCCAGTCTCGGGAGAGACCCACGGAGAATAGGACCACTTAACAATAGGTTAAAATCACAACCAGTACCAGTCCTTTCTTGCTGACAATCACAAGATATATGACAGTGTTTTTAAAGAAAAATAACCAACAAAGGCGGGAATGGATGACATCGAAAACTCAAAGTTGTATCTTCCAAGACATTTAAAGCTTGTGTGTTCATAAAGCACAGAGCGGTGGAGCACTGCTTGCTTCTTGCTCTGGGTTCAGGCTTGATCCACGCCTTTGCTTTCTGTCAGTGAGTTGTTGCTTTTAGCTGTCTGTACCTCTATTTTTAGATTCAGTATATGTTTATGAGATATCAAGAACTACTTGCCGTGGTTTGGATACCGGTGAAAGGTGTGCCTCAAAAGATCAAATTCTAGAAACTTGGTCTCCGGTGTGGTGATGCGGAGGTGGTAGACGTCCTGGTTAAGACTAATTAATTAATTAGACTAATTAATTAGGCCATAGGCGTGCACGTCTCCAAAGGAACTAGTGCTTGTCTTGAGGAGTGGGTGAAGTCACACAAAAGTGAGTTGGTGTAAGGTAAGCTGGCTGGCGAGGGTTTCTCTCTTGATTTCCCTCTTATCATTTGACACACGTTCCAGCTTTGAGTCCACCAGTGTGAGGCCTTGGACAGAGCTGAGCTGGCACCGCTCTCTCCGCCTGGCAAAACCGTAAGCTAAACAAAATCTCTTTTCCCTATAAAGTATACCATGTTAGTATGTAAGTGATAGCAACATAAAACAGAGGCATTACTGACGTTACTTTCAAAGGTGAGAGGAATTCAACATGGGACACTGGTACTTATAAAAATCAATGGGAAAGGGTTGGTGAGATGGCTTAATGGTTAAGAGCACTAGCTGCTTCTCCAGAGGACCCAGGTTCAAGTCCCAGCAACCAATGACAGCTTATGACTATCTGAAATTCCCATCTCAGGGAATATGACACACTCTTCTGGCTTCTGAGAGTACCAGGCCTCCACTTGGTGCACAGATATACACATAAGGAAAACAGTCCTCCACGGAAAATAAAATGTTTAAAATACTCAAAAATCAGTATAAGACAAGATAGTATCAGGTATCAAGGTGCATCTATTGGAATGTCTCTCAAGACACTATTTTTTTAAAAAAAAAAAACACTAACCTATTTGAAGAAATTTTATTTCTGTCACAACTGGTTGTGAGCTGTTAGATTTGGAAATTGCCGCCTTATGTTATGGATTTGGAAATATATTGCCTTATGTCAGTATGGGATCTGCAATGAACACTTGCAAACTGATTATTTGCATATTTATATGCTTCTATACACATACAGTCATAGATCTGCATATATATATATATATATATATATATATATATATATATATATGCTTATATATACATATGTGTACACTGCAATTATAATTAGGGATCGGAATCTGTTACAGAATATTTGTGGAGTCATTCTGTATCTGTTGTAAGGACGCTAACTACAATGGGTGCTCTGTGCCCTATTTCCTAGCAACTTGGAAGCCTAGTGCTTGAGATTGTTCATGCAACTGCATCCACAAACAGTCCTGCAGCTCCACAGTGTGTGGATAAGAGCAGCAGTGGAAAGATACGGAAACTGGGGCGTTCTTCACCTTCCAAATCTGACACGGCTCCTTCTCTGGGTCCTCTTCTCTCTCTTTCCTGTTTTCTCAGTGGTGGGATTTGAAGCAAGGGCCTGTTACACACCAGCTGACGATTCTATCACTGATCTATACCCCTAGCTATACTGATCTTTTAATTAGTCATATGATTCAGGAATTCTGCTGGTAGGAACTTAGCCAACAAAAATAAAAACATGTGCACCTATGACATCAGTGTGCTGAATACTGAGACTGGATATTATACAATACAACCAAAGTTTCAGTTTCTAAAAAATTATTAATTTATCGTGTGTGTGCATGTGTATGTGTGAGATGTTGGGGGAGGGGCACACGTGTGCCATGGTGCATGTGTGGAACTGAGAGAGCTTTATTTTTTTTTAAAGATGTATTTACTTATTTTATGTATGTGAGTACACACTGTAGCTGTACAGATGGTTGCGAGCCTTCATGTGGTTGGTGGGGATTGAATTCAGGACCTCTGCTCGCTCCGGCCCAAAGATTTATTACTATAAATAAGTACACTGTAGCTGTTGTCAGACACACCAGAAGAGGGCATCAGATCTCATTACAGGTGGTTGTGAGCTGCCGCGCGCCCCAGCCTCCAGCCAGCAGAGGTGGGGAAAAGACAACACATACGCCAAGGCAGGGTTCAAGCAGCTTCCCGCTTCAGCTTTCGCATCAGCTTCCTCAGCTTGAGCTTTATTTTGCATCCACTTCCTTTATTCTCCCCTTTATTCTAGGGGATTGCCCAATTTATCCACCTTCACCCTCTGCACTCATCTCTCATCACTCTTCATCATCCAATCAGCGTTCCCCACGCTCTGTACACGAGCCATGCACGAAGACAGGGTGCGTGTTGATAGGCCAGTGACTCAATATCATGCTGTATGATGCTATGTGTCAGGCGGACAGCACGTGATCATTCAGGTGCGCATTATCAGGTTCTTGGTAAACGAGCAGGGATCACGGGGCTTGGCAATGAACCAGGGCGCCATCTTGGATGCCGCGCGGCTTCACCAGCTTCCCACAGTGAGCCACCATGTAGTTGCTGGGATTTGAATTTAGGACCTTCAGAAGAGCAGTCAGTGCTCTTACCCGCTGAGCCATCTCACCAGCCCGAGAACAGCTTTATAAGATCACTTTTCTCCTTCCTCCTTTGTGTGGCTCCAGAGGCCAAACTCAGGCCATCAGGATTGAAGAGAAAGTGTTTTTGCCTATGGAACCATCTCCCTGCCCTTTCGTATATGTGTGTAAGAGTGGGACTTTATTTACATGAGTATTTAAAATAGTAATATATAAAAATGAGGATCATTGGAGGCTGGAGAGATGACTCAATGGTTAAGAGCAATTGTTGCTCTTGCAGAGAAATGGAGTTTATTTCCTGGCTCCCATGGTAGGCTGCTCACCAGCTGCCTCTAACGTCAGCTCTAGGAGATCCAACATCCTCTTCTGCTCTCCACATGTGTCTGCATGCAAATACACACAGACATACAAAAATAAATACTAAGATAAATCTTAAAAAAAAAAAAAAAAAAAAAACCCTCCTGGGGTTGGAGAGATGGCTCAGTGGTTAAGAGCACTGATGCTCTTCCAGAGGCCCTGAGTTCAATTCCCAGCAACCACATGGTGGCTTACCACCATCTGTAATGGAATCTGATGCCCTCTTCTGGTGTGCACTCATTTAAAATAATTAAATTAAAAAAAAAAAAAAAAAAAGCAAAACAACAAAAAAAGCCCCTTTGAGGAGTTACTGTTTACGGGATATGGGGTAGCTTTGGGCGCTGACTATTTTGCATATGTTGTTCTGGAAGGATGTTACAAGAATGTCACTGAAAATACAGCAAACTAAATATTGGGTACATAGGACTGTCTTTAAGAAAAATTTAGAAAAAGCAAGTCAAAGCCCAAGAACGATAAAGAAAATCCAAGTTAGAAAAGCCACAAAAGAAAAAAAGAAAAGAAAAGAAAAGCCACAAAAGACAGGCGTTTAATCCCAACACTCAAGAGGCAGAGGCAGGCAGAGCTATAAAGAGAAACCTTGCCTCAGAAAAACCAAAAGAAAGAGAGAGGTGTGGGAGGGGAGAGGATAGGAGGGGAGGGGAG
>NC_034600.1:34461040-34466015 GCF_900095145.1 Mus pahari | reverse complement strand
GGAGAGGAGAGGAGAGGAGAGGAGAAGAGAAGAGAAGAGAAGAGAAGAGAAGAGAAGAGAAGAGAAGAGAAGAGAAGAGAAGGAACAGGGGAAGGGAGAAAAGGAGGGAGGGAGGAAGGAAAGGACAACTCCAAAGCAGAAAAAAGTACATTTGAAAACTGAATGAAATTGCTGACAGTGTTTGTGAAACTGTGGCTATAGACAGAAGGAACGACTGCTGTTAAAGGGTCTCTCCTAGAAATGGCTCCACTGAGGATTTTAACTGTCAGCAGTGCTGGAGGGCAAATCCCTTCATGTGTTTCCTATTGCCACCCAGGTGAGCATGCTGAGATCTGTAAAGACTCTTAGCGACATAGCCTTTTAGAAAGACATTTAGGGATAAACTTTAGCAAAGTGAGGAGAAAGCAAGAAAAGCAGAACTCAAGAAACAAACCCCCAAGCTAGGGGACTGGCACAGTGCCATTTTGGGAAAATATATTTGTGTATGCCGTCCTGTTAATAGGCTTCTGAAGATAAACAAGAAAAAAAAAAGAAAAGAAAATTAAAAAAATAAAAAATAAAAATAAATAAAAAAATAGGCTTCTGAATGCTAGTAAATGTTTTATACTTCTGTATTTTTATGAATTCTAAGGATCTATTATTCTTTTGTTGTTTTATTTTGTTTATGGGGGCAGGGTTTCACTGTGTAACAGCCCTGACTGTCCTGGAACTCAGATCTGCCTGCCTGTGCCTCCACCACCCCTTGTAGTTAAGAGTTTTGGTTTCTTAAAAAACCCAGTTGTGTTATGTGAATGTGTTTTTGTTTTAATCCCAGGTGTGGGATAAGAGGCTCCGTCACAGCAGGTGAGTATGGTTTGTCTCCTTCTTTAACAGGGCTGTGATCTTTGCTCCCTGCAGATACTTTAATTCTGGGGACTCTGAAAAGGGTGAGAGATGCCCCACAGAGGATGCTCCAAGAACACGGCTGCTCTTGGCTGCTGCTGTGGTTTGTCAAGTGTTTGAGAGCGTAGAGAAGTTAGATAGCAAAGATTGGACTTGCCCCGCCCCCATGAAACTCAGTGTCCCTAATCAGCAGGAAGTAGTCTCTTTTGTTAGCTGAAGGAGATCTATGACCCCCCTCCCCCACCTCTATCCTTCTTTCTCTCCTATGTACTGGGGGGGGGGGGGGGGACCGCTGGAAGGGACGTAGAAATATAAGAACCTAGCAAAGTAGTAAAACAGTATGCTAACAGCACCCAGCTCCCTTCAAGTACATTCTTAACTCTAAATGTAGAGAAACTTAATTCTGGTTTATCAAATAGTTTCCATTTCCTTATATCACCAAGGGAAAAGAACACATGAAATTTGTTTGCAGACTACTTTTATTTATTTATTTATTTATTTATTTATTTATTATATGCAAGTACACTGTAGCTGTCTTCAGACACTCCAGAAGAGGGAGTCAGATCTCGTTACAAGATGGTTGTGAGCCACCATGTGGTTGCTGGGATTTGAACTGAGGACCTTCAAAAGAGCAGTCGGGTGCTCTTACCGGCTGAGCCATCTCACCAGCCCCACGGATTACTTTTTAAACTCATATTCTAGAACAGTCAGGGTTAGCTAGGCATGGTGGGGCCTGCCTAGAGTCCCAACTCCTGGTAGGTTGAAGGAGAAGACCCAGAGACAGAGGCCAGTCTGTACTAGATAGCAAGCTCCCACTTTCAAAGAACAAAACAGACTAGAGAGATGCCTCTGTCATTAAGGGCACTGACTGCAGAGTTCAGTTCCCAGAACTTTCAGGGCAGATTGAAATCATCTGTAATTCCATGTAATGGTCTCTTCGCCACTGTCCCTATGGGGGAGGGGAGCATGGGGCACGCAGATGCTACACAAACATGTGTGCACGCAAGACCCTTATACACATGAAATAATAATATAAAACACTTAAAAATACAAAACAAACTCACACAGACAGAGAAGGATCTGGAATGCTCACCTCACTAAAGCCAGCATGTGTTTTGAATAAATCAATGTATGTATATGTAAGAAGCTTGACTTTTAGTTGAGATTTTTATTCATTTTTTCATACAATATATTTTGACCATATTCTATTTCCTCCCCGAACTCTTCCCAGATCTGCCCAACTTCATATTTTTTCCTCTGAAGTAAAAACAAAAATCAAAACAAACAATAATGAAAAAAAAGCACACGAAAATACAGAATCGTTTTATGGGTGGCTAACTACTGTGCTGTGTACTGCCTTGGAATGTGGTTAATAGGACTAGTGTCACTCCACTCTTTTTCTCTTTGACAGCAGAAACACTGTGGTTTTAAAGGAAATTATGTCATATAGTTAAAGTCCTTCTTGTAACCTAAACATAAAATTTGGGGTGCAGCTAAGTGGTAGAGACTTAAGACATGAGAGGGGCCTGGAGTTCTAAGCTCCCAGGTGTTTGGTGGGGGGAGGGGAGGGGCTCCCAGTATTCTTAATCCATGGAAATCTTAAATTATGGTGGCTTTGTTGTTGTTGTTTGAATAAACACAGTGTGCCTGAATTAAACTGCAATGTCTTATAAACTAGGCATTAGGGAATGACCCTAGACACATAACTTGGGGCATGCCTGTGGAGGACTCCCTTGGTTAAGTTAACTGACATGGGAAGACCTGCCTACTGTGGGTGGCTGTATTCCGGATTCCCTGGGCTTGGACCTTGAACTGTATAAGAGGAGAAAGTGAACTGAACACAGAGCTCACCTCTCTCTGCTCCTGGACTGCGGGTGTAAGGACACCACTTGCCCTGATGCCTGCTGCTGTGATGTCCCCACCACGGTGTAACCTGGAACGGTGAGCCACAAGAAGTCCTTCAAGTTTATTTGTCAAGAGTATTTCATCACAGCAATAAGAGAAACAAGATGCTACATCATCTGGATTATGTTTTTATTTTGAAACATTTTTTCCCCTTTTTGTTGTTGTTGTGCTGGGAATTGAATGCAACTCTGGCTTCTGGAAACCAGGTATGTGTGTGGTAGATCCATAAATGCAGGGAAAGAAACAAACACAACAAATCTTTTTAAAAAGTCTGTACCCTTGGGATAGACTTGAAAACTGCTTAAATTTTCAGTGTCTCATACAGCCGTGGCAATGGTTGACTTGCATACCTGACCGGCTTGTGCTGTGTTCATTTTTTTTTTCTCAATCCATTTCACTACTAGACTATGCAGACAGAGGGGCAAATCCAAGAAGCAAGCTAACTAGTTAAATTAAGAATTTTACTTTTTAAGACTTGTTCTCATTATTTTTAAGTTTATATAGGCATATAGGTATGTGCGTATGAGAACAGGGGCACAGAAACCAGAGGAGTTGGATCACCCTGGGACTGGAGTTACAAGGAGGTTCTGAGCAACCTGACATGGGTGATGGGTGTCTAACTCAGGTCCTCTGAAAGAGCAGTGTGTTCTCTTAACTGCGAAGGCACTCTCCAGCACCCTCAAGTAAGAATTTTAAACAGATACAGAGAGAAAGAAGTTTAATGGTCACAATCAGTAAAGGAGTCAAATTTAGTTGCTTTTCATCTCTAACATCATCCTTGATTTTCAGCATGGTGAAAACGAACGCCTGGTGGTGCAATACTAAACATAGTCAGCAGAGGGTGCTAGAGAATCAGCGCAGTAGGATAAGATCTTTCTCTGCCCCATTCAGGTGGGCTTTTACTCTTTCTGTAACATGGTTTCATCAGAAACAGAAACAGCGGTGCGCATGGTTATACACCACCACGCTTTCAGAGCATAGTCTAGGGTCCTGCAGACAAAGGGTTCATACAAACAAGTCTTGAGCAATACTATCAACCAGCGGGACCTAAGTGACAGAAGGATGGCATGTTTTAGTTATCATCATTACACACCTGGGAAGAAGGAGCCCTAACTGAGGAGTTACTTCAGATTGACCTGTGCAAATGCCTGTGGGTAGTTTCTTAATTGTTAATGGACATGGGAGAGCCCAGCCCACTGTGGGCAGCACTCTCCCTAGGCAGGTGGGCTTGGGGTGTGTAAGAAAGATAGCTGAGCCATGAGCCTGTGAGCAAGCCAGAGTTCCCTCACGGAAATTACAAAATTAAGTTATGAAGCAACAACAAAATACTTTTATGGTTCACCACAACAGGGAGAACTGTAGTAAAGGGTCACACCATTAGGAAGGCTGAGAGCCACTGCTCTAAGGAGGTAAATGACTAATGGTAGACCTGGCAAGATGGTTCATCCACTAAAGGTATGCACAGTGTGAGCCTGGCTAACCTGAGTGATCCCTGGAACCTAATAAAGGTGGAGTAGGCGAGAACTAACCACAAGGTTGTCCTCTGATCTCCATGCGCACTGTAGCATGCATGTATGTGCGTGCATGTGTGTGTACATGCACACAATGGTAACAAAAAATGTTAGGAAGTCTTTTTTTTTTTTTACATTTATGTGTACGTGCATGGTCTCATGTGCCTGAGGAGGCCAGAAGATAGCATATAATCAATCCCCTGGAGCTAGAGATACATACACACACACACACACACACATCACCTGTGGGGTTTTGGCAGCTGATTCAGGGTCCTCTGGGAGAACAGTAAGTGTTCTTAACCACTGAACTCTAACCATATAAATAAATTTTTTTTAGAAAGGTCTAATATCAGAATTGAAAAAAATAAACACTACTAATAATTACAGAGATTGAATAATTGCAGTGAAATCGAAAAAAAAAAAAAAAAGTGTCCCTTGAAGCCAGACTTGGTGATGCTTGCCTGTAACTTTAATTTTTTTCAAATCCTATTTTTTCCAATTTTTATTAGGTATTTACTTCATTTACATTTTAAATGCTAACCCCTAAGTCCCCTCTACCCCTCCCCCCGCTCACCTACCCACCTACTCCCCCTTCTTGGCCCTGGTGTTCCCCTGTACTGGGGCATATAAAGTTAGCAAGACCAAGGGGTCTCTCTTCCCAATGATGGCTGACTAGG
>NC_034600.1:34459028-34461029 GCF_900095145.1 Mus pahari | reverse complement strand
CTGTACCCTCTAGTGAGTCTGGCTAAGGGTTTATCTACCTTGTTGATTTTCTCAAAGAACCAGCTCCTGGTTTGGTTGTTTCTTTGAATAGTTCTTTTTGTTTCCACTTGGTTGATTTCACCCTGAGTTTGATTATTTCCTGCTGTCTACTCCTCTTAGGTGAATTTGCTTCCTTTTGTTCTAGAGATTTTAGGTTTACTGTCAAGCTGCTAGTGTATGCTCTCTCTAGTTTCTTTTTGGAGGCACTCAGAGCTATGAGTTTTCCTCTCAGGAATGCTTTCATTGTGTCCCATAAGTTTGGGTATGTTGTGGCTTCATTTTCATTAAACTCTAAAAAGTCTTTAATTTCTTTCTTTTCTTCCTTGACCAAGGTATCAATGAGGAGAGTGTTGTTCAGTTTCCAAGTGAATGTTGGCTTTATATTATTTATGTTGTTATTGAAGATCAGCCATAGACCATGATGATAGGATGCATGGAACAATTTCAATATTTTTGAATCTGTTGAGACCTGTTTTGTGACCAATTAAATGGTCACTTTTGGAGAAGGTACCATGAGGTGCTGAGAAGAAGGTATATCCTTTTGTTTTAGGATAAAGTGTTTTGTTCAAATCCTATTTTTAATGATGGTTCTTAAACACTTTAACCTCTCTTTTAGCCCACTACCCATTAGAGGTAGCAGACAAGAAACAATATTGGGTAGGGGAAGGGAGAAAGTGAACCTGTTTAGAAAGGTTTTTTTGGAGCAACTCCCATCTGTGTTGTCTGGAAATCAGCAGTTCAGTTCACAGGTCAGCAGGCAGTGAGTGGTAGCTCAATCCACTTGAACACACCTCACAGGTACACCAGCAGTCCAGTTAACAACAGTGGTGACAGGACCTAGCAGAGACAGCCAGGCCTCAGCCTTTGCTTCAGTCAGCAGGAGGGACCCAGACGCTGGGAGAAGTTCTCATCTGTGCCTCTCTCAGGGAAGCGAAGATCGAAGATCTGCAAAGATCAGGGAAGACTCAAAACCCACAAGTGTTGCACAGGTAGCTGTACCAGCAAGCCAAGCTCAGTCTCTGTCACTCCGTGGAGTCCTACATCGTGTCCTCCATGTGCCTTGCCTTGGAGTCCTGTCGAATGCAGCTCAACTGTGCAGTGTAAGGCAGACCAATACATGTGTGTTGTTAGCAAGGAATCCTTCATCACATGTCCTCTCACGTGCTTACTTTAGCAGAACATCCTCTCTCCTGTGTCTGCTTCAGGGAAATGCTCCTTCACGAGTCTGCCTTGACCTTTCACCTGTATCCACTTTAACGAAACGTTCCTTCACGTGTTTGCCCCAGCAAAACACCATCCAACTGACTTTCCAAAGAATGCTTCAGTTTCCACTTCACTTACCTGTAATCTCAACCCATTGGAGGCACAGTCAGGAAGTCGTAAGTTTGAAGCCAGCCAGGGTTATATATTAAGAGCCTTCCTCAAACAAAGCAAAAGCAATGTATCATTTGAATACGTGTCTATCAATACATGATAAATTTCACACACACACACACACACACACACACATTCAACAAGAAGATAAGAATTTCAACAAAATACAAGGATCATACATTATGCCCATGTGAAAAATTTCCTAGAAATACCACATAATTATATCAGTAACTGAAAAGGGGGATTTGAAAATTATCATATCTATTTATGACAAAAACTAAAAAATAAAGTCTAGGAATATAAGGGAACTTTCTTTCTTATGTTAGAACCAAGTTGGAAATGACTAAGGACAAAACCCAAAATGCTTATGGCTGGAGGTGAAGGGCTTGCTTGCCTGGTGTGCGAGACACCCTGGGTTTGCAGCAAGAGGAGCAAAGAAGCACAAACCCTCAGCTAGCCCACCTCAGACAAGGAGACTTCTGGATCCTGTAGAAAAAAGTCGTGTGGTTTAGAAGAAAAAGTAAAGACTTTGTGTTAGGTCCTGCCTTTTACAGGGACGCCAGAGCACAGCAGCTGGAGCGCACCAGA
>NC_034600.1:34421687-34458757 GCF_900095145.1 Mus pahari | reverse complement strand
CTGGGAGGGTCTTGCTCCAAACACACGTGTGCACGCACATATACAAGACAGGATGTATTTTTCTCTCCCTCCCCTCTCCTCTCTCCTCCCTTTCCTCCCAATTTAACTTGGGAGCTTATGAATCCCAGCTAAGCATTCTGCTACATACCAATGTCCTCAGTTCTTGGTTTCTCTAGTCAGGGTATCCTCATGTCACCCACACTGGCCTCAGGTTCCTGATTATTCTGCCCCAGCCTCACATAGATAGAACAAAAGTATGATAGAGATAGAACAATAGTATGTTGCACACATCAATAGGAGGTGATGGTGCACTCCTTTAATCCCAGCACTTGGGAGGCAGAGGCAGGCAGATCTCTGAGTTTGAAGCCAGCCTGGTCTACAGAGTGAGTTCTAAGACAGCCAAGGATACACAGAGAAACCCTGTTTCATTATTTTATTTTTTTAATTATTTATTTACTTTATGAGTACACTGTAGCTGTCTTCAGGTACACCAGAAGAAGGCATCAGATCCCATTACAGATGGCTGTGAGCCGCCATGTGATTGCTGGGAATTGAACTCAGGACCTCTGGAAGAACAGTCAGTGCTCTTAACCATTGAGCCCTCTCTCTAGCCTGAAACCCTGTTTCAAAAAAAAAAAAAAAAAAACCAAAACAAAACAAAAACCAAAACCCAAGTGAGCAAACAAACAAATAAATAATACATTTAATAATACATACACTTTTAATTCCTCGGGACTTGGGAGAAAAGTGGCTCTCTATGAATTCAAGGCCAGTCTGATACACATAGTGACTCCCAGTCAATAAAGGCTACATAGTGAGAATCTGTCTCTCAAAGCAAAAAATATAAAAAAAATACACTGTACATTTAATGTTGTACTCCTTTACAAGGGAGTTAAAGTTACATTTAGTGTAGTATGAGTGGGTAGAGATTAAGAATATAAGCAACAGAAACTCAGAGTTTACAACACTGCCTTGCTTCCCAGTCAGGTGTCAGCCCTTTAGCCTACCATTACATCCACCCATCCATCCATCAGCCATCGGTCCATCCATTGATTTCCCCAGTGCTGAGATTATAGGTTTATGCCAGTTTCAGGTCTAATGTCTCAACACTGGGCTTTCAAGTATACAAGGCAAACATTTACCAATGTACCTACACCCTCAGCTCTACTGTTGCTTCAAGACCATCAGAACAAATGTGAAAAGGGCAACAAAGTCTTAATAGTTCACGTGTTGAGGCCCGCTCCCCTCCCCCAGCATAGCTGTAGCCATTTTGTTCCCTGTCTACTTCATCTTGCTGCTGTAATATTCCTGCCAGTCATTGACACAGAAAAATAACTTGACTCAGAGCAGTCATGCTGATCACATACCCTGTTGTGTTCTGTATGTTATGAGGTTTGTTAATCTTAAGAAAATTCCAGCCGGGCGTGGTGGCCCACGCCGTTAATCCCAGCACTTGGGAGGCAGAGGCAGGCGGATTTCTGAGTTCGAGGCCAGCCTGGTCTACCAAGTGAGTTCCAGGACAGCCAGGGCTATACAGAGAAATCCTGTCTCAGGGAGAAAAAAAAAAGAAAAAAGAAAAAAAGAAAATTCCACAACTGTAGGCTTCATGTAGGACCCATCAAATTAAAGGTCAATATAAACTGTCATGTCTTATACGGCTTGAGTGAGGGCTGACCATCAGGCAGCACTTCCAGCACCTGCATATGAGCTCACTGTGGTTTGAGCGGTTTTAACCTTTAGAAGATGGCCATTAGGCCGGGCGTGGTGGCACACGCCTTTAATCCCAGCACTTGGGAGGCAGAGGCAGGTGGATTTCTGAGTTCGAGGCCAGCCTGGTGTACAAAGTGAGTTCCAGAACAGCCAGGGCTACACAGAGAAACCCTGTCTCGAAAAACCAAAACCAAAACAAAACAAAACAAAAAAAACCAACCAAACAAAAACAAACAAAAAAAGAAGATGGCCATTAAGAAATGTCCAGCGCTCAGCTTTTGAGCGGTTGCCCTGGTTGATCAGGCTTGGGGTGGTGTGAGTTAATAAATCATCCCTATTTAACTGAGTTTGGTATTTGTGTGCTTTATGGGGGCAACTCCGGGGCCCCAATATGTTTTTATATTGTGGGCCCAGAGGAATGGACTTGAACCGCGAACTTTGGATATAACTGCTGCTCTGGTTGAAAACGATTGCGCCGTATTAAGGGGCAAGTTGCATGTAGACCCGTTTGTGTCTTTACCTGTCTTTGTCTAAAAGTATAGATGTTAGGGCCCGCTAATGAATAAATTGCATGTCATAAATTCATAAATTGACAACAAAGCCTTCCATTCACTCATTTACCCTTAACCTCCATAGTTGGTGTGAAAATTTCCAAGAATTCTCATAATCAGGGTGCCTGCCAATTTTATTTATTTATTTATTTATTTATTTATTTATTTATTTATTTATTTATTTATTTATTTATTTATTTATTGGTTTTTTTCGAGACAGGGTTTCTCTGTATAGCCGTGGCTGTCCTGGAACTCACTTTGTAGACCAGGCTGGCTTGAACTCAGAAATCTGCCTGCCTCTGCCTCCCGAGTGCTGGGATTAAAGGCGTGCGCCACCACCGCCCGGCACAGCCTGTATTTTAATAACGAAGCTTGATCAGGTATTTATGTATAATGTCCAGATATCATTGTCCCTTTACCACTGCAGCCCAGGCCTCTGGGTTCCTCCGCCTGATTCGGAGAAAGAGCCGGGCTGCTTAACTGACAGAAGCATCGAGAAGTGATGGAGTTCGTAGGCACCACCTCCGCAACCCTCACTAGCAGCAGCCCGTACACCTCTCTGAAGACCTAGTGACGCCTAGCAACAGTCCCGGCGACCTGACCCTAGGGCCTCGGCGGCCACGACCCGCGGGGGGGAGCCGCCGCGTTGCCAGGGCGACGCTTCCGGCCGGCGCGCGCAACCCCCGGAGCAGGAGAGTCGCGCGATGAGCGGCTAGACGTGCCCGGGCGGGCGCGGAGACCTCGCTGCCGGGAGCGCGCTCGCGGCCGCGCGCCTCCGCTTCCCAGGCTCCGTCGCTGACGCGTCGTGGACGTTGGGGAGCGGGAAGGCAGCAGGCAGCGAGGCCGGGATGAACAGCGGCGGCGGCTTCGGCTTGGGCTTAGGCTTCGGCCTCTTCCCTACGACGGTGATTCAGGTGACGAACCTCTCGTCGGCGGTGACCAGCGAGCAGATGCGGACGCTCTTTTCCTTCCTAGGCGAAATCGAGGAGCTGCGGCTCTACCCCCCAGAGTGAGTGCGGGAGCCCGGCGGGGGGAGGGGCGCGCCGCCATCGAGACCTCGGGCGCCGAGGGAGGCGCGGGGCGAGCGCGGCCGGCACGTGACCGCGCGCCTCCCTCGGCGGCCATGTTTGATGAGGGCACTCGCCCGGCCGCGGGGCCTCTCGGCGGTGGGGTTTTGTTGAGTGAGCTCCACGCGGGGTTCCTGCGAAGGACGTAGGGGGTGCCTTCCTCTCTCTCTCGAGCCTCCGGGACTGTGGTTGATGCCCGGTCTTGGAGTGGGGTGCCCCGGGCCTTCTGTTTCCCCCCCAACTTAAGATGGCCGCAGGTGGGCCGGCGGCATCCTCATGGCAAATGCCTATAACGTTTTTCCCCCCCCCCCCACTGGGAGGGAGAATCGTGGAGAACGCCAGCCACGCCAACGCCCCGACCTCTAGGTCTTAGTGTCAGGCTGCCCGCGCTGCCGAGGGAGCGAGCGGATGACAACATGGAATCGGAGCTGGTTTTTTTGTTCTCCGGGGTGATCTTAGATATTGACCATCGTTTTGGTTTCTCTAACCGAGCCCATATTCACGATCTTAAGGATCACGTCAGTCTTTACTTTTGGCAACAGCCTGAATTTTTCTTCTCCAAGAAGGTCACGCAGGCTCAGACGTTTCAAAAAAAAAGTACAAATCGGCGCAGAGTTATCACTACTGTGTACACGCGTTTAAAATCCAGCGCTTAATTGGCATTGATAAATCGACATTGCTTCCTAGGCAGTGACTTGAAGTGGTAAATTTCCCTTATGCAGTATTAACTAATCGGATGACTCGTAATGGTTTTGCCGTTCGTAACATTCTCACACTCATAAACTTTAAGAAAATACTAAGGGTCACAGTATTTTGTTCTTTGTGCTAAAATTATTTGAAGGAAAAGTTGCCCACGATTTTTTGGGAAAAGATTTTGGCTTATTTCATAGTTATGCACACAGAACAATATATCTCTCTACTCTGTAAGTAGCAGAGCTGCTACAAATTGATTTGATGCTAATTCCTTTATTCTTGGAAGTATTTCATGCATTCAAAAAAGTTGAAATAAAACAGTGAATGCCCATCAGTATTCTTTTCACTTGGTACAGATTATTAAATTTTCATTTATTCTAGCTGGACGGGGTGCCATGCATCTTAATCCCAGCACTCTAGAAGGCAGAGCCGGGGATCTCTTGAGTTCAGGCCCACCCTAGTGGCCAGTGCTCTCTGGGTGAAGAGAAACTGTCTCAAAAAATAAAACAAAAGATAAGAAAAAAGGAAGAAAATTCAATGTTTTAATAGTGCTTCCCTCCCCCTTTTATCTAGTATATGTTGGGAGAATACCATGATACTTAGTTATCTCCAGTCTAGAACAGGCCCCTTCCTCACTTAAAAATCTTTAATGATGTTGACATTTTGTGATGTAGGTTAGTAGAATGACATATAGTCTGAGATTCAAGCAATATATTTTCGACAAGAATCCTGCATAAGTGCATGAGCATAAGGTTTGATGTAACCATGACACTAATGTTTGTAGTATCTCTTAACATTTAAAGATGCTTTCAGCCATCAGCTTACGTACTCGGGTTCGTAGGAGGGAGAACTGTATCAAGCCAGTCAGTAAAATACTCTGCCCATGAACTCTTGTAAATTAACTTTGGGGCAGTAGAGGGTCTGAAGAAATATATTACAGAATGTTCTTCACTCCCAATGGAATGCCGTTTGTATGAGGGTAACACACTGCCAGATATTAACTGGCATTTGGGAAGATGCATCTTAAAGAGCCTCCCTTGTCTTCTTCAGGGCTGGTCTTCAATAAATCCAATTTCCTCCCTGCATGAAAAAAATGTTATTTTGGGGTTTAAAGAGCAAAGGGGCAAAAAGCTCTGCTGTTTAAAAATAGAGTCAGTATGTCACAATTATTCCTTTGGCAAAGTTGTTGCCAGACAAAAACTTAACTCTTATCTAGTTTTCATAAGTTTAGGAGTAGAGCCTCATTCTGATTTTGTAGTGATACTGATAAACTTTATGAGCAGGTTTTCCTCCCCATAATGCAGTTATGCTAGCTGGTCCTTAAGGATATACTTGTGGTTTGGGGCTGAAGTATATAAAAATTCAGTCAATAGTACTTTTGTCAAAGATAATGATAGTTGTTCTAATTATCGTATAACCATTGCTTTGTGGTTACTATTTAGAAGTCGAACAGTTGTTTGATTTAAAATTAGAGATGCATTTCTTTAGTGAACCGTGAAAATAGGTCACATCAGGTGTCTTCCTTTTTTGCTCTCCACTTTATTTTTTGAGAGTCTTTCTCTGATCTGAAGCTCCAACAGACTGGCTTAGCTGGCTCACTCTGGGAATCCACCTGGAGTGCTGGTGTCCCAGCCACACACCACCACACCCTGCTTTTACGTGAGTGTCAGGATCCTACAGATGGGGAGGAGGGACTCATTTTAAATTTTAAACATTAAACATTAATGTAACCAGGCCAATAATATGGGTCCAGGCTGATAACAGGAGTTCAGTCCTAGAACCCACTCTGAAAGGAGAGAATTCAGTTGCTGAAAGTTGTCTTCTGACCTCCCTCTACAAGTACACCTGTGCATACACTTGCACAGATAATACAGAATATAAAAAAGGATGTGTGTAGACATTCATTGAAGATAGTAAGAATTATTTGACATTTTTTCCTGTTGCCAGATAATTATATATCCAGAATTACTGTCCAACTTTTTGCACAATAATTGAATTTAATAGTTCCTGAATACCTATTTATACAAATTGCTTTTTTCAGTAAACTTATCATTGTAATGTAATTTTTTATACAGAAAAATGAACATCATGGTGTGGAGATGAATGAATTCTTACAGCTTTAAACATAGTAGTGTAGCAAGCAACACAGGTGGGGAGTATCTGTACACTCCAAGCCTCCCTGTGCCTTCCTTCAGTTGACTAACCTCCCCAAGGGTAATTCTATTTTGATTTCTAACACCAGGGAGATTTTCACCTGTGCAGTTTTTCTTACTTGCTCTGGGGTCCTACTTTTCTGGTTTTTGAAGTTCCAAGAACCAAAGTAAAAGTCTGTTTACTTGAAGTCTAGTTACTTAAAGCAACTTAGTTAACTTTAAGAAATTACATATGTTGTATCTGTTATATTTTGTTGCCATAGCAAACACCTAAGCTCATCAGATGGAGTTCTTTGGCTCAGGATTTTAAAGGCTTCATAATGTGTTGGCTGGCTCTGATGGTTCAGCCTATGGCCAAGCAGAAATAAGGTAACAGTTAGGAAATAGACAGACCCCAGGAAGAAGCCGGGAACAAGATAAAAATCTCCTCTAAGGTACACACTGGTGCTGTGGCCTGCCCCACCTCCTACCAGTGCGTTCAGCTGGATAACCTCAGAAACAACAGAAGCTGGGGAACAAGCTTTCAACATACCCCGCCTTCCTGGGCTACTTAACTATAACAGCCATTCTTTATAGAATGGAGAACAAGAAAGTCTGTGATCTTAACATCATTCCACCAAACTCCTTTCATTAGCATGTTTTTTCTTCTGGTCCTCTATATGTGCCTATTATAATACAGTGTAATCAAAGGAGTCATACACTGTGATTATAAACTTTTTTAACTTAATCTGTAATAAGCACTTTTCATATTGCTGTGCTTTAAAGTAATATTTAGACATGTGCTGTGTTGAGTGTTTTTGAAATTCTGTCATATGTTGGTTATCTTTAAAACTTAATTACAAATAAATGTGTTTAAGCAAGATGCATTTGGAAATGTTGATCATCAGCAGTGATTGTAGGTCTGCAGGCTATGTCGGTGCTTCCTAAGAAAGACTTGGAGATTTGTGCCATCCAAAGTACCTTTGGAGTCCTTAGGTAAATGCTGTATTAGTCAATAATTGCATACGTAAAACTATTTGTCCATGTGTTGGTCTATGTCATTTTGATAGATCTCCTGAAGCAGGTGTTCTCAGCTGGGGGCCGCAACCTCTTTGGGGATCAAATGACCCTTTCACAGAGACCACCTAAGACCATTGGAAAACACAGATATTTACATTAAGATTCAAACAGCAAAATTACAGTTACCAAGTAGCAACAAAAATAATTTTATGGTTGAGGGTCACCACAATATGAGGGACTGTGTCAAAGGGCTGAAGCATCAGGAAGGGTGAGAGCCACTTTACATCTTTAGTCACATCTTTAGGTATATCTAGAAGTACTAATAAAATATTAGACATATTGGTAACTGCATTGGCATTTGTAAAGTTACATTGTAACATCATATTTCATGAAAAAATACTCAATTAGGACCCCAGAAATTTAACCTGTTTCTAGAGGTGGGTTTTGTTTGTTTGTTTTGTTTTTAAATGTCTCCACTTAAAACTCAGAAGTTTTATATTCTAAAATAAACTCTAGAACTTGATTCAATAAATGAGGTCAAAATCTACTATTTTTAGACAGTGCTTTTTTTTTTTTTTTTTTAAATTTAGTTTATTGAGACAGGGTTTCTCTAGACCAGGCTGGCTTTGAACTTACAGAGCTGCCTTTGTCTCCCAAAGGCTGGGATTTAAGGTGTGCATCACCTCGGTGCCAGGCAGACATCTGTTTTCTAACAGCAGCTTACCTTTAGATAAAACAAAAACAGTTGAAAAGTAAGACTGTGGTCATGAGTTTTGGTGGTCTGTGTGTGTAATCCCAGCTACCTGTAAACCTGAGAAAGGAGGCTCTGAAATTCAGTAAGCCTGTGCAACATAGGAGACCCTAGATCAAAGTTAGATTTTAAAGTGCTAGGGGCTAGAGCTGTGCTTCATAGTTAAGAGAATTTGTCTGGCATGTTTGAGGCCCTGAGAGTAGTGTCCCTAGTATCACAAACTAATCAAAAGTGGTGATAAAAATATTCTATTAGATAGTTCAGATATACTAGAAAGCATATGCTTTATAAGCATAACTAATTTATTAATAATACAGTTTTGAAACTTGGCAGTGGTGATGCATGCCTTTAATCTTAGTATTCAGGAGGCAGAGGCATGCAGATCTCTGTGTTCCAGGACAGCCAGGGATATACAGGGAAGCCCTATATTGAAAATAATATAATAATATCAAAATAATAATAATAAACATAAACTGTTTTGTTTTTGTTTTTCGAGACAAGGTTTCTCTGTGTAGCCCTGGCTGTTCTGTAACTCACTCTGTAGACCAGGTTGGCCTCAAACTCAGAAATCCACCTGCCTCTGCCTCCCAAGTGCTGGGATCAAAGGCGTGCGCAACCATGGCAAACATAAACTTTTGTTTGTCAGCATCTATATGAAGTCTATAATGTTCAATATAACTCTTCTCAAAGCTGAAATGTGTATCATGTTTACAAAATAATTGTGAAGTTGGGCTTGGTGGGAGATGAAGATTAAGAAAGTTGCTTAAAGGCCTGGGGTGCATGTAGTTCAGTGGCAGATGCCTGCCTAGCATGCACAAGTGTACCATACCACAAAATGAAAATTGCTGAACACTGTGAAATACTATATCAGTCGTCCTCAACCTGTGGGTTGCAATTTGGGGTCAAACAATTCTTTCACAGGTCACATAGGAGCAGAGAGAGTCCTCAATATGGTGTTGACACAGCTTTCTCTCTCTTTTTTTTTAATGTAGCCTGGAGAATAGTACCAACCATATTTAGTGTGGGTCTTCCCACTTCAGTTACTCTAATCTAGACAGTTCTCTAATAGAACCCTCTCTTTGGTGGTTATGGGTCTAGTCCATTTGACTAGCAATCTTAACCATTGCAGGCTGACAGTACAGCTGTAACTTTACTCATTCAGTGTTATTCTACATTGTTTTAAAGGTAGATTTGTTGTTATGTATGATGGATCACAGAGAACAATTTTAGTGGAAAAAGTGACAGGAGGGGCTGGAAAGGTTGCTCAGTGGTTAGAGTATGCGCACTACTGTTAGGTTCCCAGCACCCACTTTGGGCAACTCCTCATAACTCCAGTTCCAGGGGTCCTCATACCTTATTGGTCACTAGCATTCACATGTGTATATATCTACACTTAAAAATAAAGTCTTTCTTAAAATGTGACTTTGAAATTACTAGTTAAACAGTTACTCAGTGACTTAATGAAAAATAACATAGATAATGAGTTAAATAGACTAGAGTGTCTACTATTTTGCAAAATAAATTACATAATATTTTGTTTATAAACCCGTTTTGTTTTTGCTAGCCTGAAGCCATGCAAAAACCCCTTGTTTGGTTCCATATTATCTAATTATATGATTACTATGATTTTTCAGTGATTTTTTTTTTTTTGTTTTGGCTTGATGGCATTGAACCCAGGGCCTCCCATGCTACAGTAGCTATGGGTTTACCACGGTTTTAGTAATAGAAATGTTGGCGATCAGTTAGGGGTGAGAGAGGCTACAATTTGAAGTCTTGAGGATGGCAACTTCTGTAAAGGGATTTTCCCTGATAACATGTTGTAAAGGGCTGACTGACGTGTAGGCATCCCTAGGGTGACCTTTGTTTTTGTCAGTGTTAAATGACTAAAATTTGTTATTTCATGTGTTAGTCATATTTAGCAACAAAAATTATCTGTCTGATGATGAAAGAAAGAAATTTCAAATGAAAATTATAAAGCCATGCAAATGTTTATTAATCCATTTGTTTTCTTTTTATCTTGCAGCAATACACCTCTTGCTTTTTCCTCCAAAGTATGTTATATTAAGTTTCGTGACCCATCAAGTGTTGGTGTGGCCCAGCATCTAACTAACACGGTTTTTATTGACAGAGCTCTGATAGTAGTTCCTTGTGCAGAAGGTTGGTATCTTTTTTTTTTTTTTCTTATTGTTTTAATATGTCCTGTCTGTTACTATAGCCTTTAGCTTTCCTGGAAATTGGCCAGTACTCTATGTGTGAGTCTGTCTGTGCACACTCACATTGGTGTGTGTGTGAAAACAAGAATGAAATTTGAAGAAAAAAAC
Source organism: Mus pahari (assembly GCF_900095145.1). Lineage (NCBI taxonomy): Eukaryota > Metazoa > Chordata > Mammalia > Rodentia > Muridae > Mus > Mus pahari. The sequence continues at coordinate 34,448,512 of NC_034600.1, read as the reverse complement.
ACCTGTGGAAAATTATACTGAAGTGGTTAGTTTATTACTTACGGATATTTGAGATTTTGCAACTGAACATTTAGAAAATTTATCAAATATTTGCCTATTATAGTTGGCTTTGGCTTTTCTGTAGCCAGTTCACAGATTGTAAAAAAGAGCTTTATAGAATTTAAAAACTTAAGTTGGTATTGGTATAAAAAAATATTTTTAACTGTATATGTAAGCATATACTCATGAGGACAGAATTAAGAAATTTCCAAGTTATATATTTAGTCAAATTGGGGTTGTGATATTCTATATTCATTCAAAAAATACTCAGGTTGTTCTTTCAAATATCCTCTTAAGGTAGTTTCTCTCAATTGTTACAAGACTGTTATTTCATATTCAGTGTTATTTTTGTTATACACCTGAAACTCTTTTCTCCGATTGGCTTACTGGGAAGGGTAACTGGAAAGCAGTTTTTAAAGCCTCCATCAGAGAGTGAGATCAGAGATGGGAGCGAAGCCCAAAGCCTTCTGGTTACTTGTTAAATTTTACGTCTTGCCTTGCTATAAAAGCTAATTATTATTTAAAATTTTATGTTTTTCCAGAGACATTCATATATAATTGCTGTTGATTTTGACAGTTTTAATGTACAGTTAACTTAGAGTACTGACTGGCTTATATACATAATTTTTATTTTTTTATTTTTTTATTTTTTGCTAGATGATAGTAACTATTTTGTAGCATAAAAGTATGCTAGAAAAAATTTAATGGGGTTTTTAAATGTAATTTTAAAAACTTGTTGTAGTTACTAAGTTTACATTAAAATCATTAGTTTATCTGGACTTTGCTGCACTTTGGGAGTTTTATGCTTGTTTCAGAATGCCTGTTTTGGAATAGTAAGAGCATTATAAAATAAAGCTCCTCCCAGAATGGTAATTTTGAAATCCCAGAACAAGAAGTTCTGGTTTCTTTTTTCTCCCCCAGATGAATTCAACAGCATATTTCTTGTGTTTATGGGTTAGAGTAGACAGGGAAGATAAGCGTGGTGAAAAGTAAATGACTTGCCAGTATACTCTGGTCTGAAGAGCACAGTGAGCCCTGAGTTGGGGAGTAAGGTGAAAGAGGAAGAAGTTTTAATTCTACAAAGTTCCATGCTATGAAAGTGCACAGGGGGAAAAAAATCTTAAACTAGAAATAGCAGAAAAGTGTATAGTGTAGGCTTTTATCATTACTGATTTTGAAGGAAGAATTTTCAATTATTGTTGGAACCTTGCTGTAATCCCATACAATCAGAGAAACTGATTTGTAAGAAACTTTCAAGGTTATGGAATAATGGAGGCTTCATTTTAGTTTGTTTTACTTGGCTGATTAAAACAGTCAGCTATAACTTTAAGCAATTTTAATGCTACCATTTTTTGAGGAAACTTTACCATTTTTGGACATGCAAATCTAAAAATTTACTGCATTATTTAATCTGTACCTTAATAAAGTATCTTAAGGTACCTCAATAAGACACAATTTTTTTCATTGTTTTTCAAATATAGCTGATGATTTTTAGAGCTGCTGAGTCTGATTGTGCACTTCAGCAAAGAAGTAATGTATTGTTATATTAAACAAGCAGAAAAGAGCAGGGTGGGTGAAGCAGATGAAGCAGTCTGCAGTGCAGGAAGCTCTGAGAGCTGCACAGGGCTGTGGATGCATGCCCTGGACACTTGACTCTGCATGCTTCAGCACTGTGGTGTAAATGGGAAAGGCCCTAGAAAACATTTTACCAAAGTTTTCAGTTTCTTTCAGTTTGCTGGTTTTTAGTTCAGACAGTAATGTGAGAAGAGAGTGGGAAAGTGCTATTGAAAGCCATTAAGCAGGGACTGTTAATAAAATGTGCCGTTTTGAATAAAATATACCTTCATTATACTTGTATAAATATGACCTTCTTGTTGTTACGTGCATTTCAGATTTTTTCTTATAAATGTTAACATTTAGAAAAAGTAAGATCAATGTAACAGGTGTGAGCCTAATCGTCAGTCATAACTTTATGTCCACATTTTCTGGTAGATGGATTTTGACTATTAATTTGGTTTTGTATGTTTTCTCTATGTGATATTTGTGCATTATTAGATGACTAGACTGGCCAAGGCAGACCTGTTACACTTGCCTGAGTTAGGCATTGTTTGCCATGCCACTAAACCTGCCGCCAAGTGAAACCTTCATTGGGGAAATGAGATCGGAGTCTGAACCGCAGAAGATGGACGCCCTGTCTCTGTTTTTATTGTTTTGCTTTAATTTCATTTCTTTTTCTTTGTCCCTTTTTTTGTTTTGTTTTGTTTTGTTTTCGTTTTGTTAAATCTTTCACTTTTAACTTATGAACTGGTTTTCCAGTTCTTTGTGAATGGTATTCCATTAAGAGGTCGTAATATGTTGCAAATTTATGGGGAATGATTAACAGAGCTCAACCTTGAGATGAACCATACTGTCCTGCATTAAGTTAGAGTGCAGTGCTGTGAAGATTCTCAGGCCTTTTGCTTGGTCTTGTGGGTTACTGAGGTACATTTTGACCTTCAGACATTAAAACACTTATGAGAATCTTAGGAACATTTCCTGATGGGCTCAGTGCTTATTTTTTCCTCAAGTCTGCATCTCTCATAAAAAACAACTGATGCCTTATAATTTTTGTCCTTCCCTTAGAACTGTAGGCATATAAAGCCATCAAGGAAAATAAATGCATTTCTTTTACCGTCTGAAGGTAGGGAGGTCTTTGTCTTTATTACCTTGGTCTTATGAAGCCTTTTGTTGCTTCTGGGGAAATTGGAGAAAACTGTTCATTATTTATTTGCATGCATTTTTTTGTTTGTTTGCTTGAATTTTTTTTTTTGTTGAAAACTCTCTAGAAGTTACTAGCTTTTAAGTGGACTCTGAAGTGAAGACTCACAATAGTATGAGAGATGTCGGCCTCAGTTTTGAAGTGTAGTTTGGGGAAAATGCTAAATGCTTGCTTATTTGACACTTCTGTATTCCCCAGGGGAGCTTTAGAGGACACAGTTTACAGAGTTAGGGTTTAGAAATAGTACAATGGAACTTTTCTTAAGAGTATCTTTAATAGAATAAGACAAATAATATGAGCTTAAGTTACTGATTTTTAACAGTTTATTGTTATAAGGTAGGGAAAGTCTGATAGCCTACTAATATTTAAGACAGAACTGAGGCCTCACAGTACTAAGCAATGAGCTTGGTTCATGTTGAATACCTTATTGTCTTTAGTCTCTATACTGTATGGATAGCTGGGTCTGGTTATTGACAAATAATTTTAAATTTGGCACATTACTAGATTGCAACTCAGGTGAATAAATCAGGGTACTGAAGCATAGAGTGTATACCTGGGATGGCAGGCATTCATCAAAGGTGTTCAGGTTTTAAACCTTAAAAAAGAACTCTGTATGTCTAATAGATAAAACAAATGTGATAACTAATATAAATTATATATATATATATATATATATATATATATATATATATATATATGTAAATGTAGATGAGTAGTAATACTAGTAGTTCATTGTTATTTTATATCTTCAGAAAGGCTTACCTTGTTATTCTGCATGTTAGAAATTTGTTCTCCAGAATTTAAAAGTAATAACCACATTTTTAAAATTAGTTAAATTTAGATGCTGAAAAATTAGAAAGTATGCATTTGCCAAAGCCACTAAACTGTAATTCTGTTTTTTTTTCTATAGATAAGCTAAAACCATTATCTCAAGTTTTAAATTACAACTTGAATCCCATCTGTGCTTTGAGGTCTTCCAGGGGAGATTGTTTAGCTATTTATCTCTGTGCGTCTGGTTGTTGTAAATAGGATTTACCGCTGAAACAAGACATAGTGCTCTTGAAAAGTTACCACATAGATTTCAGCTTGTGTGATTTTTAAAAATGCAGTTTTAAGACACTCTTAATTAATTAATAGAAATGGTAATTTATATATGCGATCAAGTTTGAGAAATATACCCAATTCCCATTTTTGGCTAAGAAGATAGAAAAATATGAGTTTTAGTTTTTGTCAAATTGTTTTAAATTAAGAAACCAAATATGGCAGATCATGAACTTCAAGATAATTTTTTTTTAAGTTGCAGGCATATTTTCTTAAATGGTTTTACTATTACTATTATTAAATTATTTTACTATTACTCCTGTTAGAAAATTACAGGCTTCATAAGAAAAGCACTTGTAAGCATTAGTTATTGTTCTCAGATAAGTATACAAAACCTGCATCTAAAGTTAGTATTTTAAGGAGTTTCCTGAGACTAGGGAAGATTTTGTCGGTTCAGTCCCTAATTTTTTTTATGAATTGCCTAAGGCATCTTTGGGGTTGGAGTCTCTCTAGGTATTAGCTGGTGAGGTGCCTTATTGATGAATGGGTATGGACCTTTTTAAATTCAAGCTGATTACGTATTCAAGTTTTCTGTTCTGTTTATTTGAGATTGAGTGGAATCTTTTGGAGGGTTATTAGAATTGTTTGCTTCTCAAGTAGGTAGTTTCAGTAACAGGATAGAGACACTCATTATGGAGCAAATTTCAATTCGTACATATTTGTTTGTTTTTTTCTTTTTCTTTTTCTTTTCTTTTCTTTTTTTTTCTTTTTTTTTGACTAATTTGGTTATTTGCCATTTCTGGGGATTAAACTTTAAAAAATGTTCTTCTTTTCTGTATCTGATGTTCTGTGTGCTATTAGTGACGCAGCCAACACGAACGGTTGTCATGTGTAACACAACTTTCGATCACCGCGAAAACAGCGTCCTGGGAAAGCGTCCATGCTTGATATCGTTTGGTTCATGAACATTAAGTTTCCAGTACAGGTGACCCATAGCTCAAAGTGTTAAATAATTGTCTACATTATTCAGTTTTTAAACTAATGTTCCATTAATGAGATTGTTAGTCTTTGAAGTTTTGCTCACTTTTATTTTTCCTAATAGAGCAGGATAAAAGGAAAGCCTTATGTTCTTATTTATTTCTTTGTATGGATCTGATAGATAGATTCATTTATTATTATTATTTTTTAAGTGCAAGGGTAATTGTAAAATCATAGTGTAAAGTTGGTGTGGTGTTTCTGCTTTCCATAATGTTTGGAACTTGCCTCTGCAGGTAAAATCCCCGAAGAAGCCAAAGCCCTCTCCTTACTGGCGCCTGCTCCAACCATGACAAGCCTGGTACCTGGTGCAGGGTTGCTTCCCATCCCAACCTCCAGCCCTCTGACGGCAGTGAGTAGTGTAAGTCCTCTTGATGGTGTGAGACTGACCTGTGCGTAGATTGAGTAAGGAGTAAGACGTTTTTACTTGGTTTTGTTTGGTTTGCTGGCAGCCATTCAAAATTTATCCCACATCAGCTCAGTTGATGTTGCTTTGGGAATTATTCTGAAATAGCTGGGGTCTTGTTCACATTTGAAAATTCAAATAGGAAACTCAGTGCTTTAGATAACGGACTTGGAGGCCCAGTTTCCCTTCTTAGTTCGGGAGAAACATAAGGACTAAGTCCATTTTAAGGGAGATAAACTTTGGTAATGGAAAAAGCATTAAACAAGGTAAAATACAACAGAATCCTTACGTTTTTGCTGTGTAGAATTAAACAGTAATTAATATCTTCTGATTTCTCAGTAAAGGAAAGATATAACCATTACTGGGCTTTTGGCTTTTGTGTGAGAAAGATTCTGGTCACACTCCATTTAAAGGAGGGCCATTTGTCAGGTAAGGGCTGTGACTTGTTAACTTGCTAGTGTTTCATAGGGTGTGTGTAAACTTGATTGCGGTGGTCAGTTTGTCCTGATTGTAGAAGTGGCTTCTGAAACTGAGAATCTTGTACAGCATTCTACTGTAGCAGACCGTGGAGCAAGACAGTTTTTAGTTTAACTTCTGTGCTTGAGGAACTAATGCTGCTCAGTTTGACTGGACGAGAGTGAAGGGAGAGAGTGAGGGTTTAAGACTGGACGGGACACTGGCTTGGTAGTAGTTTTTTAGATCATAGAAAGGTATTTGAATTTTATTTTTAAGTTGATTAGAGACAACATGTCCTCACATGTTTTTAAAAAGATGAGACTGGCCACTATGACAAAAATAAGTGACAGTGGTTTTGTAAACTTGTTTTTTTTTTCATCTTTAGAAACTGCTGTTATTTAACAGTTGTTAAATCTTAGTCATTTACAATGTTTGTACATATTGTCAGTGATCACTTTTATGGAGTAGCACAAGTAGAAATGAAAATGATTGCATTTTTTTCCTTTAAAAACCTTTTGTTACTTCTGTCAAATGTAAAACATGTTTTAAAAATCTAAGAACTTCTGTCTCTTTAAATATAGTTTAAAATGAACATGTCTCCAAACATGTGTTCTGTAATGTTCTAGAAAGCTTATCTAATGGGGCCCAGAGATGGTTCTGCAGTTGAGAGGACTTACTGCTCTTGCCTCAGGCTTCTGGAACTCCACTTCTAGGGTTATCCCCATACCCTCTTTCAGTCTCTGCAGGCACTGGGTCTTTGTGGTATACACATAAACATAAAATTTTAGGAAAAGATGATTCTGTGGTTTTTGGGTCCCCCCCCCAATTTCCATTATCACATAAAAAATAGCTTACCATTCCAGATTTTTTTTGAACTTCTGTTTATTTCAGCTTTATTTTGTTGATGCTGATGCCTAGCATTACCAGGTCATTTAATTTCTCTATGACTCCTCCCTCCTTAGTCTTTTCTTAGTCAGGGTCTCATGGAGCCTAGGCTTCCTTTCAGCTCTGTACTGAGAAAAGAGCCTAGACCTGTTCTTGGCCCCTGCTTCTGATGTGTGGGGGTTACTGTTATTGTTTTTGTAATTTGTTCTTTAGATAGTTCCAAAAACAAAAACAAAAAAAAAAAAAAAAAAAAAAAAAACTTAGTGTGATGGAAATGGAGAAAAGTTTCATGTTTAGTTGGCCATGTATTCAGTGTTGATGAATCAACATATATTAACTGAGGGACCATCAGGCAGAAAGCTACATCAGAAAGTTGTGTACTGAATGCTCAATGGACAGGGATAGTGTCATGACAGGCTCCCAGGAACTCAACCTCCCTTCTCTCCAAGGCATTGGCCCAGTCTACAATAATGCTGTTTATGGAGATCACACAATATAACTATACTGAACATAGAAAAGTACTGCTCATTTTTAGTGTCACTTTAAAGGTAGGTAAATACCCAGGCAATTAAGGAAATGTTTGTTTTCTTAAAACAGATACATGTAGCTTAAAGCAAGGAGTCCCCTTCCTTCTTCCATTCATGCAGGGTTGACCTACTGGTTACAAGCCTAGCAACAGTGCTTTGGACACCAGTGGAAACTACCTTATAGCTTACCTTTGTTTTGTTTTGTAGCTTGGTGTTTCACTTAGCAGTTTGGGAGCTATCCCGGCAGCAGCCCTGGACCCAAATATTACAACACTTGGAGAGATCCCACAGCCGCCACTTATGGGAAATGTGGATCCTTCCAAAATTGATGAAATTAGGAGAACAGTTTATGTTGGAAATTTGAATTCACAGGTACCTAAGAAGAAACTGGGTGGTGGTAGCTGCTTATTTTTAAAAATTCTGCTGATAAAGTATTATTTACTTGTTTTAAAATTATGGTTATTGGCATGTATTATATAGTGGGCTTCATTATGTTTTCACATATATTTTGATGATACTCATTTCTCCCCTTGCCCCCTTGGCCCCTCCCCACCCCCTGTTGGTCCCCGTTCTCCTCCCAGCTAGCCCTCTTCCACTTTCATGCCTTTCTCGGGACCCAGTAAATGTAATGGGATTGGATATCAGGAGCAAAGGCAAGGGTTATTGATAGGAACATGGGGACCTTGCCAGTTGCCTCATCAATAAAGAAAATGTACCCCTCCCCCTGCAAGCATTAACTGCTTTACTTACCCGATTTAAAAAGGGAAAAAGTGTATTGAATTAAAATGTCACTCTGTTTCCTCAGACAACGACAGCTGATCAACTACTTGAATTTTTTAAACAAGTTGGAGAAGTGAAGTTTGTTCGGATGGCAGGTGATGAGACTCAGCCAACTCGGTTTGCTTTTGTGGAATTTGCAGACCAAAATTCTGTACCAAGGGCTCTTGCTTTTAATGGAGTTATGTTTGGAGACAGGCCACTGAAGTAAGAAATCTTCAACAAAGAAATTCTAATGACTTAGAAAAAGCTGTAAAGTGTTTGATTTAATTAAGGCTTTTTAAAAAAATAGTAATTGGCAATTTGTGGAAAGGAAGACTGTTAGTATAAGGGAAATGCATGACACTGAAACCTTAAGACCGGTTTCTTTTTTAAATATGTAGTTGACTGTTAATTGTTTGCCTATAATACATAGTGGCTTCAGGAATGTTTCTGTTCAGTTCTTCTATAAGTCAGGTTTGTTTTTTGGTGGTTGCTGATTCAGGACAGCTTAACTTATAATTGAGCTGCAGAATTGCTTATAAGAATTTGAGTAAATTCCAAATCCTAGGAATAAAATAGTGTTAAGTATTTAGAAGTGTTTTAAATCAGACATTGTGAGTTTATTTGCTCATGGCCAACCTTGTTTACAAAAGATTCATATCACCTTTCAGACACTCAAGTCCAGAAATTGTAATTTATGCAGATTATTAAGTTGAATGTGGTTTCGAGTTTTGTAGGTAGATCTCTTTGGATTTTACTCTTAAATGATCAGTCCTTGTTGTTATTGAATGCTCAGTCTTCTCTGTGGAGTGTATAAGATAGACACAGCAGGTGTGTCTGTGTATCACAGAAGCCACTATGCCTAGTAAGGGAGGTTTACTAGATGCTCTTCACTTGTGACTCAGACATGGGACAGTATTGAGTAAAATGACCATGTAGTCAGCTTCCCCTTCACCCTGCTAGGATATGCAGGATATTAGCACAATGTACTTAAGAGTAGAAGTAGTCCATTTTAGTCCTGATTACCAGCATTGTCACTTTTTTCTAAGGTGTGTGTAAAAGCACTTGTAAACTTGTAATCTATTTAGTTGTGGAAGAAGTAAGATAGACTTCAGTTTTTCTTGCTTTGGTTTCTTTGTTTAGCAAAAAAATTGTAGGTGGAGATGAGAGATTAATCATCATTTTCTAAGTTTACTTTTGGCTATTCTGTATTTAGCTATTTTTATTTCCTTATGTGCTGTTGAGATGTCCTCAGATTTATAAACATGTATATCATACTAACATTTGTTTCGTGCTTTATAAACTATGGTGTGTGTTTGTGATATACTAATATTTTTAATTTAGAATAAATCACTCCAACAATGCAATAGTAAAACCTCCTGAGATGACACCTCAGGCTGCAGCTAAGGAGTTAGAAGAAGTAATGAAGCGAGTACGGGAGGCTCAGTCATTTATCTCAGCAGCCATTGAACCAGGTAAGGCCACAGTGTTGTTGTACAGGATGTAGTCTAAAGACCATAGACTCTTAGAACTGCAAGGAATTGTAGGATTACACTGCTCAGTTCCCTCACTGTACAGATCAGAAGACTGAAACTCAAGACATAGTAAGTGGCTTACGCAGATCAACTCAGCCCTAACACTGAACTGATGCACTTGAGCCATAGTCAGTGAGCATTCTGTGAAGACAAGTCAGTGTTGAGGTTGGTTTACTCAAAGCAGAGTGTGAATGTTTCTGTGAGGCTAAAAAGGAAAGAATAAATGTTTAAAATGTTAAATGTAGGCAGGTTGCCTTTCCCTCAAAGTTTTAATTTTAAGACAAGAGAAAGGACATCTAAAAACAGATACTCAGTTTTACCAGATTAAAGGAAAACTTACTCAAATATTTGTGTTGCTAAATACTTTAAACTCCACTCTAAAATGTCTATGTGATTTATCTTTCATTAGATTTTCTAAATTACTACTTGGAATTTACATTCAATTCTAACAAATGCAGGAAGGTCTTAGCCTTACTGTCATAGGAATTGCAGACATGTTTTAATCTTACGTTATGGCAGCAACAAAATACTACGAACAGCTGTTTATAATCATCTGGTTTATATGTACTGCTGCAGGGTGGCTGCACTCAACGAGTTTATGCAATGACTTTCTTGGATGTTTCTGAAGGATAATTGCACAGGAGGAGGATGTACAGAGAGTAGGCCCCTTGCACTATATGTGGTATATTCCACTTGTGCCTAATTATTAACTGGGATCTTTAATTGTTCTGAGCTTACGCTGCAAAGTGGTTTTTTCCTCCCAGAGTCTGGAAAGAGCAATGAAAGGAAAGGCGGTCGATCTCGTTCCCACACTCGCTCAAAGTCCAGGTCTAGCTCAAAATCCCATTCTAGAAGGAAGAGATCACAGTCAAAGCACAGGTGAGACTCTACTTACTGTCAATGCTCAATGTTCTCTCAGTTTGTACTTCCAATAGTTATGATGTCAAAGTATCAGAACTCAGAAACCTCATCAGTGTTTGCTTACCTGGTAGTGTGCTTATTGTTACAAACTATCGGTCTGGTGAAAACATTGCAGTTAAGGACTACACCATTGCTGCCCAGCCTGCTTCTCTCTTTCTGTGTGCTCAAAAGAAAGCATATTTTTTTTTTTTTTTGTAATTGATAATTTTTAATGTCTTCAATAATCTCTAGTTTTAGAAAAGTTTTCTATTTTCATGTGTTTTATACTTAGTTTTTTTGTTTTTTGTTTTCAAAACTAGCCTTTTCCACATATGTGACAGAAAGTATTTGATTCTGTTCTGAGAAAAGCAAATGCTGACTGCAGTGCTTGGGCTGCAGCTCTCTCAGGCTGCCCTCGGGCCAAGCACCAGTGCTGTCCTCAAGTTCTTTTTGTCCTAGTTTTGATCATAATTTCAGTATTTTAATTTCTTTTTCTATGTAATTGCTTTGTGTTTGGTGAAAAGGATACCTTAGTATGTAAATTGCAGCATGTCCTGATATGATAGGAAGTTCCTTGAGGATCATGTCTGAAGTGTAGTGAGTCCTTGTTGCATGCTGAGTTACTGTGTCTTGAGAGAATGACCCAGAGATGTGTGCCTGTATGTGTAAGGTGGGGGAATAAAGGAGGAGACCTCAAGGGAAGCCTTGCAAGGACCACCAGTCTACTTTTTCTGTGGTGATCAAGGAGATTCTAAGATGAAATAGCAAAATAGAGAGATTTTTTTCTTTGACTTTTGTAAACTATACTTCTAATTCCTTAGTGGTATGGTCCATACATAGTTTACAGAATTTTCTTTGGGGACTTTGGTGTTTCTAAGCTCTTAGTTTGGCAAGCTCAGAATCAGGTCCCTCAAGTTTTAAGCCAGCAGTGTACGTAGCAAATACAAATCAGCTAGACCTGCCTAGCAAGACATTGTCTCAAAGTCACCCAGAATGTAAGTGCAGTAGGAAGCAAGGTTAGAGCAGAAAGTAGAACAGATAGAGCAGTGTGGAGTCCCGGATGGATGGATGGACGGATGGACGGATGGACGGATGGATGGATGGCCAAATGTTGGCAGCACAGTGAAGATCAGAGAAGTGTGGAAGTGCCCACGAGTAATAAAGACTGGTTTCCTGACTGTTGGTTTTGAGTGGCTGCAAAGGACACCTAAGCTCTCAGGCTGAGAAAAAGTGAAACTCATCCATTAAGAATGTTTCCTTTGATAGTGTGTGAGACTTTATATGCTTTCAAACATTAGGGCAGTAACTGAGGTATTTACTTTATCTACTACCCACTTCGGAAGTCTTTGAGTTTACGTACTGTTTTCTTCCTCTAGGAGTTTATTATGTCCTCTAAGAGTTTAAAATGAAATTTGTCAGTTCTTATTATTAGTGAATGTATTTTCATATAGATATATATGAGGCTAAAATTAGAAATTAGTGGCTCTTGGCATGCATGTGTACACACAAATATACATCGTCAGTATGCTTTACATATTCATGTATACATAGGCTAATGACAAGAAGACACGAGTTATCTCTAAAATAGAGGCATGGAGATTGTTCATTGAAGACATAAGTAAGACTTGAAGGTTTTGACCTGAAAGAATCTTCCTACACTTTACCCCACTCCCCGGATGTGACTTAGTAGGGCAGTATAGATTATATCTACACTTTACTCCACTCCCCGGATGTGACTTAGTAGGGCAGTATAGATTATAATGTCACATGTTTCTAGAATTTTGTTTCTCAGGCAGAAAACTGTTCCCATGAAAGTTTTCAAAGTTGAGTTAAGTTCCATTCAGTTCTCAGGGAGCAGAAGAGATAGGTTAATGGATAGTAAAGTACATGCAGTAATCAGAGTAAGTCCTCACCAGCTACAACATGTAGCAATTTATCATATATTTTAGAACTAGAAGAAAGGAGTTCAAAATCTGCTGTTAATAAAGAAATATCACATGCTCAAGGACAAGGGTGTTGGGTCACACGGACTTTGATCACTACACTTTGTACACATGTATTCAGTTATCATACTGTACCACAGAAGTAGATAGCTTCCTATGTGCATTCATTAAAAGGGGCATGGTGACTGTTGCATCCACCATCCCTCTCCCTTCTTTCGAGGCTCCTTTGATGGTAAGAGGGAGAAAGAAGTGACTGTCCTTGGCTAGGTTTTGAAGAGTATATTTCTGCTTTGCCCAGATTTTGCTGTTTGTTTTATTTGCAGAGTTAGTGTTGGGAAAAAAGGGCATTTCTATGACTATTGTATTTTAGGTTACATAAACTTGACAGATCAGATTAGGAACTATATGAAATAGTGTTTGAATGGAAACCGTTGATATACAATTGGGCTTTAAAGCAGTGTAACGGTAAGTTGCTATTTGTCATTTAATTTGAAAATAATTTTTAGTTTAAAAAGTGCTATACATAAACAAATTTTGGATAAGTGAAAACATACTTTCTAGTAAGATTTCATTAGCAATTGGGAGTAGTCTAGGGATGCTTCTGGCCTCAAAGCCCACCTCATTTTTTTTAAAAATCCCTTTTTATAGAATTTGTTCTAATTTATTTTATTAAAACATGACTATTGGTGGGGCTGGTGAGATAGCTCAGCAGATAAAGATTATTTCCACCAAGCCTGGAACCTGAATTCAATCCCTGGGACCCACATGTAAGAAGGAAGGACCCACCCTACAAGTTGCTTTGTCACTCACATTGCCCATACATACACACACTGAATAAGTAATGTAATTAAAACAAAACCACAACCATGACGGTGGATTTTGTGTATATAAAGCATACTGTGAAAAACTTACATAGCCCTGGCCTCTTTGGAAGAAAGATGAAAGTTTACCTGTATGCTAATTTAAACATTTGCTTTGCTAGGGGCTATAAGGCACCTTGCAAACATTATCTGATTGAGTCCTCATGATAACCTTGGGAAGTGTAGATGGGATTCAGACTGCAGAGGAACATGAACTTCTAGTACAGACCAGGGACATAGCCAGCTCACAGCCACTGTGCCAGAGGTGCCTTTTGGATCCACACTGTCAGACTCACTACCTCACCAATTCCATATTTACGCTATGTATGTGTTCTGCTACACGTTAAAGAAAATTTGTCCTTTTGTTTTGCTGTAGCGTTGGAAATCACATCCAGGGCATTTCATCTTCTACAGACTTCCATTGAGCTACATTGGCAACTCTGTTTTATATTTTAGTAAATAATGCCTAGGATGTTTATTATGAAAGAATAACACTTAAAATATACCCAGTTTTCAGTGGGGCCTTCTCAGAATTGAAATAACAAGTTATGTTTTTCTGGGGGGATAATAGAGTAATAAAGATTTCTTTTACTAGCTGATTATAATTAGAGTTATAAGATCAAGACATCACATCTGATGTTTGACTATGTGATTTCTCATGCTTCATTTGTTACACTATTACTACTATCATCAGTACTATCCTTCCATATATATTCTATTAAAATATTTTTTATGAATATGTTCTTTGACAACTTTATTACTTTCTTCCTAATATTTGTTGCAACAAACAGTGCATGGCCACTTATAGAAATTGTTAAAGCATACACCTGCTCCCCTCAGGATGAGTCACAGCTAGCTTACAAGGAAGTCAGGAATTAGAGACAGTCTGTGATGTGAAAACTTGGACCAACGGAACAGCCTGCAGATTTGAGGCATGTGATGTTTTGATGGAAGGAAAGCTATCTCTGACAGTACAGTGCCTGACAGAGAAAATAACTGTTGAATTATTTTTGTTTTGTGTTCTACACAATATACTATAGCTGGTAAACTTTCCAGTAATTTAATTTGCTATTATAATGAAAACATTATAAAAGGGTCATTTAAGATCTTAATAAATAGGATAGTTTTTCTAAATGATTGTATTTGAATGTAAGAATTCTTAGCTTTTTTGGATTGAAATTCTAAGAATAAGTTGTGATATCTTTACACTTTCTTTTTCTTTTTCTTTTTTTTTACACTTTATTTTTCTTTAGGAGTAGATCCCATAATAGGTCACGTTCAAGACAGAAAGATAGACGTAGATCCAAGAGCCCACACAAGAAACGCTCTAAGTCTAGGGAGAGGCGGAAGTCAAGGAGCCGGTCGCGGTCACGGTGAGTTCTTGAGTGGTCACAGAGAATTTAAATTTTTTCACTCATGTGAAATTGTGGCTCAGGTTTATTAGAAATAAGGCTTTCTTGTTGCTTTAGCGTCTAAGATTAATATTGATTGCCTCTGATGCAAATGTGGCCAGTGTGGTCCAGCTCAACCTGCTACACCTCAGGTCCACACCTGAGTTACACAGAAATTTCTAATTTGTAGTCATTGCAGATGATTTTTATTGGTAATTGTGTAGAAAGAAAGGCCTCTTCTTTTTGAGAGAGAAATATTTTAGCCAAAAATTTATTTGTTTGTCTTTTTAAGGGACAAGAGAAAAGATACCCGAGAAAAAGTGAAGGAAAGAGCGAAGGAGAAAGAGAGGGAAAAGGAGAAAGAGAGGGAAAAGGATCGTGAAAAAGACAAGGAACGGGGTAAAAACAAAGATAAAGACCGCGAGAAGGAAAAGGACCATGATAAGGAGCGAGACAAAGAGAAGGAGAAGGAACAAGATAAAGACAAGGAACGGGAAAAAGACCGCTCCAAAGAGACAGATGAAAAACGGAAGAAGGAGAAGAAGTCCAGAACACCACCCAGAAGTTACAATGCATCGCGACGATCTCGTAGTACCAGCAGGTTTGGTGATACATAACTTCTGTGTGTGCGTGTAGGTGCACATGCCTGTGGGTGCTGGTGTGTGGAGGTCATAGGGTGACATTGGATGTGCTTCATTGGCCAAGACACAGTAGGCTAGGCCAGTCAGCCCTGGGGATCTACTTGTCTCTGCCTCCACAGTACTGGCAGTAAAGATGCATGCTACCAAGTCTGTTTCTGTTAATCATGTGCTGTGCTTTTCCACATGGGTTCTGGAAGCAGAGCTCAAGGCCTCATGCTTGCATGACAAATGCTTTACTGACTGAGCTATCACTGCACCTTGCTTAAACTTTAGCCAAGAGGGACTGATGCATTTTTAACTGAGGGGGAAACGCTCTATGCAAACATAGTAGGTGGTCACATTTACCCTTAATTACCAAGTCAACTTCTCTGCAGCACACAC
Source organism: Mus pahari (assembly GCF_900095145.1). Lineage (NCBI taxonomy): Eukaryota > Metazoa > Chordata > Mammalia > Rodentia > Muridae > Mus > Mus pahari. The sequence goes on along the minus strand of NC_034600.1, from coordinate 34,432,955 downwards.
ACGATTATTACATCATTGCATCTTCTGGATGAAATATTTGGACACACTTAGTTGTCTTTCATAATGCAATATTTAAATCTGGTTAATTTTTACTTACTATTTTTCTTAGAGAAAGGCATATGATGGGGAGAATGTTTTTAAAACACCTATGTAAAAGTTCTTGTGTGATAGTTGACCTTTGATTTGAGACTTTGTTGTCTCTCTAGAGTGGTATGGTAAATCTTAGCATGTTACATGATTTCCAAAGTCATAGTGTGATTCCTTTCTGTCAACTAACTTTAACTTCCAAAATGCTTTACGTATGATGTTTAAGTATTATTCTCTTTTATTAGTATTAAACATTACATCTTTTCCTCTTAGGACTTTTTCCACTTACTAATAGATATACTGCCACCAGGTGGCGGCATGTTGCTATGGTAACAGCTACAAAATGAGAATCTTCCTCAAGGTTGTTTGAACCCTTTATCCCTTATTCCAGATGATTCTATGATGATAAGTTAAGCCTAGTCTTTTAAAAACATTTTAAAATAAATGTTTCAATACATCTTAAAGTTGGTTTTTCATTGCATATAAGTTGATAAATGAATATATTTCCTAGTTTGAAAAATGTTATTTTACAGCTTATTTTTCACACTAGCCTATTAAAAGATAATAAAAGCTAATTGTGGTGTTCATTGGGTGCTGGTATAACAGGCCAAATTTAGTTCTTAGTTGACTTGAATTTCTCACCTTATATACTCCTTCCAGTGAGATTGTGAGACTGTTAGACTGTGGTACTTAAAACTGGCTCAGAACCATGAAGTTGAAAACAATCACACCGGTCACAATAGGCGCAACACAGAGACGTTGAAGTAGGTTTACACAGCCTTTCCCCTGGGTACCGGCCTAACCTGTAACTGCACCATGGGGGCAAGTGATCTTGTTGGTCACGTTGAGGGTGCCTTCACGTTACTGTGCCATCCAGATCCTCTGCTTCCCAGCGCCAGATGATTTGAATCCTTTTTAATTAGAAACATACGCTTACTTTTCCAGAGACTCTGAAGTGCTTGTTGGCTTTCTTCCATTGCATGTTTGCTAGCTTGCTCTAGTGTGTTCTCTCTCTCTCTCTCTCTCTCTCTCTCTCTCTCTCTCTCGCTCTCGCTCTCGCTCTCGCTCTCGCTCGCTCGCTCGCTCGCTCGCTGGCTGGCTTGCTTGCTATCTTTCTCTCTCTCTCTTGCTCCTGCTCTCGCTCTTTTTTCGACAGTCTGTGTAGCTCTCAATATATATAGACCTAGCTGGCCTCAAACTCAGAAAGATCATGTGACTCTCCAAAATGCTTGGATTAAGGGTGTGCACCACAATGCCTGGCTCCTTTTATGTTTAAGGGACTTAAAGGGTTCAAATTCAGTCCTGAAGATATTCTTAAAACTCTGGGACCAAGAGACCAAATGAGCTGGAAAGAGTTAGTGAGTGACTGTGCGTACTCATTGGTTGTCTGAGAGTTCTGTCAGCAGCTCTGGTTGGTTATGCTCTAGTAGGTCTTTCCTTTTCCAATGTTCTGAGTAGCCGCTCAAACACATCTACTTCATGCTTTTATTGTCAGCATTGTCTCCTAATCTGTATTTTTCAAAGAAAGATTTGATACTTAAAAAATGTTGAATGCTTGAAAACTACAGTTATGAAAGGGAAGGGAAGGCAGAGAGTGTATGTAACTCAGTGCTTTTCTACCATGTGTGGGTAGGGGTTGATTTCTCCAGTGTTCTGTTTCTGCTCCCCACAAAAAAAAAAAAACAATCTTTATCAATTGAGTGCCTGCTTGCTATGTGCCAGGCACTGCTCCTGACATGTTGGTGGTGTTATCCTCTGGCCTCACTACAATCCAGGAAGTCTGAAGTTACTGGCTTTGGCTTTTCTTTGTTTTATGGAAGAAAAGGAAAAGCAATAGTAAGGAGAACTTGAATTTCAGAAGATTGATATTTTGGTTGTGTGGTCAGTGATTCTGAGAGCTGCTGCTCCTCTTGTGTGTGTGCAATGTATGTGCAGTGTGTGCATTTATGTTTGTATGCATTATGATTAGAGGTCAGTCTCTGTCTTCCTCTGTCACTCTCCACCTGAGTGTTCTGAGACAAGGTCTCAGTGAACTTGAAATCATTGACTGCCCAGGCTGGCTAGCAAGTCTCCCAGCTCTTCCTGTTTCTGCCTCCTGGTACAGGCCTACAGGTATGTGACACTCTGCCTGGCCTTTTACATGGGTGTTTGGGCAGTATGTACTTTATCCACTGAGCAGTCGCCTCCATCCCTTATCAGAATTCCTTGTATAAAATTATTTGCTATACTTGATAAATATGTCTTCAAACCTCATCCCTTGAGTTGTGGATGTGGCCAAGTTCATTGATTCTAAGTTAGTCACTCTTAAATATGATGTAGTTTAGAATATGTATTATCTGTTAATGTTAAATTTTTTTCTTTTTGCTTATTATTTCCTTATCTAAATTCCAGATTTTAACTACTTGTATAAATTTACGCATTAATTTTAAATGACCGGAACAATGGTAATGATAGTAATCTAGAGGGGAGAGCAGTTTCTCAATAAGTTACTTAAATGCTTTTTGATTATTCTGATACATCTAATCCTTAGCAAGATAACTTATCTTACAGTTTTTCCAGACTTTGTTACTTTGTTAGAAAATCTTTGCAGTGATGCAAGAGGAGCCAGAAGCACAGTGATGGGAAAGATTTTAGTTACTAAGAGAGAAGATACTTGAGTCTGGACCATCCTTGATATTTTTTCCATTTGAAAAATTGTTCTAGTGAAACCCATCACTTTCTATACTAACTTGAAGAATTAAAAAGAATTTAATGAAAAGGAGGTTGTCCTCTATTTTCTCCTGAAATTTTAGATGATGGTTTTGTCAACGATAAATGTATGGTTCATAATATGATCTGCACTAAAATCAGGTAATAAACCATGCTTTTCAAAAGAGTTTAATGGGCCCGTAAGGGAGTGGCTCAGGCACTGCTGTCTGCCATGTGGGAGGGCCTGGGTCTGACCTCCAGGATCCCTTTATCCCTCTCCCAATGGAAATAGCAGTGAGCCAGGCTGGTGGGGCAAGCCTGCAGTCTCAGAGCTAAGGAGCTTAAATACCATTCGAGAAAAAAGGATCAAACTTTCTAGTTTGAACTGTCCTTAATCTCGGTTGCTGATTTTAGAAAGTGATTTGTTTTGTCTTTTAGGGAAAGGCGGAGGAGGAGGAGCAGGAGTTCTTCCAGATCGCCAAGAACATCAAAGACTGTAAAAAGAAAGACGTCTCGGTCTCCATCTCCCAGGGGGTAGGTGGCTGCATCTGGTGAGACAGGGAGAGAGCAGGACATAGAAGGAGTCTCTTCTTCAGCCACTTTTAAAGTTTTGGTTCTTGAATGGCAAATATATTTGTATTCTTCAGAATACAGATTAGTTTTTAAAACCATCACCTTCCCACACATGTGCTCATCCCGTCGGTCCATATAGGAACTGACCGTTGCAAATCTCTCTGCCCCCGCCCCCCTCCTGCCGCCCCAGGTTTGTATAGTTACAAACGGAAGTGTGTAATTGATTCTTTAGATTAAAAAGTGGCATGGGAATAGATAGGTGTCATACCTTTTGCCATTCTTCACTATAAGAAATGTGTCCGCAGTGATGAGGGAATCTCTCCGTTCCTTTTGATGCTGCTGGCTGGGACGTTGGATCTGTGACAGTGCTGTTTTCCTTTTGCCTTCTTCCCATGCACTGTTTATTTTAGCTTTTGTCTGTTCCTTTTTACATAATTAGGCAAATAGGTATTTTCCTTCTCTTTTTCTTTTTCTTTTTTTTCACAAAGGCTAGCATACTCTTGTGTATTTGTGTGATCAGTGACTATGCCCGGTCTCATTGGTGTTTACACACTGGAAGACCAGACAACCCTTGAACTTGTGGTGATGAACTAGTACTACGTCTGTTCATCTGTTTTTGTTTTTTAAATTTAATTTATTATTATTGTGTATGAGTGTGTGGATGTGCATGGAAGGGCATGTATGTGCCCCAGCGTGGGTGTGGAGGCTAAAGGCTGTCTTTTTCAAATTAGTTCTCTCCTAATTTTATGTGGGTTCCAGAAATGGAACTTTTGGTTCAGGTCACACAGTATGCTGTTACTCAGAGCCATTTAGTCAACCCTTTGATGTATTTTGAGGTAATTTTTGTATACACTTAGAGGTAGGATTCCAGATTCACTCTTTAGCATGTGGATTTTAAGTTTTCTTAGCACCACTGTTGAAAACTTTATCACTTTATCAATTTATCACTGAATGATGATCTTGGCACCTATCTTAAATCATCTGACCTGGTATGCAAGATTTTATTCTAGGCTATTCCACAGGCCTGCATGCTTGTCCTGGGGCAAGTACTGTGTTTCCAGGTATTGTAGTTTTGTAGTCATTGTGAAATCAGACATTATGAGTCACTTAACCATGTGTTTTCTTTTGCTTTTAAAAATATTTATATATTTGTTTACTTTGTGTGTGTGTGTGTCTGAGTGTATATGTTTACAACGTGTATATACAGGAGCCCGAGGAGGTAAGATGTCAGATTCCTTAGAACTGGATGTTTTTCTAAAAGTGCATTGAGTGCTCTTAAGAGCTGTGCCATCTCTTCAGCCTCAGCTTTGTTCTTCTAAAAAAATTTTTTGGCTATATGAAGAGCCTTGAAGGCATCATAAGTGTTTTAGGATATGTTTTTTTGTGTGTGTATCTGCTGCTTATGTTGATGGTGTTTGTAGGATTGCATTGAGTCTGTGTATCGTCTTAGCTGACATTCTTTACAGCATTCCGTCTTGAATACAGTGTTCCTTCTGTACATTCTTTCATTGCTGGGCTATGCTAGTTAGTGTATGAATTAGTGGCTTGTTTTTGTTACCTTTAGTAAAAATGATTGTATTTTCTTAAAAATGTTATTGTTGTTTTATTTGTAATTATATGTTTGTGTGTGAGCACAATGCCTGCAGAGGCCAGAAGTGGGCAGGGGAGTTGCAGGCAGTTGTGACATGTCTGATGTAGGTGCTGAGGGCTGAACTTGAGTCTTCTACATGCTTAGCCACCCCTCTGGCTCTTGTATTTTATTATTTATGATGCTCCTTGCTGTCATTCTTGTGGTTTTAAAGCCATCTATAGATACATACAGCAGACATGATGGTGCTTTGTTTGAGGCCCTTGAGGGCTTTTTGGTTTCGTGTTTGTTTTTCTTTGCCTTGTAAAGTTTCTTGCAACAAATTTATAATTTTTTTGTTTTATATATTTATAGTTATAGGCGTGGCTAGAAATTTCTTTTAACCTAGAATTCACCCATATTTACTTCTAGTATATAGTCATTTCATTTCAAAGTTAGTTGGATCTCTAAGCCAATTGGTTTGTTTCTGTTCTTTAGAATGGCATGTGTGTCTTGTTTAATCATCTTGCCAGCCAAAGGGTTAGATGGTTGTCCCCAAACTTCCTATAAAATACCATTTTCCCCAGTGACCTGAAATAATACCTTTGTTGCAATAGATTTTCATTTGTTGTGGATCTACTTCATAGTTGTCCTCATTATTTCCATTAATTTTGGGTCTACTTTTAAACTACTCATAATAGGGAACTGTTCATATTTCCATCTTGGCCAGATCACACACGGTTGTTTTTCAAATGATACACATAATTTCCCCCACCCCCATAATCTTAGGGATTTGTGATTTTTTTTTTTTTTTTATTAATTTTTTTTTATTTTCAGTAGTGCATTTCGTGCGTTTTAGGTTTGGCTTTGAATTGTTGGTTCCTGTTTCTAACAGGTGAAGTGGGCAGGGGCGTAGTAAGTTACTTGAAGCTCTAACATTCTCTATAGCTATTCTCCTGCTTCTGAGTCTCTCTCTCTCTTTTTTTTTTTTTTCTTTTTACTTTTTTCTTCTCTGTTAAAAATCATGTAAGTCCCAGAGATCAAACTCAGGTCATTATGCTTGATGTCAGCTAAGCCATTTTACTGGTCTCTTTTTATTCCCTCTTGAATGTTCACACATTAGCCTATGAAAACATTCTCCACTAGTACATGGTATATTCAGAGAATTATGAAAACAGCACAGTCTGTAGGGTTAGGGATTCAGTGGGAGAGTTTCCATTGCTAGAAAACAGTGTCTGGGTCTAGGGCAGCCTTTTCCTGCACACCATTGGTAGATGGTGGGCAAATCTGTGTGTGAGCAGATGTTATATATAGTTTAGGCTGGCTGTAGTAGGTTTTTAATCTTATCCATCCTTATCTCAGTGTATAAGTATATCTTGAGCATTTACAACGTAGTAAATTGACGGTACAAAGTTGTGTCGTAAAGGGACATGTGGTGGCTACTGCTGAAATCACTTGAGTGAAGTGAGTGGTGGGGTAGGTCAGGTTGGAGGGCCTGGCTTTGTTACTAGCATGCTTACTTACACTGCGTTGTTTGCCTGTGTTAGATAAAGATTCCTGTCAAGAGTATAGAGAGTAGGGCTTCAAAATCTTTTTTTTTTTTTTTTTTTTTTTGGTTTTTCGAGACAGGGTTTCTCTGTATAGCCCTGGCTGTCCTGGAACTCACTTTGTAGACCAGGCTGGCCTCAAACTCAGAAATCTGCCTGCCTCTGCCCCCCAAGTGCTGGGATTAAAGGCGTGCGCCACCATGCCCAGCTAGGTCTTCAAATTCTTAAAGATGACTCTTGCATTTTCAATATAGCCGAAATAAGAAAGATAAAAAGAGAGAAAAAGAACGGGACCACATCAGTGACAGGAGAGAAAGAGAGCGTTCCACCTCCACAAAAAAGAGTTCTGGTGACCGAGATGGGAAGGAGAAAGTGGAGAAGACTACCACACCAGTTAAGGTGAGTCGCTCAGCCAGAGCCTGCAGCAGAGAGAAGTAAGTGCTGCCAGCCTCCCGGGGCAGCAGTGTGCATACCGCTGCCCACTCATACTGCCTTTTGAAGAGATTGAAGCAGCTCCGTTCCTTATTTTAGAGAATCAGTAAATAACATACAAGGAGGAAACTTTAGAAAACCTCTGGGTAACAAGTGTATTTGATATTCTCGGTGTACATTTGAACAAAATTGATGGGACCTTGTTGTCATTGGTTTTGTAATGTATAGCTAAAATTAGGTTTGATGTGTAATATATAATTGAAACACAAATTTCCTAATACAGAATTGAAAACTAAGCTCCCTAATAAACTTTTTCTTGGAAATTGTAAGTACTTGTGAATTATGACAGCTTACTCTTTGCTATCTTGTCATGTATAATTCTATTTGAAAATGATACTGACAGGGTTTGTCATCACCATCAGTGACATCAGCAATATTTATTGAGCGTGAATTACATCTTAGGCATTCATTGTTCTCCTCTGATCCTTCCTTAGCCTAAGGGCAGAATTTGAACTGCTTTTCAAGGAGGAAGAGTGACTTTTTCTACATGTTCACATTTATTTCTTGTAGTGTATTGGAGAGCTATTTGTTTTGTTTTGTTTTACAAGGCTGATTTTGAAGAGCTAGAATTTCTGTTTACCTGTTGTATTCTGATTTTGTTACCCATCTTTTGTGGGGAATAGCATACAAAGGACATGTTGATGCATGTGCTTGCATTTTTTTTAATGAAAAAAAACAATGCACTTTATTCACAAAAGACATGTCATTTAGGCACAATTATAGATGATAATTGTGCATGATAGTAAGCATACACTTGGTGCTTTTTGCAGGAGAAGGAACACAGTAAAGAGGCAGATCCAGCTGTGAGCAAAGATGCAGATGAGAAGGGCTCTCCAAGGACTGAGGAGGAAGGTAACGTACAGCACAATGGGAATTGCCAACCAAATGAAGAGAGCCTGTGCAGCAAGGCTGAAGCTGTGTAGGCCTGCCCACTCTCTCCACCTCGGTGGGATCAAACCCAAAGCTTTCAATTCAAAACAAGGTGTAAATGGAGAAAGAAATCCATATATGGTAACTAAAGCTTTTCCAGCTATGAGGTGACATTGTGGACATCTTGTTACTGAGCATGGACATCATGAAGTACCAGATGTTACCCAAACTGATCATCTTCTGAAGTCTGCATTTCCATGGTGGCTGCCACGCTTGTCATGTGGTGGGTGCATCAGTGTTTGCCAGAATAGCAGAGCTCCAGAGTGGGACTGTCCAGGAGATGAGCACTGGAGGCTCATGAAAAATAATGCTAGTTACTGAATTTTTGTATTGTTTTACTTTTTTAAAAAAAAATTTCAATATATACAGTTTGATGATGTGCTTGAAATTTGTGCAAATATACATACACTCTTGTAAAGTGCAAATTATGTAAGAAGTTTTAACATTTACTTCACAGGGATTACAGTGATTGTGGTAAATCCTCACCATTGGGTTTTCTTTTGCTCACTGTTTTGGACATGAGTTTTTCTTTAAAACAGTTTTACAGATTAACATTGCTTAAATAAGTGATTAAAAACCAACTGACAATGCATGCTACTGTTCTTCAGAAGAGGAGCAGCTGTGTTGAATACTAATAACGTATTCCGTGTTTAGAATCATTGGGTCTGCCATGAATGAGCATTTCTTCTTAACCTTCCTTAACATTTCCAAGCTCATGAATAATATTGCAGTGTGTCTTGTCAGCTGTAGGTGGCTGAGAGGCCCTTAGGAAACGGAAACTGAGTTTTCACAAACGGGCTATTGGAGCACAAGCTAAAGCTTTAGTGCCTTCTACAATGTGTGGAATACTGTTCCTAGGATTTGTATGTGCTAGTCATTCTCACTTCATATGGAATCTAGATGGCTGTATTCTATTCACCCATTGGGAAGTGTTCAAGTGCTGTGTCAGAAGCACTTCCTTCATTCAGATAAGAAAAGGAAGACCTGTTTACAAGCTATGTGGAGGTTCAAACAACAATGTAGTTTGGGGACCACCAGTTTTATACTGTGATCATTAAACAGGAGACACACTCTTACATGATCAGAGGAAACGTATGAGTTGACTTCATTGGATGGCCTTAATATGCTTTGCAGTTATTTTCTCCCAATAATGCAGAAATTATACTACAAGGAAGGACTAGGAGCATATAGAGAGGTAAATTTGTGTTTAATGGTAGGCTTACTGGAGTTTAAGAGACAAGGTCATCCATCAATCTTAGGTTCAACTTTCTGCAGAAGGTAGGCAAGTAGTAAAACAAGATCTGTGTTAATGTTTTCTCCAAAACTTTACATCCTAGTTAATGCACTCTTCACTATTGTTACATTACCAAAACAAACAAAACCCCACTTTTAATTTGCCAAGGTTATTTGAAAATCAAGTGTGATTATTTTAGCAGAACCTATTACAATCAAATTACTCAGTTGCCTTACCTCATGAAAAGTTACGTTCACGGATTTAAGAAGCCAAGTAGCACTTCAGTTCCTTGGTTTCAGCTTGAGTCTTTTTTCACATTAATCAGAAGACTAGAAAGGCCCTTTCTGCAAATCACAAAGCCTGGTTCGATTATGAAGCTGCTTAATCATCTTCAGGTGTTTAGAGTGTGTGTGTGTGTGTGTGTGTGTGTGTGTGTGTGTGTGTGTGTGTGTGTGTTTTCTTTTTTGTCACTGTGTACATTAAACTTTGGAAAATGCTTTACTATGTAAAGTATAGATGGCCATTTTAATCATTTAGCCACATACGGTTGGCTAATAAACAGCTTATTCTGATACAGAAATATTTGGACACCTGTGGAGAGATTGTGAAGGACTGTCTCACTTCAACCGCTGTCTTTATTTATGAAATGTAAAGTAGACTAGAGCAAATGTTGGAATCCTTGTTATTTTTTAGTACCATTTCTCTAATAAAGTTGAGTATTTTAGCGGAAAGAGTCTTCAGTTTCTATTCCGCTCTGGTTTGGTGTGCCGTGTGGAGGGTGTGTACGTGGCCTGAGCAAACTTTTACAGTGTTTCTAGAGCAGCCCTTTAAAGTTAGGGCATTTCCTTTCTGGAAGACTGTTAAAATGTTTTCATGGTAGAGATTAACACTTAATTCCTATCACTAATTACATTTCATTCAGGCATTTATTTTGCTCAAATAATTATTAGTGTAGAAAATGGTTTTGTAACTCAGAATGAGTGGGGATACAAGAGAAAATGAAGTCAGGCTGTGGGATTGGGTCTGGCAGTTGTATGGGAGTGAGGCACTTGGGGAGGCAGGCACTCCTGGTCTTTGTTTTTTAATTTTATTGCTTTACTGTTTTTTAATACTGTTTTTCACCTAAGATAGATGCTGTCAGGAAGGGGTGGGGGGAACCATAACTGTCTCCTACTGACAGCCAGTGTGGTTGTCTCTTTCTCTTTCTTTCTAGACAGTCTGATGCTGTGGGTAGCTTCTGTATGCACACTAAGCTGATGTAAGCACTAACCTGGTGGCTTTACAGTTAAGGACCGAAGCAGGTTTTTAAATAAGTTGCTGTTTCCATCTTACTCTAGTTAACTAGCTAGGGACTAAAATACACTATTCAGCCTGTAATCTTCTCCATGGTTAGAATTCTTTTTTTAAATACATTCAGTGTCTCTTATGTATTTATCTTTATGTTAGAGGCTTAAACTTTGATATACTCAATTACAAATAAAAAATCAATTTTTATAATCAAGATGGTTTTTTTTTGGTCAAAAAATAATTTTAAGATACTAATATTGTCATCCTTCTGTCTTTGTGCTTTCATTTTAAAATTGAGGAAAGATTCAACCTTTTCTCTAGACCCATCTTAACCTGTGAAATTATTTGAGTTTAAGGATTATGAAGCTCACTGTTAGGCTTTACAATATTCCCAGGTTGCAGTGCCTCACAGGTAGAATCTAGTTTGGTCTCGTGTTAGTTGGGTCAGCAGCTAGAGTCAGTCTTTTTGGAGGGACGCATTGAGTCATGGGGCATCTCTGAGCCCTGGAAAAGAGAACTGGATTGAGCAAGCTATAAAGTTGACCATGCTACAGAAATACAGTGACTGTACACTCGGTGTTTATGTTTCCCCATGTTTATTTGCTAATAGACACTTGTTATTTTCAAATTCCCATTTGTAATGTTCTTCAAAGGGCTTTATTCCTATTTCTGGAAGCAGGAATCTAATAAAAATATAACAAAATAATCTTGTAAAATAAAAATCATTTCCTACTTAATTTGTAGGTCAGCCTTTCAAGTCCTTGTCTTTGATTGTATTGTAAATGCATTCACCTGGGCAGTGAGTGATTCATTAAACACTGTAAAGCCACTTACGGCTTCTGGTCCATAGTTAGCTTAGGTTT
>NC_034600.1:34419353-34421514 GCF_900095145.1 Mus pahari | reverse complement strand
TGTCCTGGAACTCATTCTGTAGACCAGACTGGCCTCAAACTCAGAAATCCACCTGCCTCTGCCTCTGTAATAGGACTTTTTACATTCCAGGCTAAGATATGCTTATAGTTTCTGGAGTCGATTTGTTTATAGTTAATGTTTCCTTCTTTTTTTCCCTTGCTGTTAAGGATTGAGCCCAGGGCTTCACACCTGACAGTGCTCTTATCACTGAACTGCAGCCCTATCAACTCATAACAGTGTATTTTAAAAGGAGGTTTTTCATCTTGCCCAATGTTTACGTTTACTGGCAACTAACATTTTAACTTGGAAAATTGCCAGTATGGGAGAGATGACATTTAAAGTTCAGCGTTGGTTAATTTTTTATTTGACATTCCTGACTATGTAAGTTCAGAGTCATCAAACTCATACTGAAAGAATTGTTGAATTCTACAAGTAAATGGTACCACTGGGCAACACATGATTGGGGAATAACCCAGAGAACATACTTCCATACAAGATTAAATATACAAAGTAACTGTATAGGTCAATTTTGTAGTTTAATAGAATGGTACTATAGATTATCAAAAGGAAAGTTAATGCCTAAGTGTGAGTCTGAGTAGAACTACTTTTCCATGTTTTAGTAAAGAGGTACAAAATGATGCTGCTATTATGTTGCTATATTTTTAATAAAATGAAAATCTTGAAATCCTTCCACTGTTGAATAGTAATTTTATCTTCTAAGATGGATATTTGCCTTTTATAGTTTGTTTTTATAACTGAAATGTGATTTGCTCTTCCAGGCTTCAGAAGGGACCACCCCGACAGATCTGTGCATAGTGGACAATCCTGTCATGGGTGTTAACTAACACAGGCTTTTTTTTTTTACAAAGGCATCCCAAGCCTTTGGTGGGATTCTAAGTGGCAGCTGCTGTGAGTCCGTTTTTTTCCTGGCATCAGCTTCTAGGAGACTTTGTGGAGTGATAATTGCCACCATACCTGAACAGCAAGTGACATGCTTCATCTGGTTTTTCTTGAGAAGTACAGTTCTCCATGAGGTCAGTCAGTGTGTTATCTGCTCAGGGAGGCCACTAAAGTCATATGAAGCAGTCAGCCCAAACTATGTCCTTAAAAATAAATTAACAAGGGCCCGTGAGATGGTTCATCAGGTAAAGGCATATGCCAAGACGCCCGATGACCTGAGTTTGGTCACTAGGACCTACCTATGTGGCAGGAGAGAACCGAGTTGCAAAAGTCGTTCTCTAACCTTGTATGCCATGATGTACAAGCAAGCTGTAGATTTTGGATTTAGTCTGACCTTGTGGCTTGGCTGGCCCATCTGTCATGAGTGAGGCCCCTGTCTCGGCTGCCCTCTCAGATAAAGCTTGCCAGTTTGAATTTCCAAAGGGTTATACTGCATAAGCTGGGCTGGAGAGGCTCTGCCTAGGAAGCTTGCTGAGAGATAGCGAAGATAGACCTCAGTGTGTGGCCTTTCACGTGACTTGATATAGGGACTCCAGGTTGGAGCAGCCACTTCTGACAGTATGCCCATGTTTAATGTATCAACCACAATAACAATGTGCCCACTAGAGGTGGTGAGTGGGGTCAGTTATGCAGGCAGGCAGGCAGGCAGACAGACCGACTGACCCACCCTATCTTCCTTTCCAGAGCTCTAGTCTGCAACTATTTGATACAAAGAAGTCACTGAATCTTAGTTATAATACTGGATAGTCCCAGCTCTTCAATTCACCACCACCACCACCATCCAGTCTAGTTCTCTCTGCCACATTAATTTCTGACTTGACATTATCCTCGCTCACCGTTGCTAACTCTTCACTCTGGCGTCCTCTGAAAGGCCCTACTTAACTATTGTTTTGAGTCTTTTTTAGCCTGGCTGGATTTGAATTCCTGATCATCTGTCTTAGCTACCTACCCAACTGTTGCACTATCAGGTCTGTGCCACCCCCCCATCTCCCCCCACCTCCAGTATCTCTGCCTGCCCATTATCAGGAATGACTGTAGATACATGGGATAAATTCCTCCAGTAGAAAGGTAATTTCAGGGCCAGGTGTGGTGGCGCACGCCTTTAATCCCAGCACTCGAGAGGCAGAGGCAGGCGGATTTCTGAGTTCGAGGCCAGCCTGGTCTACAAAGTGAGTTCCAGGACAGCCAGGGCTACACAGAG
>NC_034600.1:34393131-34419331 GCF_900095145.1 Mus pahari | reverse complement strand
TATTCCATCATTAATTTTCTGAGGGGATTTGTATTATATTGTTAGTTGTAATTCCCTAGTGAAGCCAGCTTGAGTGTGTGTGTGTGTATTGCAAATTCAATGTTAACAAGTTTAGGGTTGGTTATGTTTTTCTAAATAAGCTGTTATGTGTTCTTTTAAAGCTTTTATAGAGTTGATGATCTTATTTGTGTGAGATTGTTCATATTTCCTTTAAACATGTAAGGTCTATTCCAGTGTCTTATCATTTACAGATTGCTTTTGTTTTCTTTTTGTAATTTTGTGTGTTGCAGGTTAAGAAGTTTTTTGTTTTTTTTTTTTTTATTTTTATTTTCTTCCCCCTAAACTATGAGTTGGAGTCCTTAACTTGAAACCCTTTCTATGCAGATATTTTAATGTTCTGTATCCTCCACAAATCCTGATGCGTTTTGTTTTCAATCAATTCAAAACACTTCATAGTTCCCTTGGATTTTGTTTTTTAATTCATGAGTTATTTAAATGTGTGTTATTTAATGTCTAAATATTTGGAAATTTCCAAAGATCTTTCCCTTTTTCTAAATTTTAATTTCTTGTAATTAGGAAACATCTGTATAATTTTATTCCTTTTAATTATTCTTGTTTAGTGATCCATAAATTCCATATGGTGTCTTTGTGCACCTGTTAAAAAGAATGTAACTTTTAACTTTGCTCTTTTATAGTCTTGTTAATTTTGTTTGTTTTCTGTCAGTGAGAGGTCTTTAGTTTCATTTCTTTAGTTTCATTTTTGTTTTATGTGATTTAAAGTTCTGTTCTCTGACTTGTAAATGTTTATAGTACTGTTAAATAACTCACGTTGAGCTGACCCTTATGTCATTACTGTCTTCTTATTCCTAGTAGTGTGCTTGGAACTCTTCCCTTGATACTAACAGATTAAAAATTCTCTGTGTGAGGGTTTTTTTTTTTTTGATTTTGCATATTCTTACCATTATTTTACTTTAAACTTTTAGCATGTTAATGTTTAAGTTATTCATTTATGAGAAGCATATAGTTAGTTTGTTTAAGCTGGGTCTTAGCCTGGTGGTGTTGGCATCAGAGCACACCTTTGGTTGCAGCACTTGGGAGGCAGAAGGCAAATAAATCCCCGAGTTCAAGGCCAGCCTATTAACTACAATGTGGGTTCCGGGGGCAGCCAGGGCTGTACATAGAGAAACCTTGTCTCAAAAATTAAACCAAAACGGCATCAACAACAAAAAACTTGGCTCTTAATCTCTCTTTCTTGGAGAGTTACATTGTTCTCTTTCTGAGTTTACCAATGCTCTATGATTAACAAGGCTGGTCATTTAGGGGACTTTCGGGGTATCATTTGAAATGTAAATGAAGAAAATATCTAATAAAAAATTGGAAAAACAAAAAACCCAAGTCCAATCAAAGTGTAGCTTTTCTTAGTGGTGTGTAAACATCAAAGGGATGTGTGCTCAATAGCTCCAGCTAAGCAAAGCACTCTTAGGCAAGAAATATCATGTGTGTGGTCCATCATGTACCAGTGTCATGGAGTGGCACATGCTCATAGTTTTTTGTTTGTTTTGTCTTTTACTGTTTGTTTGCAATACTGGGGGTTGAACATTGAACCCTGTGCATGCTAGGTAAGCATTCTACTACAGAGCTACATCCTAAGCCCATGGTTATGATTTCTTATTTGCTGTTAATCTCATCTAATGTGTCTTAAAGCTAAAGACTGAAACCTCAAATACTGTGTTTGTGCAACTCCAACTCAGTATTCTGTTTTCTTTATCTATTACAGGCTTAAATGTAAAATGCAGTAACCTAATTTTTGTATCTTGTGGATACTCATGAGGTTATCCCCACCACCTGAGTTTCCTCAGGGACTTTCTTTCAAAACTTGCTTTTGAAAGTTGTGTTAGGGAGGCCCTGATCAGCCTTTTCTCTAGGGCTCATTCTAGTCCATTACTGAAGTGATAGCGCCCCTGCTGTGCTGGGGATTACCTTTCCTGCCCAACTCCCCTCCCCCAGGAGTACAATTATCAGCCCTGTTCCACTCTGAGGGGACTTTGTGATTGTTCAGAAGGGTTTTGGGGAGATTTGGTTGGAGAGGTTTTTTTTTTTTGTTTTTTTGTTTTTGGTGGTGGGGGGGCATTACAGAAGTTTGTGTGTGTTCATACTGAAGTTCATGTGTGGAGCTGTGTCCATGTGTATGGAGCTCAGAGGTTAATCTGAGACAGTCTTTCAATGGGACCTGGCACTTGCTGATTCAGCTAAGGTGTCTGGGCAGCGAGCCCTAGGGCTTTTTTCTTGTACCTGCCTCCCCAGTGCTGGGATCCCAGGCACACACCACCACACTGGGCATTCCCATGGGCACTGGGGCTTCTCGGACTTGGAGTGTCATGCTTGCACTGCACACTGAGTGACTATGCCTTCTCCCCTGTCTGGGCCTTGGCTAGTATCTTGGCTGTTCTTCAGCTGACAACATGAGTGGCCCTGTGGTGGTGTGCAGATCATCAGAGCTTGCTCTGTGCAGCTCTTCTCTCCACATTCTGTTCTGTAACCTCTGACCTCCTTGACCTTAGTGGTTCCTATTTCATCTCCTTACTACAGACCACTAGGTTGGGCCTAAGTTGCCCTCCCTTGACTTTAGCTGTAACCTTCAGTGATCTGGGGCAGGCAATGTCTACTTTGTTTCTTGATAACAGGCTCACTGACCTGGAATGCCTGATGTTCGGTTTCTGATTGTCTTCTGTCAGTCTTTCTACCTATCTACTTACCTACCTACCTACCTACCTGCCTACCTACCAACCATGTCACAATTGTTGTACATATGTTTTTTTTTCTATAATAAATATAATGGTAAATGTAGTTATAATTCTTGTTACTCTATTTTAGCTGTAAGTAGAAATCTGCTGTCATAAGTTTTAGTCTATAGTTTCAGGCTGTATGCTGAGTGTGTGTATGCACACTTGCTTGTGTATGGTGGTGTGCAACTGCTTGTGTATGCCTTTTCAGGAGAATGCACTGTCCATAGCAAGGTTGCAGGTATCTTCCTTGTGCTCTTTGTTTTACTGCCTCTAACACTGGGTCTTTTGCTGAACTGGAAGCTCACAGCTTCAGCTAAGTTAGCTGGCCAATGAACTCTCTGGATCTACCCCCCTCTACTCCTCAATGCTGGGGTTGGTTATAGGTAGGCACATGCAGCCGTTCTGGCTTTTTATGTGGGTAATGAGGACTTGAATCCTGTCCTCAGTGTTCTCTGAGCCCCCCCACCCCACACACACACACATACAGACACTGCATACTTTTTTTTTTTAAATCAAAAAGTTACTTTCTTTAAGGGTCCATGGTTTGCTGAAGAATGATGCCCTGGACTGAAATAGTATGCAAAAGCAAAGAGCATTTTATTCTGCAGATTTTGAACATGCTGGGGTCTACCATCTTTCAAAATGGAGGTACCCCAGTGAGCTCACAGACCCAATTTAAAGAACATTGTGGGAATTGCGGTAAGGGTAGGTAACCTCTATCTTAATCTGTTGGCTTTATCTCTGGGGACATTCTAGAACCATTGCTGGGTTGTTTGGGGGCAGGGGTGGTGGTGGTGGTGAAACTGTTGCTGGGGAAGTCTGGAAACTGCTGTTGATCCATTGTCCTTACTTCAGGCTAGGTGGCAGGGCAGCTTCTGAGGCCTAGACTTGCCCAGTTCTTGGAAACAGATTTAGGCCTAGTCTCCTGAACTGCCAATTTGAAGCCTGTCATGGAGTCAGCCTAGCCCGTCTCATTCTACCAATAAAAGAAAAAAAAAGGTATGGAGGCATATCTGTGATTCCAGCACACAGGAAGTTAAAGCAGAAGATTGCTATTCTAGGTCATTGCAGGATATGTAGCAAGAAGAGGGCCAGTCTGTGCTTCATGGCAAAACCCTGTCTAAACAAACAACAAAAATGGGCTGTGCAGACATATTTCCAGACTCCCTTGGAAAGGATCAAAAGAAGGTAGGCTTAGACTTCAGAGGTCTTAAGAACAGAGAAAGAACCAGATATTGGCAGGATTGAAGCTTCAGCTTAGCCTCTGGAAACTCTTGCCTTTTGCTCCATGAAGAAGCTGGATTTATATGGCGTGGTAAGGGTCCCTAAGGGATCCTCAAATCCCACACCCCTCCTTACAGCTTCCCCCTCCTGCCTGGAGTCAAGGCTAGGCCAAGTCCCATTCTCCACCCACAGGAACATTCTTGAGTAAAAACCTCTCAGAATGTACTGACAGTTACCTGACCCTCTGAAAAGTCCCAGGTAGAGTTCAAGTGTGTGTCAACATGCTTAGCCAGTAAGTTTAAACCGTAACCTTGCTGTGCTCCTAAAAAGTATAAAAACTGCTTGTTATAGGGCTGGTGAGATGGCTCAGTGGGTAAGAGCACCCGACTGCTCTTCCGAAGGTCTGGAGTTCAAATCCCAGCAACCACATGGTGGCTCATAACCATCCATAGCAAGATCTGACGCCCTCTTCTGGAGTGTCTGAAGACAGCTACAGTGTACTTAAATATAATAAATAAATAAATAAATAAATCTTTTAAAAAAAAAACAAAACACTGCTTGTTATAGCCGTTCGGGTTGCCTTCTTAGTAACTTGCCTTGAGGGACTAATTGAAGGTCGACCCTGACACACTGGAAAATAAACCTCTTGCTTTTGCATTGATCTGCATCTTGATGTCTCATTCGGGATGGGAGGGGGCATTTTGAAGTAAGTACCACTGACTGAGGTTGGGGGAGGTCTCACACTTGGGAGCTCATCTGGAATTCAAGGAGGGACTCTTCCCCCACCCACCCCCCTTGAGCAGCCATCAACAGGCACCAACTTTTAAGTGTTTGTATCTCTCTTTTGCTTTCACTTTTTGGCTCATGAGAACTGTGTCAGGTGGAAAGCCTCTGGTCTGGTGTGGTCAACTGCAGTGCGCAGATGTGCCTTAATGCCATGACCGTGGGGAGTCTGGAGGACAATTCAG
This sequence comes from Mus pahari, assembly GCF_900095145.1. Classification (NCBI taxonomy): domain Eukaryota; kingdom Metazoa; phylum Chordata; class Mammalia; order Rodentia; family Muridae; genus Mus; species Mus pahari. The sequence goes on along the minus strand of NC_034600.1, from coordinate 34,414,353 downwards.
GCCTTTTGAGGGAGTGGAAGACTGCTCCTTTCGGACACGGCCAGACAGTAGCAGTGGGAGCCGCATCTTGCACCCATGGAAGGGGCAAACTGTAACTGTGCCTGTGGAAGGGCAAACTCTGTGTTGATTGTCTTTCTCTGTGTTCTTGGACTTGAACTGTCTATGCTCGTGGCAGGGGCAAACTGTCTGTGTGTTGATTATCTTGCTCTGTGTGTGTTTGTTGGTGTTGGTTATCTCATTCTGTGTTCTTGGACTTGGACTGATGACAGATTTGGACATTGGATAGACTGAATCTACCCCATTAAATATACTAGCTAATCACTGGAGGAGGAAACTTGTCAGTAGTAGTAAAGGGAAAGTTAGTTACTCTCTGCTTTTCCGAATGGCTCACCTTCAGAGTAGGGTGGCTACCCAGACCAAGTGCCCTATATAGTTAGCTGGAAGAATCTAGTGGAGGACCTCCCCATCCCCTTCATGGGTAAAGCCTTTCTTCCCCCAAGACCCACCTCACAGGTTCTGGCCTTCAGGAAAAAGGAAACATGGGAGGAGAGGGATCCGGACCTGAGAAGAAGTCGATCCTCTAAGACCCTTCAACAGCGGACCTGTTGCTCCAAGACCCTCCTCCTCCATATCCCCCTTCCCTTTCACCCATGGCTCCGCCAGCACCGGCTCCAGCTCCGGGATACCCAGCCCATATGGGAGCAGGGCCATTGTATACCCCTTTACTGGAGGGAGGAGCAGGAGGAGACCCCGAACTTCCTGGTCCCACCATGGGGACCTGAAGCCTGAGAGCCACCTCCCCTGATACCATGGTGGCTCTTCCATAGAGGACATTTGGGCTTTTAGAAAAAGGTATGAGGCTATGCAATATTGGCCCTTTTCTTTGGCTTACTTGTACAACTAGAAGCCCCCCTCCCCCCACTTCAGATAACCCAAGGGGCCGATTAATCTCTTTGAGACTGTTTTATTTACTCATCAGCCTACCTAGGATGATATCCAGCAACTCATGAGCGTGCTCTTCACGACCAAAGAGCAAGAGAGGGTAATGCAGGAGGCCAGAAAGAATTTCCCCTCAAACATGGGGGCACCGTCGATTGACCAGGCTGTTAGTGGGTATCCCCTGACTAGACCTGACTGAGACTTTAATATGGCATAAGGTAAGCTGCACTCAAAGGGCTACCGCCAGGATCCATTGGCAAGTCTCAAGGGGGCCCATGACGACCCACCAATTCAGACAGGTCAGATGAGTCTCCTGCGGCCTTTCTAGAGTGACTCATGGAAACATTCTGTCAGTATACACCCTAAAACCCCAGCAGTGAGGAGCACAAAGGTACTGTGATGATGGATTTTATAGACCGTAGTAAAGATATCAGGAAAAAGCTTCAGAAGCTAGAGGGACTACAGGATAAGTCGTTAAGGAATTTAGTGCAGGTTGCTGAGAAAGTCTAACATAACAGGGAGACAGAGAAGGAGAAAGAAGATGAAAAGGGAGATTAAAAAAAAAAAAAATTGACAGGGAAGGAATTTACAAAGAATCTTGGCTACAGAATTTAGAGAAAGCAGAGAAGAGAGACTCCAACCAAAGAGAGACAGAAAAAACCCCTTGAAAAGGACCAGTGTGCATGTTGCAAGGAGTGGAGCCACTGGGCCCCGAGAGTGCCCTAACAAAAGGAAGCTGGGGGCAGGAAATCCCAGGCCGTGGTAAAAGTGCCCCCAAACGGCAAAGGTGTTAGCCCTGGGAGAAGACAGAGATTAGGGAGGACGGGGTTTAGACCCCCTCCCCGAACCCAGGGTAACTCTGAGAGTGGACATCGGGGGCCTCAACACTCAGTCCTCCAGATCTTAGGTCCAAGGAGCCACTAGTAGCAAAATGTATTCATGGACTCCCAGAAGAACAGTAGACCTAGGGATGATTCGGGTATCCCATTCATTTATGGTCATACCAGACTATCTCTACCCTCTGTTGGGGCGAGACTTACTCTCCAAGATGGGGGCCCAGATACACTTCCTCCTCGATGGGCCATAACTAACTGGCCCAAAAGGAGAGCACATGGGTGGAGGAAAGACCTCTCCAACTGACCCCTTCCAGGAGCCGAGGCTACCTGCTTCACAGACGGGAGCAGTTTTCTCCATGCTGGTCAGAGACGACCAGGTGCTGCTGTGGCGGACGGCACAAATGTCATCTGGGCAGAACAAATTATCTCCCGACACATCGGCGCAGAAAGTGGGGCTAATTGCCCTCACCAAGGCCTTGGAACGTGGGGCTGGCAAAATTAACATCTACACAGACAGCAGGTATGCCTTTGCCACAGCCCATGTCCAGGGCCTATATACCAAGAGAGAGGACTGTTCACATCAGCAGGAAAAGAAATAAAAACAAACAGGAGATCTTGGCTCTCTTAGATGCCCCAGTGAAGCCAGCAACTGTATTATTCGTTGCCCAGGACATCAGAAGGGAAGAGACTCAGTGGCCTGAGGCAATAACCAGGGAGATCACATGGCTTGAGAAGTGGCTATGCAGGAGCCCATCCCGGTTATGGGCCTGCAGGAGACACCCTCTGGGAAATGGAACTGGACTAAGGGATGGCCTCACTTAAAATATACAGAAGAAGAAAGGACTCAGATTGTTAGCCACCCTGCCAACTACTACCTAGAGAAGAAGAAGAGCAGTGGCACACACAAGGAAAAACTATGCTCCCAGAAGCAAGCTGAGGACTTACTTGACCAAGTGCATAGATGGATCCATTTAGGGGATGTCTTAGTCAGGGTTTCTTTTCTATTCCTGCACAAACATCATGACCAAGAAGCAAGTTGGGGAGGAAAGGGTTTATTCGGCTTACATTTTCATACTGCTGTTGATCACCAAAGGATGCAGGACTGGAACTCAAGCAGGTCAGGAAGCAGGAGCTGATGCAGAGACCATGGAGGGATGTTCCTTACTGGCTTGCATCCCCTGGCTTGCTCAGCTTGCTCTCTTATAGAACCAAGACTATCAGCCCAGAGATGGCACCACCCACAAGGGGATCTTCCCACTTGATCACTAATTGAGAAAATGCCTTACAGCTGGATCTCATGGAGGCATTTCCTCAAGGGAGGCTCCTTTCTCTGTGATAACTCCAGCTTGTGTCAAGCTGACACACAAAACCAGCCAGTACAGGGGATAAGAAGCTCGTCCAAGCAATCAAGGGATCTAAGGTATATGTAATGGGCTGTGCAGAACAGTGTAAGGTGTGTCAGCAAGTAAATGTGTATGCAGCCAAGAGCAAACAGGTCAAGAGACCTAGGGGAGAGCAGCCCGCGGTTTCTTGGGAGGTTGGTTTTACAGAAGGTTTTACAGGAAAGTATGGTTACAAATACCTTCTAGTGTTTGGGGGTACTTTCTCTGGATGGGTTGAGGCTTTCCCCACCAAGCAGGAAACAACTACCATGGTAGCCAAGAAGATATTAGAGGAACATTTTCTTGAGGTTCGGAGTGCCCAAGGCAATTTTGTTTCTAAGGTAAGTTAGGGGTTGGCATAGACACTGGGGACTAATTGGAAGCTCCATTGTTCATACTGATCACAGAACTCAGGGCAGGTACAGAGAATGAACAGAACCCTAAAAGAGGCCTTAACTAAATTGACCTTGGTGACTGGCACTGACTGGGTGGTGCTCCTTCCTCCAACCTTGTTCTGAGCCCAGAACACCCCCTACCATTTTAACCTTATCCTTTAGAGATTCTGTTTGTACCCCAACTTTCTTGGTGTCCACTGGGCCCTCCCTGTAGGTATCCCAACTCACTAATAGGAACCTCTTTTTGAGGCTCCAAGCCCTTCAGTCAATACAACATGAGATTTGGCCCAACCTGTCTGCCTTAAATGCTACAGTGATGCCAGAGTCCCCTCACTGCTTCCAGACTGGTGACTGGGCCTACATAAGGAGGCATCGGGCACAGTCACTGGAACCCCAGTGGAAGGGATCCTTCCTGGTGTTACTAACTACTCCCACAGACCTCAAGATAGATGGAATTGTAGCCTGGGTACATGCTTCCCATGTGAAACTTGTAGAGGCCTTGCTCCCCCAGGACCCCTGCTGGATGGTACAGAAGACAATCTGCTCAAGCTCAAGGTCACTTGACCTTGGTCATGACCGCCTGGTGGTACCTTTGGATTCTGGTTCCTCCCCCATCCTATGTGCCTGTCTGTCAAACCTGTCACAGGACTCACTGTCTCCCTTATGTTGGGTTTGGGGGTGTCCAGGGCAGCCACTGGGACTTCCGCTTTGGTCTTCCAAGGGAAAAATTATGACAGTCTGAGGGCAGCCATTGATTTAGCTATAGAGAGAATGGAAACTTCCATCCGTCACCTTCAAGAATCATTGACATCATTATCAGAAGCAATACTACAGAATAGGAGGGGATTAGACTTCACTTTTCCTCCAGCAAGGAGGGCTATTTGCTGCCTTAGCTGAGAAGTGTTGCTTTTATATAGACCATTCTGGGGTTGTTAAAGATTTAATGGCCAAGGTGGGAGAAGGGCTAGCCAAGCCAAAGAGAGAAAGAGGTCAGAGCTGATTAAAGTCTTGGTTTAACTCCTCCCTTTGGTTAACCACCCTCATATTCACCTTGCTTGGACCCCTGATTGTTCTGCTATTGTTGACCTTTGGACCATGCATATTGAGCAAGCTTGTAGCCTTCATAAAAGAGAAAATAGGAGCAGTGCACCTGATGGCCCTGTGCCAACAATATGAGACTCTGAGGACAGGACCTGAAGAATATGAGTTAGTTACCCAAGACCCCTGAGCAAAGCTCCAGGATTGGAGCTTGTACAAGAAAACGGGGAGAATGAGGGTCCCTAAGGGGTTTTCTAGTCCCACATCCTCCTTACAGCTTCCCCCTCCTGCCTAGAGTCAAGGCTAGGCCAAATCCCATTCTCCACCCACAGGAACATTCTTGAGTAAAAACCTCTCAGAATATACTGACTGACAGTTACCTGACCCTCTGAAAAGTCCCAGGTAGAGTTCAAGTGTGTGTCATGCTTGCTAGCCAATAGATTTATACTTAGCCAATAAGTTTGAACTGTAACCTTGCTGATGTAACCTGTGCCCCTAAAAAGTATAAAAACTGCTTGTTATAGCCATTTGGGTTTCCTTCTTAGTAATTCGCCTTGAGGGACAAATTGATGGTCAGCCCTGACACACTGGAAAATAAACTTCTTGCTTTTGCATTGATCTGCATCTCCGTGTCTCATTGGGGGTGCATCTTGAAGTAAGTACCACTGACCAAGGATTGGGGTCTTACAGTGGTTTTTTGGGAAGCTCACAAAAACTCACTTCCTAAAAGATTCAGAAAATTAGCTCAACCAGAGGCTGATCTCAGTGTGGGGAACTTGGATTGCATATGGCTCAGGAGCCTATGGAAGTGGACATTCTTGATCCAGGTATGAAATTGCATATGTTGACTAAAGAGTAAACTGATGATGGAACAAACCGTGAAACTAACTGCTTACACTGAACAATCTAAACCTCAACTTGTAGAAATATTTAATCCTGACCTGGGGTTTCTGCCCTGCCTTAGACCATTTAGTTCCCAGATTAAAACACACACACACACACACACACACACACACACACACACACACACACACACACGTTATATTTACAATAAGTCTTAAACAATACAAAAGCTGGGAAGCTACCTACCCTCTATGCTCTTAGAATCTACTTTCCTATCAATAGCACTGAGTTCTTAGTATATTTCATCTGAGCTGCTCCTAACTCCAACTGGCCAGCCCTCAGGACCACTTTCTCTTGACTCCTAACCCATGGTGGCTTCTCATTCCTCGTCCTGCACTTCTCCCTTGTGTTCTCTCTCTCTTGGGGAAGCCCGGGAAACCTAAACCACACCTATGTCTCTTCTGCTCAGCTGTTGGCCATTGGCATCTTTACCAATCAGAAATAACTTGGGGTCAAGTTGTACCGTGTACGCATGAACTCTCTTGTCTCTGGGACAACCGGTTCTTGGGGGCTCGCATTTAACCATTACCATAGATAGGAGAAGACCAGGCCTTAACAGCGACTAGCATGTTAGATTGTTCTGTGATAAAGTATCGTCTGTTCCCAATAGAACTACACGCGTGTTGTGTGTATAACATGTAGTAGGGGGTGTGATTACACCTGTGCCAGTGCACACAAGTGGAGTTCAAAGGAAGGTGCTGAGTGTTCGCTCTCCATGTTCTCTTGAGACAGGGTCTCTTCTCTCTCTGATAGCCCCAGCTATCTTATTGTCTCCACCTGCCCTGCCCGGCTGGTGCGGCAGGGAGTTTGTGAGTGATGCTGAGGGTTTGAACCCAAGTCCTCACACCCCCAGCTATCTCCCCAGTGCGGTCCACTAGAATTTTGATATAGCTGGTCTGGTCTGTTTGGTCTGGCAGTTCCCTAATTCATGTGCTTGTAAGTTATTCATCGTGTCTTAAGAATAACAATAATAAATAGTAATAAATTAAGGACAATAAAAATAAGTACATTTTTTTCCCTGTCTTCTCACAAAAATAAGTATATCCTGTTACAGTCTTCTTGGAGCAAAGGAGGGTCGCAAGGTCGGAGGCTGAGGCTGTACGAGGGAGGCCCTGCCAGCCCCTCTGGGGACCGTGCAGTCAGGAAGTGGTGCTACCTTGGAGTGCTGGGATTCTGTGGTGTGCGTCATGGCCAGTGGAGCCCGGCTTGGAGCACAGCTTCCCTTGTCTCCTGCATCATGCAGTGTGCAATGTACAGACTTGAACTGTACAGGCAACCATGGCAGGGGACTGCTTCAGGAACCAACCGTTCGGCCAGGTGCCAGCGTCTAGCCGGTCCGGTTAGCATGCAGAGGCTCTGAGGAGTTATGAAGTGATGTAGTGCTTCAAAGAAGAATGAGGACTGAGCCTGGTGTTGTAGTATTTTGGTTTCTTTAAAACCACAGCAGTGTTGGGAAGAATGTGTTTTTGTTTCAATCCCAGGTGTAGGATATGGGGCTGCTGTAGTCAGTCCCCCACCGGCCTCTAACTATGATTTGCCTCGTGCTCTGGTAGGGGCGTGACACTGCCAGATGAAGATAGTTTACATTTGGAATTCTGGAAACTCTTCAGGGAATATACAAATGCTGAGCCCTGAGGCTGCTGCTTCTGCCGCTGGTTGTTGAGGCTATCCCGATGTTGATTGGACTTGCCCCAAGGAACTTGACACCCCTAATCAGCAGGAAGTAGTCTAACAATACCTACGCCTCGGCCTCCTTTCCCTTCTAACCTTTCTCTCCTACCTAGTGTTGGGAGGTTGGAAGGGTGGGGAGGGCGGGAGAAAAAAAGAACCCAATGAAGTAACCAAAAGTCTGGTTACAGGGTGTGGTGGTGAATGACTGTAATCCCAGCCTCAGCTATTAAAACATAATCAATTTGAGGCTCTCCTAGGTTATGTGACACCCTACCTTAAAATTCCAAAGCAAAACAAACAAAAAGGAGACAAACCAAGTATAAAACTGAGCTCATAAAAGTGTACTGCAGAGGGATAATAGTGAACTCTTTAGGGGCAAAGTATTTTAGGGCATGAGAGGATCATGAAGATGGCCACATTCTTCACTTCCTACTCTTAGGTTACAGGTGAGGAGTTCCTCAGTGTTGGGAGGAAGTGAGCCCAGTGTTTCACGACCAGCTAAGGAGCAGCGTCTGAGTAGGATTCAGCCCCAGGCTGTGTTCCATCCATGGCCCACTATTCGCCTCTCTCATCAACCAAAATCCGGAAGAAGTTTTCTTACAAAGTGCCGCTTAACTTAAAACTCATGTAAAAATTACTCATAAAAATGCAAATTCTTTGGCATTGCGTTACAGGGCTTGCAAACGTCATTACTGATAGCATTTGGAAAAAGACAATCTCCATTCTCTTAGGAAGCCAGAGCTTCTGGCAGTGGCAATTCCATTAATCTTGGTGAACCAATGGAGATGTCACAGCTAATGCAGTTTATGTTCAAAGATGTCCTGAAAGGCTGATGTAACTTCATTACCAGCACTTGACTTTTAGAAGCATTACAGACACTAAAATAAACAATGAGAACACACACCGACATTGCTGTAATGTGATTTTTTTTTTTCCTAATCCCAAATGAGGTACCAAAAGTTTAATGAGCAATTTCATTACTTGATGAAACAAATAGGCCTGATGCTGGTTCTAGGGTTGCGGTGAAGCTGGTTCCGATGAAACCTGGGGATTTTGCTTAGGTTGTTTTTGCCTTTACAGACTGAGACCTGCCTTAGCTGTGTCCTGGTTCCCCAGCTCCTTTGCTCTCTTGTACTCTATGCTGTCGGACAGTTCAGACACTACACATCCTAGAGGTAGATTTCACGTGAGACACATTCGTCTTCTCATGTTATCCAAGTAGTGGGCAGCAGGGCTGCTGGAACAAAGCGCCGTGGAAAAGAGGGCTTCTCATGGTAGAAATTCCTTTCCCCCAGTCCCAAGTCAGGGGTCAGAAGTCAAGGTTCATGAGGGCCCTGCCCTCTCTATAGACTTTCAGCATTGCTTGGTTCATAAGTGCAGGACTCTGGCACTTGCTTCCAGGTAGCCTTCTCCTGCGTCTCTCCTCTTTGTATTGTATTTATCTGTGTGCTATGTGCATGCATGTGTGCATGTGCACTATGTGTGTGTGTTCAGTGTCCTGTGAATTCATGGGTAGAAGTCAGAGGTCAACTCCTGGTGTCTTCCTCTATCACTCTCTCTACTTTATTTTCTGAGACAAGATCTCTCAGTAAATCTGGAGCTCACCAGTTGGCTAGACTGGCTGGCTGGTGAGTCCCTGGAATCCTCTTGTCTCCACTTCACAGAGTTGGGATTACAGGTGTGCAGACACACATGCTCAGATTTCTTTTTTATGAGTGCTGGGATCTGAACACAGGTTCTCATGCTTGTTCAGTAGACACTCAACACACTATCTTTCTAGCTCCACCCCTGCATTTCCCTCTCCTTTTTTTTTTTTTTTTTTTTTACAGACAACAATCATAACTAGATTAAGGGAACATCCTACTGTAAACTGATTTCGTCTTAACTGATTGCATGGGCACATCTACAATGCCCCTGTTTCTAATAAGACTTCATCATTAACAGTGATTAGGATCCAGAATTTCTTGAGGACCTTCTTCTCTTCCTTGCAGTATACAGCCTTGCCACCTCTGTTCAACCCCTGGCACCAATCACCAAAGTTTCCTGTGGACCTCTTCAGGACCAACACACACACATCTATCTATCCCTGTCTTCAGCATATACTCCCTTGGAAAACTAACAACACACGTCAACCCACAGGTTTTAGTTAGAAAAAAAATAGCATATGTAGTGTTTTTGTTTGAACTAATATAATGATATACTTTAGGTTGGGTTACCTATAAACAACAGAAATTTGTTGCTTGAAGTTCTAGAACCTGGGAAGTCCAAAATTAGGGCCCCAGCAATGTAATGTGTGTTGAGAGCTCATTTCCTCTTAGTGCCTCCTGTAAGGTCTAACCTGGTAGAAAGGGCTAACAAACTTCCTCAGGCACGAATCACATGTATACGGCTTCTTCTGCCCTCAGGACTGATCACTCCCAAGGGTTCCAGCTTTAACCTGAGGGACAATGAATGACTTCCAAACATTTTTGAGTACTGAACACAAAACAGCTTCAGAATACTTCCTAATCCACTGCCAACATATTCAGTGGATAATAGAAATGAAGATGGTGACCTTTGGTTACTTTTAGAGGCGACTTGTCAGGACACCAAAACAGCTTATATCTGGGAAAGCGGAAGAACTTTAGGGTGATTCTCACCGGAGTTTGAACAGTTGGATTGAGAGTGGTACCAATACTTGAAAAGGCAAAGTCTTGGCAGTAAGGATCTTGTTGAGGAGGCACTGTAGAGAAATAATTTAGTGTTTGACAACAGTAATTTGGGAATGTTTGTTTAGTGGGAGTGGAACAAATTGAGAGTTTTCTCCTGAGCTTGCAATACTCAGCATAATCCTTCGCCTCTGGTCACTAGAGCATGGTAGGGGATTGTCACCAACATTCTCATGCAGACACCACAGGAGGCTCCTCTAAGTCCATCTGACAGTATCTTCTGGGAGAATCAAATCTCATTGCTAAGAGCGTAGTCCCATACGACTGCTCACTTCAGATGCCCATCTTAGATCTCAGGAGGTGGCTTGTACTCCAAAAAATTAAGGGTTCCTATGAGCCTCTCCTTGAGTATAGTCATTTACTGGTTGGAGCATCTCCAAAAACTTGGGAAAGCAGTTAACAGTTATAGGTCTATTGTAAGGAGCAACATAAGAGACCCAGAGATGCTGCAAATGCAGGAAATACTCAGGACAGGGTGTTGGGGAAGCTCTTGGCGCTTCTGTGTTTTCTCTGGACATCCTTCCTTCTACATGTTCTGCAACACAAACTCTCAGAGTCCTGTTCATTTGAGGATGTTTGTATTTGTATGTTTGTTGGTGGTTGTGATGGTTGGCATATGCTTGGCTCAGGGAGTGGCACTATTGGAGGTGCAGCCTTGTTAGAGGAAGTATGTCACTGTGGGCTTGGGCTTTAAGACCCTTGTCCTAGCTGCCTGGAAACCAGTCTTCTCCTGTTTGTCTTCAGAACAAGATGTAGAACTCTTAGGTCCTCCTGCACCATGCCTGCCAGGAAGCTGTCATGTTCCTACCTTGGTGATAATGGACTGAACCTCCTAAACTGTAAGCCAGCCCCAATTAAATGTTGTCTTTATAAGAGTTGCCTTGGTGATGGTGTCTCTTCACAGCAGTAAATCCCAAATTTATGCAGAGGTGGTGATGTGTTTATTTGTTTTTTTACCCAAGACATAATTCTTCTGTGTAGTCCTGGCTATACTGGAACTCATTCTGTAGACCAGGCTAGCCTTAAACTTACAGAGATCTACCTGCCTCTGCCTCCTGAGCGCTGTGATTAAAGGTGTGCACCACCACCTCCTGACTCATTTGAGTTTTTATGGTGGGTATAGCATATCTTTAGCTACTTTGTGAGTTCTTTTTTTCTTCTACCCTTCTCCATTTGTTTTCCACCCTTTCAACTCCCTAACACTAGATAGAAGAGAAAAGAGGATAGAGAGGAAAGGAGCTGGTGTTATCTTTAAACTACTTCCTGTTGATTAGGGGAATTAAGTTCCTTGGGACAAGTTGGATCTTTGTCATCAGTATGTCTAATTTCTCCTTCTTGTTGTTTCTTCTTTGTACATGACTACTTAACAAACCACAAACAACTGCAAACAACAGCTAGCAACCATCAACTCACATCCCACAATGCATCTGGGGGCCCTAACATTTACGTACCCTCTGAAAAGTCCCCAGAACTCCAAATGTTCAAACCCAATAGCAGAAACCACCTGCAGCTGGCAAAATCACATCCCTGCTAGAGCATGAGGCAAATCATAGTCAGCTGCTGTGGATAGTCTGAAGGAGCTCCATATCCCACACTTGGGATTAAAATGAAAATATTCCTATAATATTTCTGTGTTTTCAAAGAAACCAAAAACTCCAAAATTGCTACTACAAGTGACCTCTTTACTATATAGCCCTGGCTGATTGAATGATTATTGATGATTTAAGGCATATATATATATATATATATATATATATATATATTCCTTTCAAGACTTGAGTATTAATGGGTTGTGTCTAGCCAGTGGCTCTGTTGAGAGATAGTGAAGCCTTTTTTGAGGTGGGAGTAAGTTAACTCTCTAGGGATTGAGAAGCCATCCCCTTGCTCTGTCTTTCTTTTTTGGCCCCTATAAGGTGAGAATCTTTACTCTATCACATATTCACTGTTGCCTGAACTGCCTTGACATAGGCTCCAAAGCAATGGTTGCCACCAGAGATGGAAACTTGAGAAACTGTGAGTGAAAAGAAATCTTCCTCCTTATACAGTTTTGATCTGACACCTGTTGTCATAGTGACAGAGAGTTGACTGATGACAATCAACTCAACTTCAGTGGCCCCTCTGAGGGGGATAAGGGATGAGAGTTCCTGCCTTTTTATGGTATGGTTGTTTTCCTGAGCATCTTTGTACTACTGAGGAGCCCTAGCTGTTGGGTCCTCCCTCTAAGCATTGTGTTGTGCCTCTTACAGGCACGCTGGGGGTTGTTCCCCGGATCAGCCGGAGTGCAGCAGATCAGCTGAAACACAGCGTCCTCAGACCGCCTACTGTCAATGCCCACTCGTCGCCCGGACCAAACACCAATGTCACGCCTACTCGATTGGACCCGCCTTCTGGACACAGCTCCACAGAGGACCGGACCACGTGCCATTGGGATATTGAAACATTGGGACATGCACCATTGCGACTGAGAGACACTCAGCAGGGACAATGGGACACGTGGGAGAGGGTTGGGTTCTCCCGCNTGTAATCAATAAATAATAATAATCTTTCTTGCAGATCATCTCTTATTTCAGGAAGATTAGCTCTGCAGTACGAACCCACCCCAAGGTGTTTTCTGCCCACGCAGCACGGCGCCGGTCTACGTGGTGCAGAAACACTACACCTAGCCACCAATCTTCTCTCAGCATCCAAAAGTACTTGTGATGACTAATCTTGGTTGTCAACTTGACACACCTGGGAAGAGGGAATCTCAACGGAGGAATTGCATCCATTTCATTGGACTGTGGGCACATCTGTGAGCATTTTCTGAATTTCTAACTGATGTAGCAAGACTTAGCCCACTATGGGTGGTACCATCCCTAGGTAGATCGACTGAGATGTATACAAAATGCAGTTGAGTGTGGGCCTGAGAGCAAGCCATTAAACAGAGTACCTCTATGGCTTCTGCTTCAGTTTCTGATTGAGGTCCTTCCCTGACTTACCTCAATAATAGACTGTAACTTGCAAGTGTAAGATGAAATAAACCCTTTCCTCCTCATGGTGCTTATTACAGGAGAGAGAGAGGGGGGAGGGGGAGGGGGAGGGGGAGGGGAAGGAGGAGGGGGAGAAAAGCAAACCAGAATAGTACTCAAGAGAGTCCCAAAGTCTTAGGAGCCTGTGCCATGAGACTGGACAAAGATGCAGGAGATATATATTTTTAACACTTTAAAGTTACATTTATTGATTTTTGTGGGGGGATGGGAGGGAGACATGTCACAGCACCTGTTTGGAGGTCAAATGACAACTTAGAGGAGTCAGTCTTTGTCTTCCACCATATGGCACCTAAGGATCGAACTCAGGTCATTAGGCTTGATAGCAAGCTCTTTTTAACCCACTGAGCCGCCTTGGTGGCCCACAAAAATATATAGTTCTTATTATGGATCGTATTATCAATTACTGAGTTCAAACCCACAGATACCATGATTTCAATAAAAGGAAGCAAGCTTCCTCTGCTGCTTTCCTGTTGATTAGCCCTGAAACCTAGTTTACTGTCTCATGTAACACCACAACATACACACACACACACACACACACACAATGTGCACACTGTGCTGAAAGGTTTTTCTAAGGCAAAGCGAAGTTCATGAGCCGAGACTGAGGCGAGCTGTCCAAATTGGTTTCAGCTGACGGCCTTTGTTAGCGGCGACTGTGCTCCGGCTATCTGTCTTGATATGGTTTTCATTTTCTTTCTGAATTCATTTCTGGAGCTCCGGGCCTCAAAAATAACAAGCTTTGAAAGTGGCTTCGTGAGCTCTCTGGCCTCACAGAGCCCAGCTTCCAGCACAGTGTGTTCTAAACAGGACTCTGGGTGGGAGGGAGCAGGGGCTGTCCCTGTTCTCCGCTGGTGCAGTAGCAGAGACGGACCAGAGAGTCTGACAAACACTGGCAAAGTCCCAGCATTCCCGAGCAATCAAAGACTGAACCAAAGTCAGGAAATGCCAAACAGAGCAGCAGAGCTTTTTGCTCTGCCTCCGGTTTGGATCTTCAGGGCATCTGAGGGAACCCACCTCGCTCTTACAAATGCACAGCCTCCCTGGACAGTGGTGGCACAGGCCTTTGATTCCAGCACTCAGAAGGCAGAGGCAGTCAGATCTCTGAGTTCAAGACCAGCCTGCTCTGCAGATCAGGACAGCCGGGGCTACACAGAGAAACCCTGTCTCAAAACAGCCAAAACTAACAAACCAAACAAAAGCCCAAATACACAGCCTCACAAGATGACATGTATTTCCTCCACGATTTGTCACAGTCCTGTGCAGGAATAAAATACCGCATGTAGAGAGAAGAAGACTGCAAGATGTTAACAAGATGGGTGGGCAAACCTCAGTTGTCCAGAGGCTGGGTGTGGTTGGAGAGTCTGGAGATGGTGGGGTTAGGGGCTGAAGTAGAGATAGGAAGGGAACGATTGACCTAGAAGGTCTCCCAGAAGATACCCGGGGCAGACTAGCAGGCTGCTGGGCTGCACTCCGAGACATGGGCACAGGAAGAACCTGAATGATTTAGAGATGGACATCACAGTGCTCTGAACCGAGGACCCAGGAAGGAAATTAAGGGCACGGGCAGCTTCAGAATGGATTTATTTGGTGAGGCCAGAGAGCCTTCATGAGAGAATGGAAGGAAACCATGATGAGCCAGCAAGGAGCAGATGGACATTTCCCGGAAGCTCAGGGACAGCTGGAGGCTGGGGTTGACAAGAGATCAACTGCCACTGACCGAGTGGGCGTTTCCACATCAGTGAGAGAGAGGATCGCACACTGGCAGACACAGGATGCAAATAGTGAGTAGGTAGGGGCAGATCCGGCATCTTTAGTGGTGAAGAGCTAGAACTTTAGATGTGACTCCCAGAAAGCTCTCCTTCCCACCCCTCAGCGAGCAGTGTCACCCTGCAGCAGTGGCTGAAAACCAACAAGAACCTCCTTGTGCCCCTTTCTACTCCAGCTTCCACCCTCTGCTGGTGGGGAGTGCTTCTTCAGTCTCTCACACTTCTCTTTGCTCTGGGCTGCTTCTGTGGTCCAGGCAGTGTGGATAAGTCTTTCTCCCATCTCTCTCTCTCTCTCTCTCTCTCTCTCTCATTTGCTCAGTGGCCTTTCTAAACCCAAGGCCACTCGCCATGCATGAAATCTAATGGCCTGCAGAACAAAGTCCCCAAGAGTTGGCATGTTTCAGGACATGACTGAGAGCATCCCCTAAACTTGGTCATCTGACCGACCTATCAGGTTACCTGGAGGAAGTCCTTTAGTCAGGTTTCCTACAAGAAAGCCTGCCCGAGGCCAGTGTAGCTGAGGTCAGGGAGGAAAGAAAGAAAAGAAGGAAATGTCTTGACAAATGCATGCAAAGTGACAAATGCGTGCAAAGTGCAGGTGGCCTGGAGCATCCCCTGACACCCATTTGAATCGGAAATCAATTCTGCACCTTTTCTTTGACCCACCTAGTTTGCACGGCATTGTGCTTACCTCCACAGAACAGGCATGCGTGTTTCAGGATGCAACCCTGTTCCCTTTGCCACCTTTAATCCTGTCCCTGTGCTCCATGCTCTGCCCCACTTCTCCCCCTTTCCTTCCATGTCATTAACACCCAGGATGTCTTCTGTCCCCATTCCCTCCAACTTCATTTCCTCCTCACAGCCCAGCACAGTGGTCTTCCAATCAAAAGTTCCGTGGGATATTGTAAGCTGATGACTAGTTCTTTCTCTGAACATTGCAGGACAGCCTAAAACATCCCTGTGTACCAAGCACTCGGGTGCGGGAGCACTGGGTTTCAGGAATGAATATGCTGTGCTCCCATGGGGCTGTCGACAGTGCCCTAGGACAGAACAGGCCCCTCAGCATTTATCATAGAAATCGATTTCCCTCCACCATGCATGGTTAAGGCTTATCCATCTTACTTTGAACTTGGAATGTTTTGCTGCACACACACACACAAAATCACAGTAAGTATTTAGCACCAAGGTCGTTCGAAGGCAGCGATGGTCTGAAACAGAGATTGTTTCATCTCGATCTCAGTGAGAAGCAAGACTGGCTTTACAGGTGCACAGAACGCCTTCAGTTCTCGCAGCCTTTCCTTGAATGAGATTTGGAAGCCAAGAGGCAGCTTAAGAGCCGTGGCCGGGACCTATGCATTCACAAACATTTCATTTGGCCTGTGTTTCTCTCAGGTTGATGGGCTGAACTCAATTTCAAAATAATCTCAAGCAGCGTGAGTCTATCAGTTGTAGAATCAAGGATTCAAGTACAAGCACACTGGTAAGGTCATTGCAGCTTGGATTCCTCGGACCTAGAAGATGCTCTGGGGTAGGTACAACCTTGTAGAACTCAGTTAAATCCCATTAGGGTAATTAAAGCAATTGTAAAAATAATAACACATTTAATTGCTTTCCTGTTTTGTCAAGTGGGGACAATATTATTTATTTCTCAGTTAGGATTGAGATAAGTGCTCAGCACAACATCTAAAAAAAAGAAAATACTTATTAGGTGGCTCTTCTTGTTGTTACTGATTATTTTAATTAAAAAATGATGGCTGTAAATGAATATATATGAATATATATATATATATATATATATATATATATATATATATAAAATGGTTAAGGAGGGGGAGGGACCATAAAAACAGGTGGGAAGGCTTTGTGGGTTTATAAAAAAGGAAGGATAAAGTTGGGTCCCAGAGGGCAGACTGCAAGTAGGCACGAATGTCTTTCTCATATGTAGTAGTTTGAATATAAATGTCCCCCTGTAGTTAGTGTACTCTTGTAGTTAAACACTTGGTCCTGCGCTGGGACGGTGGCTCACCTGGTGAAGTGTTTGCTTTACAAACAGGAGGACCTGAGTTCAGATCCCAGCACAGACTTAAAAGCCCCACAGAATGGAACACACCTTAATCCTAGTGCTGAAGTGAGGGAAAGATCCCTGGGGCTTGCTGGTCAGCCAGTCTGTCTGAAGTGATGACCTTCAGATTCCTTGAGGAAACCCTGTCTTGAAAAAATAAGACAGAGTGTGGGTGCTGGCCAGTCTTATGTTAACTCGACACACAAACTAAACTTATCTGAAAGGAGGGGACAGTTGCAAAGAATGCCTCTATAAAATCCAGCTGTAGGGCATTTTTTAAATTAGTGATTGATGGGGAAGGACCCAGCCCACTGTGGGTGGTGCCATCCCTGGGCTGGTAATCCTAGGTTCTATAAGAAAGCAGCAGGCCAAGGAAGCCATGGCAAGCAAACCAGTATTCAGCACCCTCTAAGACCTTTGTATCATCTCGGGCCCTGGGTGAGCCCCTGTCCTGACTTCCTTTGGTGAGAAACAGCAATATGGAAGTGTAAGTCAAAGAAACCCTTTCCTCCCCAACTTGATTTTTCTGGTCATGGTGTTTCACTGCAGCAATAGAAACCTTAAGACAGAGTGATTGAGGAAGACATCCAGTATCAACCTCAGATCTCCATCCACATACCTGTACACAGGCGTGCATGTACCTGCACCCACGTGTGTACACACAAACATGTACACACGCACACATACACACACAGAAGACAAAAGATAAAACAGAAAGGACTTGGCCTCCTGTTTCTTGTGCTGTTCTGTGATGTTGTGGAACCTTTGGGAGGTAGAACCCTGCTGGAAGAAGTGGATTATGGGGTGGGCTATACGCATTTATAACCAGCTAGCATGGTGTCTATTCTCTGTTTTGTATTGCACTGATGTGAGGACATAATGAGTCCCGGCCTCACTCTTCCTGCTGCCGTGCAGCTGTCTCCTGCTATGCCTTCTTGGGCATGATGGACTGTACCCCTCCAACTGTGAGCCCAACTTCTTCAAATTGCTTCTGGGAGGTATTTCATCATAGCAACGAGTGGTTAAGACACATCTTGTGGTATCCTCGTTGCAGCATCTCCAGGCAAGTCCCTCCAGCCCCTGCTTCTGCCACAGTCATCTCTTTTCAACTGCTAAGTGAATGAGAACAAAGAGAAGAATAAAAAGGAAACAAACTCAACTGGTCCTGGATTTTGGCACCAGATGAATGAAACGAAGTAAAAAAAGAAAGGAAAGCACACGTGACTGCCCCTAGATACTGTGGAGGAAAAGTTTATTGGAGATATATGGGAGCACATCGCCAGAGGCAGGGTCATCTGTGAAAGTCCAGAGTAGATAGGACCCTGAGCTGGGACACTTGGGGAAAGGGAGAAGGGGGAGGGAGAGAGAATAGAGGGGAACCAGGTGCAGCAGCCAGCAAGCCCAAAGGTACAAAGAGAACTGGTAACCCGAAGGGCTGGATTATATAGGGAAGAACACCTAGGCCACCCAGGGCTTGGGAGTTCAAGGTAGGGAGCAGGGTATGCCAGCCAGGATGGCCCTGTAACAGGTAGGGACTAAGGGATGCAGGGAGAACCTGGAGGCCAAGTCCACTTCAGTGTGTTAAAGAGGAACCTCAGCCATTTGTCCCAGGTTTGAAACCTAACATGAATGTGTTTTTAAACAGGGGTTTAAAAGTCTTTCCATCCACCAATTCTCTCCCTCCTAACCCCTTTTGTTAAAGGTAGTAGTGCTCTGGCTGCATGTATACCTGCATACCAGAAGAGGGCCTTAGATCCCTTTATAGATGGTCGAGAGCCACTACGTGGTTGCTGGGAATTGAACGCAGGACCTCTGAAAGAGCAGTCAGTGCTCTTAACCCCTGAGCCATCTCACCAGGCCATTTGGCTACTGAACCTTTTAAGAGTAGTTTAAACTCTACACATGTTGGCATTTTCTTCATGAGAAGGTAGTTGAGCCCTGGGTTTCTACTGCAAACGTGAGAGCCCATTGGAGTCTCTGTAAGGAGTGCTTCCTGAGTCTGCAGTGCTGCTCAGTTAGGCCTCTGTTGCCAGGCTGACACCGAGGCAGTGGTTTGCCTCTTAGGTTAGCCCAATAGTCATTGCTATCCAAGTGAGGGGTGGGGTGAGAGCCTTAGCTGGAGGCAGGCTGGAGTTCAACAGCTTTCTGGATTCATTTCCTTGTCTTTCTACTTCTCTGTGAGATGACCGTTGGGATTTCCCACCAGAAAGCTGGAGCTGAGTTTACGCCCTCCACCCTCCTGTCTTCCTGCTGTCTACACTCAAGGCCAAAGTTTCAAAGGCAGGGAGAACAAAGCCATAGGGTCACCTCATGTACACAGCTCCCCTGTTAGACACATTCTCAGAAACTCCCTTAAGAGTTCTGTCTATGCAGCTCTGGAAGTGCTGGTCCATGCGGGCTGAGGGAGGCTTTTTGGAATGGCCAGCCCTCCTGTCCGCACTTGTTCCCAAAGCTAGACATGTGTGCAACGGGCACTTTGGTCTGTGCTCAGACTGCGGTGACTAGATGTTTGTTTATGTCTCCCTAGGGAACGTTCATACAACTGTACACATACATAACTGGGATATATGCACACTTTCATAGATTGCTTTTTTCTATATTATCAGGAGAACTTCCCAAATATTAATAAGATAGAGGTAAATTATTTTAAATGTGATTTTGAAGTATTACACATTTTTTGCTGAGATGTTGGAAAAGAGAATTTTCCAACAAGAGAATCAATTTTCGAACAATAGAAAAAAAAGATTTACCCCCACCCCACCCAGAGATAACCGTGATATTAGTGTACATTCTCCCTGACTTCTAAATATTATGTATGTTTTAATGACTGTGCATAATACTCGGGAATTTGTTTAAAAAAACTGACACATGGGACTAGAGAGATGGCTCAGCAGTTAAGAGCACTGGCTCTTCTTGCAGAGGTCCCAGGTTTGATTTCTAGCACCTACAGGGTTGCTCACAATCATCTCTGACTCCATACTCTCTTCTGGCCTCTGAGGATACAGATACTCATGTGGTGCACAAAAATGCATGCAGACAAAACACCTATACTTGTTTTAATAATACAAACATTAAAAATGCATATATTTTCTATGCCATTGAGTAATACACTATAGTACATTCTAAAAGATCACATTGTATCTCAATTGTTTTGTTTTGTTGGTACTGGAGGTTGAAGCTGGGGCCTTACCCAGAAACTGAATTGCATTCTCTTCCACACACCTGATGGAATATATTCAATAAGCAGAAATTACAAAATTGTGATGTTCCTAATTCTTTCTTTTACCAGGAAAAATCCAGCCGCCTCTTAGAGTCATAAAGGTGGCTCTTTCATATCTGTACCCAAATTTAGTACAAATTCTAGCATCTAGTTGTGGGGACAAAGGCATTCTGAACTTACTGGCAGCTAGCTTATCCGTAAGCAAGAGTATACCTGTTCTCAATATCAAAATACCTTTTTATCAAATTGTATATCACCTATTAAGATTTGCGCTCTAATCTGACAGGCTAAAGTAGGCAATTTAAAAGTTCCATTTGGTTATTGTCTTATGCATAACTACAGAAACTAGAGTACTGGGTGGTTAAGGGAAGATATTTCCCAAAGTGGAGCAAGTGTTGTTACATTGTTACATTTCCAACTTGTGCCCTTTCCCTGTCTGCCCAGAACCTCATCCTTGCAGTATAGCGCTGTCTTCCCTCCAGAGTGTTACTTCACACCCAGCTACTTTCTATACACACTGTTAACTGCCCCTTTCCTGATTATTAAAACATACTCTTTTCACTGTAGAACATTTATAAAATAAAGATTAAATCTCCCTGTGGCAAAGAAGGCTTCCTGTCCACCCAAAAAAATCTTGCTCCTTTTGTCCATAATTAGTCTGGGGAGATATTTTTTCCAGCCCACATCTGCAACTACGCATGACCAAAGGTGGTGGGAACAGTTCCCTTTCAAGACTAAGACTTTGAAGTTAAAGCTGCATTTTCTTTGCAATCTTTCCTCTCTTCTGCTAGAAGGATGCAATTGTTAATGAGGCCCTAGGGGATTTGAGGAACTGCAGCTGGAGAGGGGCTGGATCTTAGTCCGAGAGTTGGAGAGCGCCATCTGCTGGCCACTGGGTTACCCTGCTACAGGAATCTGGCAGTGAAACTCCATCTGGTTACATTACAGAAGCGCAGAGAGTGATTCAGGCGTTAACACTTTGATCCAACTTTTAGTTACTTTCCTATGCATTTTAATTATGATTATTTGTGTGCGTGTGTGTGCGCGCGCGCATGTGTGTGTGTTTGCATGCCACATGCCAATAGTGCTCTATTGCTCTCTGAGGACATCTTTTGGAAGGCAAGTTCTCTTGGGAATCAAAGTCCAGTTGTCCAGCTTGTAGCTTTCTTTCTTTCTTTTTCTTTCTTTCTTTTTCTTTCTTTCTTTCTTTCTTTCTTTCTTTCTTTCTTTCTTTCTTTCTTTCTTTCTTTCTTTCTTTCTTTCTTTCTTTCTT